>NW_016807677.1:2471066-2505037 GCF_001698545.2 Rhinopithecus bieti
TTCACAAACCCTGAGCTAGACACAGAGTGCTGATTGGTGTATTTACAAACCCTGAGCTAGCCACAGAATGCTGACTGGTGCATTTACAATCCTTGAGCTAGACATAGAGTCACAGAGTGCTAGTCCTCTAAGTCTCCACTAGGTTACAGAGTACCAATTGGTGTCTTCACAAACCCTGAGCTAGACACAGAGTGCTGATTGGTGTATTTACAAACCCTGAGCTAGCCACAGAGTGCTGACTGGTGCATTTACAATCCTTGAGCTAGACATAGAGTCACAGAGTGCTAGTCCTCCAAGTCTCCACTAGGTTACAGAGTACCAATTGGTGTATTCACAAACCCTGAGCTAGCCACAGAGTGCTGATTGGTGCACATACGATCCTCCAGCTAGATGTAAAAGTTCTCCAAGTCCCCATCCAGTTCAGGAGCCCAGCTGGCCTCACCCAGTGGATCCTGTACCTGGGCTGCAGGCAGCCTGTCCGCCAGTCCCGAGCCAAGCCTGTGCCTGCACTCCTCAGCCCTTGGGCTGTCGATGGGACCCAGCGCCAAGGAGTAGGGGGCGGCGCCTGTCGGGGAGGCTCAGGCCGCGCGGGAGCCCGCCGCAGGGGGAGGAGCTCAGACATGGCGGGCTGCAGGTCCCGAGCCCTGCCGCGGCGGGAGGCAGGTAAGGCCCGGCGAGAATTTGAGTGCGGCGCCGGTGGGTCGGCACTGCTGGGCGACCCAGTGCAACCTCCTCCGCAGCTGCTGGCCTGAGTGCTAAGCCCCTCACTGCCCTGTGCCGGCGGTGCCAGCCGGCGGCTCCGTGTGCGGGGCCCGCAGAGCCCGCACCCGCCTGAACTCACACTGGCAGGCAAGCGCAGCCCGGGTTCCCCCCCCCGCCCTGTGCCTCTCTCTCCACAGCTCCCGGCAAGTAGAGGGAGGAGGCTCTGGTCTCAGCCAGCCCAGAGAGGGGCTCCACGGTGCCATAGCAGGCTGAAGGGCTCCTCAAGCGCCGCCAGAGTGGACGCCAAGGCCAGAGGCCGGGGAGTCACTGAGTGAGGGCTGCTAGCACATTGTCACCTCTCTTGGGATCACTTGAGCCCAAGAGGTCAAGGCTGCAGTGAGCTGTGATCACACCACTGTTCTTTAGCCTGAGCAACTAGGTGATCATCTTCCATATAGAATTGATTTGATTTGAAAATGGAACCAATAAAGATTTCATCTGACAAGGCCCAGCCCCTGTGTTTTCTGAGTGTTCCAACACTAGTGTTTCCTTGTTGAGAACATGATTTGACTTTAAAGTGATGTTCAATTTTTCTAATGGTCTATGAACTCCACGAGGACAGGGTTGGTGTCTATGTCATTTGCCAATGTTTCTCCAATACCCAGCATTATGCTAGGCACACTGTAAACTTGAAAATATAAAATCAATGAATAGAAAATGCAAATTGTGTTGTAAACAGCTATTTAACACTTCATTTTCCCCCTATCCAATGTATATGTTATATTTTGCTAAGCCCAGGTCTCATTTAAGTGGCTGATCTCCACATCAGTACACATGAAGGCTCCGGGGTCGCCATTAGATGATTAAGGGGGACTCTTACTGAAAGAGAGGAGGGCTGCGTGGAATAGCCATAGCCAGACTGATCAATGTCTCTGTTTGGCTGAAACAGTCCAAAGTGTGCACCTTGCCCTGTTGAATAATTAACAGTGCCTCCTTCACTCTTGAAAGAGCCCCAGTTTGGAGGATAAATTATATGAAGACCGTAGGCCGGTGACTGCCCACATAGAGGTTGCTGTGTTTCCAGCACTGTGAAAGTCTGCTGGGGGAAGAGCAGATCCCACATGAAGCCTGGTGGGTAGGAACACAAAGAAAATTCCAGAAATGGTCTCTTTCCTTTTCCCCAAACCCTTCACCTTCTGCCCTCAGGCTGGCTCTCCTTGGGATGGGATGAGCACCTCCTGCCGATGGAAGGCAGGTGGCTTAGTCAGAAGACCTGGCTACTGTCCAGCCCTGTGGCTTTGGGCAATTCACTTCTGTGCTCTGGGGTCCAGAGTCTCTCTCTGAATCTGAAGATGAGAGGACTGGAGTTTGGTGGTTTTATACATGTACTCTGTGCAACCTCCTGTGTCCCCATGAGAAGGAATGAAAATAGTATGTGAAACACCATGCTAGAGAATCAGATGTCTGGATGATCAAGAAGGTGGCATCTGCTGCCCAAGTTCTCAGAGCCTGCAGGGAGCAGAGGCCAGGATTGGGGTTCCTGGTTAGGCAGGCTCTGCAGAGTTGGGAAAATGTGCCCATCAGGGGAGCCCCTGCACCCTGTCTATCCAGGTGGCTTTTGGACCACCTGAGTGGCTCTATGGGGAGATGATTACAGGCCTGGGGAGGGGGAAGAATTCACTGGCTGTGAAGTCTCCAACAGTAATGAATGAATTAATGAGTCAATTCACATATTCATTTATCAAGATTTTATTAAGTGAACTGGGGGGCCCAGCTTTGAACTCAAGAGGTCCCTGTCAGGGAGTGCGTCTGAGTACGTGAGCATGAGGACTCCAGGCCTCATGTATCCCTGCCCTGTCTCCCTGCTGTGCCCGCCTGGGGGACCTGAGTCTTGGGGTTGGGGCTGACAGCAGGGAAGGGCAGAGCCAGGAGTGCTGAGAGCAGGAAAGGGAAAAGTGGGCTCCAGTGCCTGCCAGGGGCTGGGAGACATGGGCAGAGGCTAACTCTTCCTCTGAGAGCCTAGTGCTTTGTGGTTGGTACCTCTCGAGGAGTAGCTACAGACTGTAGTCCATGTTTCCGCCCAACTGTGCCTTGCCCTCCCTACCTGCTTCCCCTCCTCCCCAGCTGCCAGCTTTTAAGGAGGCTCAGCCAACTCCCCTTTGCCTTCTGGAAGTCCTTTCTGGCATCTCAAGCCTGTGGAAGCTCTGGGAAGGGCCAATTCCCTTTGATGAGTGACACTCTTCCCTCCCATTTTGTCACTTCCTTCCTTCTGATATTCCCAGACCCCGGCTAGGGACTCCCAGCGTCTCAGGGGGTGAAGGCCCTGATCTAGGAATGCCTGAGGAACAGGTGGAGGAAAAGGGACCTTATTGGTGAGGTGCCACAGACTGTGAGGAGTCTGCAGGTTGAGCCACCCCATGAGGACCCACCTCTTGGATGGCCTCAGAGGGAAATTCTGCCTTCACTAAAGGATGGCAGGAGAGATCAGGAGCAGACATTGAGCTGGAGAGGGTAGTGGGTGAATCTCAGATCCCTGAGGTCTAGGCCTGGTTCTGGCACAAAACTGCTGTGTGGCCTTGGCCAGATCCTCTACGGTGAAATGGGAAAGACGATGATACCAGGGTCCCCCCTTCACTAGACTGTGAATGGTGCTGTGAATTACCAGTCTCGGTGCACCTTTGCCCCTTACCCAACTGGCTTGTGTAGAACAAAGAGGAGTCTCTGGGGCAGGTGGTGCTGGGTGCCCATGTGGCCCTAGTGGGCCAGGGACCTGGTTTTGAGTAGCTGGGGCAGGTCCTCAATGCAGTGGAGTGTCTCTGAGGAGAGGTCACTCTGATGTCCCTGGTAGCTGAGATTAACTGCTATTCTCTTAGCTAAAATGCTGGGTGCCTCTTTTCAAAAGTCCAAGAGGCTCATTTGCATGTCATTTGCATCTCATTTGAACACCAACTCATTTAATGTTCAGCAACCACTGAGATTTCTTCCAAGCCCCTGCTTCTTGCTTTCCCCAGGTTGTCTCTTCCCCCCTCCCTCCCTGCCCACATCCTGCAGCTGGTCTAGCTGGGCAGGCCTGGTCCTCGTGGTCTGGGCCTCACTAGGTTCAGCCTTGTCCAAGGAGCCCACCCATTGGCTGTGGAAGGGAGAAGAGCCAATGGGGACCTCAGGGTGGGCAAATGTCCAACTGTTGCCAGGAGGGGTCGGCCTTCCCCCGCCCCTCCAGGACCCTTCCCAGGGCTTGGGCTCTCCAGAGCTTTCCCCTCAAACACCTGAGACTGTAGCTGCTTGCAGCAACAGAGAGAGAGAAAGAGAAGCAGGCAGTGTATGTTAACTGAGAGTGGGTTTATTACGTCCCAGGGAGAAAAAAGAAAACAATTAAAGAATTGATAGTTTTGTTTTATTTTGCAACCTGCCGGGCTCCTATGGAGGTCTGCTGGGGAAATCCTTGTGTGGGAGCTGGGGAGAGATCTTCTCTTCCAGGGAACTCCAAAGCACTGTAGGAGCTGCTGGGAGAATCAACATTGTATTAATGTAAGAGGGAAGCTCCTTCCACTCCCATTCCTCATCCCTGGCTGGGCTAGAAGCCAGCCCCGTGGAAGACAAGACCGCAGGCAGGCCTGAACTGCACTGTTGCAACTGCTGCATAGAAAATGGCTCTGACTGAAACCCCTCTGTGTACCAGGAGATGCTGCAGAGGAGGTTAAGGGGCTTGCTCAAGGCCACACAGCTGGGACTGGAACCCACAGCTCCTGACTCTACCGCAACGCTTGTAGAAAGTCTCTAAGAATTTAGAAACCTGGTTCCCTATCTGACTGCTCCCCTTGTCTTGCCTCTTCTAAATGGAGCAGAATCCAGTTAAAAGAGATGATATGGATGACCCCGGCTGGCCCTCCCGACAACCGGAGCAGGTACCAACTGTTCAGATGCTCTCCTCCATCTCCTGATATCACCTAACACCTGCTGGCCAAGTCCTGTCTCTCCTCCAAAGCCCAGTGTAACTCCTCTCCTCCCTGAAGCTTCCACTGAGGTCTTAGTCCTCCCTGACAATTTGGCACTTGAAGGCACACTTCCTAAAATAAGTGTGTTGTTCATCAGGCATCATATGATTAGCATGCTTTTATCTGTCTGACCACAAGCTCATGGAGATCAAAATTCTATAGACTCTCTCACGTGCACACGCACACGTGTCTCACACGCAGGAGCCAATCCTTTACACCTCCTGGCTGACGGACCAGGGTGCCTCAGTTTCTATGTATGTGAGACCACGAGGCGTGAGATACTAGGCTATGTGACTCTGCCCATTTCCACAGCGAGGTTGGCCTCCTGCCTTTTGGGTGGTTTTGTTTCCTGCCTGTTCATCAAACTGGCGATTGCGGGAGTGGAACACTGGTGCAACCTCAGACTATCAGTGGGTAGAGGACTGAAACCCCAAGCGGCCTCCTCTGGGCTCCCTGCAACAGTCTGAGCCCTGAGAGCAGCTGTCGGGCAGAGCTCATTATGGGGGATAATGCAAGCGGAGTGACAGGGAATATCTGTTCTCTCCCCACTATTACACTTGTCGCTCACGCTCTTCCTCTCGCAGGTGAGCTAAGGGGTTTGATTGCCTGTGTGTCGAATCTCTCCATAACAACCAGGCAAACGTGACAATCAGAGTGCTCAGAGCGATTTGGCTGGAAGCGACTTCTAGCAAACCCCAGGGATGGAAATGGGGTAGGTCTCGGTGGGTGGCTCTGTGGTATGGCCCCCTTCCCCTTCCCAACAAGAGTGCATGACAGTAAGGCCACTTTCTTTTATCCTGGAGAACAAGGAGGATGCCATTACACTCAGGCAATCTTGTTGCTGAGACAGAACAGACACTGGAAATGACTTAAAATGCTCCAGAGAGCCTGGTGCTAGAATGCGCCCTGCCTCTTCCTCAAGGGGTGTTTGTATCCAGCTGGGCCTCATTGATAAAGGGCTGGGAGTCATCAGACTCACCTGTGGTTCAGGGGTTTTTTTTTTGAAAGATCGAAGTTAGATCTGGAAGGGCTAGGGCTCCTGAGCTGGCCACACACAGAATTCCCTATGGGCTTGCTAATAACACAGAGCCTGGGCTCAGAGCTTCAATCACTTCTCTGTTGGTGAGACCTGAAAGCCTGCATCTGAACAAGTCCATAGGTCAGGGCTCCCCAACCCCTGGGCCACAGACCAACCAGTAGTGGCTGTAAGAAACCCGGGCTGCACAGCAGGAGGTGAGCACATCAGGAGGGGAGTGGCGGGTGAGCAAGAGAATAAGGGAAGCTTCATCTGTATTTACAGCCACTCCTTATCAGTCACGTACCGCCTGAGTCCTGCTTTCTGTCAAATCAGCTGCGGCATTAGAGGCATTAGATCGCTGTAGGAGTGCAAACCCTATTGTGAACTGTGCGTGCCAGGGATCTAGGTTGCGAGCTCCTTAAGAGAATCTAATGCCTGATGATCTGTCACTGTCTCTAGTCACCCCCAGATGGGACCATCTAGTTGCAGGAAAACAAGCTCAGGGCTCCCACTGAGTCTACTTTATGGTGAGTTGTATAATTATTTCATTACATATGACAACAACCCTCTCCCAACAACACTCACCCTGGTAAAATCCTTTTGCCTTTGAATAGGGATGGAACCCTTGAATGTGATTTCACATATGAATATGCTATGGCACAGATGGCCTTAAGACAGAAAAATCACTGGGGTGGGCCTCATTTAATTACATGAGCTGGGTCAAAATAGAGTTTTCTCCCACTAGTGGCTGAAGAGGACATGAGAGAGAGGCATGGGCAGAACTGATGAGCCCTTGCTGGCCTGCAGATGGAGGGACTCCCTTGACATGGGGTAAGGGCAGCCTGTGGGAGTGGAGAGCATCCCCCACTGACAGCAGCAAGGGGATTGAGATCTCAGTTCTACAACTGCAGGAGCTGAGTTCTGAATGACCCTGGAGGGGCACTCTTCCCCAGGGCCTCCAGGGAAGGGCTCAGCCTGGTTGACACCTGGATTTCACCCTCTGAGACCCTAGGCAGAGAATTCATTGGAACCTGCCCCAGCTCTGACTCATGGACCGTGAGATTAAAGATGGGTGTTCTTTTAAGCCACTAAATGTGTGGCAATTTGTTATGCAGCAATAAAAAATGAACACACTAAATCTAACATCCAGTCACCTGGCTTGGAATTTATCCTTCTTAATTTCTGGCTTCACTTGGCAGACACAATCTCCTTTCTTATCACTGGGGAGCAAGTCAGCTAAGTGCCCATCCTCTTTTCTTTTCAAATCTTTCAGGCTCTCAGAGACTTCCTACACCCCGAGTGAGATCCCACCTGTGGGCTGAGGGTCAACTACCTCTAGTTCTCAAGTAACTGCAAGAACAGTGATGACAGGTCAGGTGGTGTGGCTCACACCTGTAATCCCAGTACTTTGAGAGACCGAGGTGGAAAGATCACTTGCCCAGGTGTTTGAGAGTAGCCTGGGCAACACAGACCTCATCTCTAGTAAAAACAGAAAAAAAGCAGTCATCTGTGGTGGTGTGCACCTGTAGTTCCAGCTACTTGGGAGGCAGAGGCAGGAGGATTGCTTGAGCCCAGGAAATCGAGGCTGCAGTGAGCTATGATCATGCTTCTGCACTCCAGCCTGGGCTACAGAGCAAAATCCTATCTCAAAAACAAACAAACAAAAAAACAAAAAAAGAGGTTGAGGTGGACGGATCACTTGAGATCAGAAGTTTGAGACCACCCTGGCTAATACGGTGAAACCCCATCTCTACTAAAAATACAAAAATTAGTCAGATGTGGTGGCGGGCACCTGTAATCCCAGCTACTCGGGAGGCTGAGGCAGGAGAATTGCTTGAACTCTGGAGGCAGAGGTTCCAGTTATCTGAGATTGCACCACTGTACTCCAGTCTGGGTGACGAAGCAAGACTCCATCTCAAAAAAATAAAAGCGTAGTGATGACTAGAACTTCCAGAATGATCTAGTATAGTGGTTCTCAACTTTTTCACCCCCAGCTAATGATAAGAGTGGTGATAGTGATTAGGATGGTAAGAGCAGATATTTAATGCATGCGTCCTCTGTACCAGACAATGAGCTAGGTGGTTTCTCCATGTTATCTCATTTAATCTCACAGTGACCCCATGAGACGGATATTATTATGACTCCATTTTGTAGATGAAGAAACTGAGGCTTAGATAGTTAAGAGACTTGTACAACTTACTGTGAGTAGGTGGTTGAGCCAGGATTTGAGATTTGGTGCCAGAGCCTGTGGTCTTAGCAGACATGTAATCTCTCTGTCTCTCTCTGCACGATGTGCCCTATATTTTTAAAGATTTTGTCTACCAAACAAACTGCATTTATCAAGAAATAATTTGTTTTCCCATTTTTTATTAATCAAAGCCATGTATGACTGCCAATCAGGGGTTCAGATCAGAGTGAGATTAGTAGTATTATCACACTGAGTTGATATAATTCCAGCCAAAAGCAGAGAAATGATGTCTCAGTTAGTAGTCTGTGCAGCCTTATCTTTGGTAAATGTGTCATTTCTGCTAGGCATACAGAAATATTAAAATAGCTCACAAGGCCCCATTACTACCTGTGGGAACCTGTAGGGGTCTGAGGACTGAAGATTGGGACCACTGGTCTGGATCAACTGGATCCTCGTTATCTGCTCTGCTCAGGCCTCTGCGTCCCTGTGACCTGCCCAGATACTATTCCTTCTCAAAGAGAGGGCTGCATAATGTCCCTTCCCCCAAACCACCATCACTGCCAGAGACAGAGTAGATAGTGCGATACCTGCCCCCAGCCCTCCTCCCATGCACACAGGCACATAGGCACATACACACACACATGCACACATGCCCATATGCAAACACACACATACACACACACATACAGCCAAGGACATCATTCTCTCTTCTAATAGAGTAGTTCAGTCTTAGTCTAGAAAATCAAGCTTTCTAATCTCACCTCATCCTAGATGTACAGAGATATGAACATACGTAAGAGAGGAGGGTTGTTCCTTACGTCTTGACTAGATATAATCTGAGTTGTTTCTCATACCATGAGTCTAGTACAGTGAGCCATTAAGTGTCATTCATTCACTCAAAATATATTTGTTTAACACCTAGGATGTGCCAGGCATCGTTAGGTACTGGGATTTATTGCAAACAAGGGAGACAAGGCCTCTGTTCTCATGGAGCTCACAGCCTAGGAGGAAGCTACATTAAGCAGTTATAGTTAAGTGCAATGAAGCTTTCTGGAGAGGTGCAGATTCTGGGGGCATGAAGGCTGGAGGATTATAGCCTGTAGGTGGTCTAGGGAAGATTGCCTGTAGCTGACACCTTAGAGTAGGAGAAGTCAGGTGGGGAGAATGGAGGGGGAGTGTGCAAGGCAGGGGACCCCAAGGTGGGAAGGAGCTGAGGCTGGAGGCATCGGGGCCTTGTGGGAGGAACAGTGCAACTGACTGAGACCCTGCAGTAGTGTTGTGTCTGAAAGGTGAGCCCTGCCTGAGGAGCAGGGTTCCAGGCAGCACCAACAGGAGCACTGCTTAGGGCTGGCAGGGAGGAGTCCCTTGTTAGGGTTCAATCTTGTAGCTTGCCAATGCACATCATCACCCTTCTTCCATTCTTTCCCATCCCAGACAGGGAGCTGGTATCATATTCTGAGTCAGAAATGGTTGTGGAAAATGACAGGAGTCTCTCTGGTGAGAGACTTAGCATATAGGAGAGTGAGAGCTGTGGGTGGGGTGTGCCTTTTGGTGGCTCCATAACAGAATGCACCCCTGGTGGGAAAGAGTCCTCCTGCACCTTGGAGAGAACCACATGAGCTTGAAGAAGCCGGGAGGATGGTCCAGGCAGTACTGTGGCTAGGAAGAGTGGGCAGGCCAGCTCAGGCAGTGAAGACAGGCGGCCTGCCAGATGCACAGAAGTCAAGCCAAGCCACAGGAAGCTACAGCTGAGGGGAGGAGAGCCTCATGCCATGCAGGAAGGAGGCACGCTGGGCCTCCAGGTGAGCATCAGCATCATCGAGGCAGGAGAGCAGAAATACCTTGGTGGCTGGACCGAGGTCTCTGTGGGCTTCATGCAGGCGTTTCAGGCTATGGCCCTGGGTTCCTCCCCTTTTCATCCTCTGAGCCTCCCCAGTTAGCCAGAATTCCAGAGGTTTCATTAGATGGTTCTCACCTGGTGTTCCCAGGTAACTGACCACCACAAGTATCTATGCACTGGGCAACAGTTGCCCAGGGGTGTGGGTGGAAGAGCCCTATCAGGGATGCCAACAGGACAGGAGAGCCAGAGGCTGTGAGCCAGGGGCCCAGTTTGGGTGGGAGAAGTCCTTCACCTGCTCTTAACTGTGGGTGGCGGTCCAGATCTCTAGGCACAAGGGAAATGAGAAACACGAGTCCTTTTTCTGTGTCATCATAATGAAAATAAGCACTACTGGCTACATGTGTAGTCTGCTGTAAAGATGATAAGGTATTTCATAGACAGAATCAAATGCAAATTTATCTGCAAGTCTGCAAGTCTGTGAAGCAGACTGAACAGGCATCGTTGTTCCCATTTGACAGATGTGGCTCAAAGAGGGTAAGCAACTCACTTAAGGGCACACAGCCAGCGAGTTCAGAGAGGAAGCTGGGACCTGGTCATGTCAGTTGATGTGAGGCAGAGGCTGTTTTTGAGACCTGAGGAGACACACATTACTAACAATCAGTGTCTGAGGGCTTGTGTTCATTTCCTGGGGCTGCTGTAACAAATTGCTATAAACTGGGAGGCTTAAAACAGAAATCTATTCACTCACCATTCTGGAGAGCAGAAAACGGAGATCTGGGCTTTGGCAGGGATGGTTCCCTTTGTGGGTGTGCCTCTCCCCGCTTCTGGTGATAGCCGCCATCTTGTTGCCTTGGCTGTGGCAGGATCACTCCATCTCTGCCTCCATCGTCACGTAGCATTCTCCTAGTGTGCGTCTTTGTCCAAATTTCCCTCTTCTTATAAGGATACCAGTCATTGGATTGGAGTGGGTCTACCTAACCCAGTGTGACCTCATTTTAACTTGATTTGTGTCTGTAAATATCCTATTTCCAAGCAAGGTCATATTCACAAGGTGGACATAAATTTTAGGAGACTTTCAACCCAGTACAGGGCTAATCAGGGCAGACTTTGTGGGAAGGGAGATCTGGCCATTTAGGTGCAGGATGGTGGCACGCCAGAGAAGAGTGGGACTACAGGGACCCAGGGTTAACTTCGCCACAGAGGCTCACGCTGTTCTCAGGAGCACAGGACAAGAGAAGGAAATTGGAAACCTATCCCCTCATTCCTGCACCACCTTGCCCAGCCGCAGTTCTGTTTTCCTGCCCCTCCCTCGACAATCCTGACTTGTATCCATCCACAAACAAGGATGTGTTAGGATGGTTGATAATGTAATTATTATGGAACAACTCTGATTTATTGAGTGCTTACTATATGCCAGGTGCTGTACAAAGACCTTTACATGCATATTTCCTTTAACCCTCCTAATAAGTCTGTGAAATAAGACCTGTTCTTATCCTTATTTGGCACTTGAAGAAACAAAGCCTTTGGAAGGCCAAGTCATGTGCCTGAGGTCATCGATGCAGCATGTGGTGTGAATAGGATTTTAGACTAGCTCTGCAGAGAACTGGGGGCCCAAGTCCTTAGATAGCCCTGACCCCTCCACCCACCCAACTCTGACCTATGCCCTAGAGAATAGAGGGTGACCTGTGGGGACCCAGAATGGGAGGGGTAGGGAACAGGGAAACTCTAAGGGACACAAAAGGGGAATGATGAGGTGAGATCCTCCATGCTAAAAGGCTTTGATCTATTTCTACCCAACCAAACTGGCACCTCCCTTCTCCCCTTCCTCTGGGGCTGCCTGGAAACAGTGAGAGAAGGAAATGAGGCTTCTACCTCCCTGCTGTTTCCATGGGGCCTGGAGTGGTTCCCCACCCTATTTGCAAGGCCATAAATAATCGAGATGTATTACTCAGGGATTGCCATGGTAACATCTTCAGGTTACCAGGGATGCAAGATCCAAACAAAAGTATTCGATTAAATATTTCTGGCCACTAGAGGAATCCAGCCATGTAACGCTGGGATGTGGGGAGAGGAGGCGCAGCATGAAGGGCTTATTCCTTCTTTCTCCTTTCTTTTCTCAGCTTCCTCCTCAGATAATTATGACTCTGCTGGGTGGGCCCTCTCTCTCTCCTCTCTTATTCTGGGGGCCTTTCCCTGCTCTTGTGATGGAGGGTTCCCCCTACATCCCATATCTCTAACAGAAACAAGGATCCTGAAGCCAGCTGTAAAAGAGATGCCCTCGGCTCTCATAAACACACCCTCTTGTAATTGGCTTAGGATTGAGTTGAATGTCCAACTAAAGAGCATTCCCACATACATCATCCTTCCAAGTGGAAGGATGGCCTGAGAGTTAGTTTCCCCCCGATACCAGGAGCATGATATAGGCCTGGCAGTATGGTAGCTGCAGAGAAGAGAAACAGCAGTATGACTGATCTGGGTGCGGGGGCTCCTGTCCTGGTTCTGGGGGCTGGGAAGAGTGCACAGCAGGCATGATCCTCCCTGGAGCCCCGACTGGGAATGGCTCTGTCTCCATCCAGAGCTGCACAACCACTATAAATATGTTTCTAATAACCAAGTGTGTTTGTTTAACTAAACTTGCTCTGCCCTCTAAGGTAGCCCGAGAAAGTGCCGAGTGAGGCAGAGTTTAGGAGGTGTAATTTAAAGTCTTGTTGGCAGGCCTCGGTGTACAGACAGGGAGAGGATAAATCTCTCAGAGTAGCCAAGTCGCCCTTTCTGTGGCTTCACTTCTAAGAGGTCATAACTGGAAGGGATCTCAAGAGTCACCTAGTTCAAGACCTTCCTTTGCAAGAAAGGTTGCTGAGCGAGAGGTAAGAGGACTTCCCGAAAAGGTTACCCAGCCAGTAAGCAAGCTCCTTTCTGTCTAAAACTCAATTTCCTAAACCAATGATTCTTCCCCTATTCCCCTATACAGGGTCCCAGCCCTGGAGGAGACTATCTGATATGCACACAGTGTGAGAATCCGGAGGAAGGCGGAGGGCTGGGGAGCAAAGATACTCAGGGAGCCTCCAGGCCTACTGGGGACATACCTCAGCCCACCCAGCCTGACTGGTGCCTTGAGCCCTACTAGCCAGGTAAACAAAGCCCTTCCTGCTCTCTGATATCTCCAGTGGATCCATAGGTACTCCTTGGGCAGGCTGGGCCTTGTAGACTGCTGATTAGCTTTACCTTTCACAGAACAAGATTTCCCTTCTGGGGACCATTGTTCCACCCAAGCACAGGCTGTCTTTGCAACCAGACTCTTCCCCAGGCAGGATGTGGGAGGGGAACCTGGCCTGGGGCCAGATGATGGCCACCTCCCCAGCCACCTGCAGGTTCCTACCCAACCAGGGGTTAGCATCTCGTATATTGTTTATGAAGCTTTTGTCTTGGGCTCAAGGTGAGCCGGGGAATCAGAGAGATAAATAAATAAATAAATAATTCTAAGCAGAGCTGAGCTTAGGGACAGGAGGGAGGGCTGCAGGGGTTGTTTATCTTGGGGGCTTGCATATTTTATCACCCTGAAGTCTCATGACCCCTCTTCCCTCCCCTCCCGTCTCTCCTGATGTTGCTGTGATGAGAGTTTATATTATCCAGCACACACTGGTTTGTAAGTCTATTTACAACCCAGGCGTTGTTGGTTTGCGTGAGAGAGAGAGATGGCCCATCCCCAGATTAGTGAAATTGGAAATAAATTGGTTGTTAAATAAAAGCCCCCTGTGGGATGTGACAGTGATGAATGAGGGATGGATGTGCCTGGGGAAGGGAGTGGTGGCTTTCTGGATTGAGACTGTTTGAAACTGAAGTGGCCCAGGAGGCTTGGGTGGGAGCCTGGGAAGGGTTTGGGGCCTGAGGACAGAGAATGGTCAGGCAGTGGTGGGCCCTGAAATACATTTATAGAGGGAAATTGAAGGCTGAAGACTTGAGCACCCTCTAGAACTATATTTTATTTTCTTGTGGCTCAAATAGCACTTTTGTGTCTTTGATTTTAGAATTTTGCAACATATTTTTCTTACTTTACAGATGGAGGAAACTGTAGTGAAATCACTTGCCTGTGGTCATTGACAAATAAAAACCAGATCTGGACTTAGTAAGGAAAGATTTTATTTAAAAGGATTGTTGCAGGGTGGGGAAAGTGATTATTGCAGTAGGGAGCTTCTCTGACCCTAAGATCTGCAGGCATCCCAAGAGTTAGGCGAACAGGGGTTTTCTTTCATAGACAGGAGTAAACAGGCAAGAATAAATGAGGTGTGAGAAGGGGGATGCATGGGTGGCATGATCCCACAGGAAACTGAAGACTGTTTCTCCGAGGCCAGACTATTTTGCAGGCTTGGGCTGGGGGCGGGCCAGAGTTCAGAACCTGGAGGAAGGAAAGAAGTTTCACCAGAGTTTGGTTAACAAGCATTTTGGGGAGGGGGGAGAGGGGAGGGATTGCATTGGGAGTTATACCTGATGTAAATGACCAGTTGATGGGTGCTGACGAGTTGATGGGTGCAGCACACAAACATGGCACAAGTATACATATGTAACAAACCTGCACGTTATGCACATGTACCCTAGAACTTAAAGTATAAAAAAAAAAAAAAAAAAAAAAAAACCATTTTGTTCTTATTAGTCAGTGGGGATAAGCATTCAACTAATCATTTATGTGGCAAAGAAAGGGACTGCGGAGGGTCTGTGTCTGGCCTTGTCATAAGTAAACAAGATGGGGGTGGGGGGTGGGGCACGCATCTGTGAGTCCTATCTAAGTCATATGGAAAGTGTTTTGTTTTATTGGTACACTGTTTTCCAGAATAAAAAGTTGAGTGCATTTCCTAACCTTCACTGTTTTCTAGGATTACAGGGCTCAGATAAAAGTCAACATTGTCATCATGCAGTTACACATTGCAGTGTTAGGGTAACTGAGTCCAAAGCTCACCTCACAGTGGTCAATAAGTCACGAGACAAGGTGTTGGGGCAGGAAAGTGACTTTATCTCAGAGAACCAGCAAGCCAAGAAGGTGGTGGAATAATGCCCTAAAGAACCATCTTGAAAGGCATAGATCTAGAGCTTTTTTTCATATGGGGAAGGGGGAGCAAGGAGGGTTGGAGGTCAGGAGGTGACAGGTGACCACAGATATCTGGGCATCAACAGGAGTCCAAGGGGGTTGCATCACTTCTTTGTCCTTGGTCAGGTCACAATGCTCCTATAAATCTTATTTATTTATTTATTTATTTATTTATTTATTTATTTATTTTTGAGACAGGGTCTCGCTCTGTCACCCAGGCTCACTGCAACTTCCACCTCCTGATCTCAAGCAATTCTCCGATAGCTGGGACTACATGTGTGCGCCACCGTCCTCGGTTAATTTTTTGTATTTTTATGTGGAGACGGGAGTATCATCGTGTTGTCCAGGCTGGTCTTCACTGTTGGATTCAAGCAATCCGCCTACTCTAGCCTCCCACAGTGCTAGGATTACAGGCGTGAGCCACTGCCCCTGTCCAGCCTCACCTATAAATCTTTAGTGTAACATTATTACTTGCATGTGTGCACTTCTTATCTCTTTGGAGGTTAGTTTTAGGAAAGAGCTATTATCATCCTTACTTTAAAGTTAAACTATAAAGTAAATTCCTCCCATGTTGACTACCAGCAGAAATGAGTAAAGACAACCTGTGAATTTAGAAGCAAGATGGAGGCAGCTGTGTTAGAGTTCTCTCACGGTTACGTTCGGCCTGGAATTCAGACTCTGGGCTCCCAGAGCACTCACATGGTTCTTCATCCTCTTACCTCTTTCATATCGAAACAGTCGTCTTTCTCTCCATTCTCCTCCGATTAAAACCTGCTGTCAAGAAGAAAGAAGCCGGCAGCAGCCTAAACTGTCACCCTGCCCGGGGAAATTTGTGTTTAACTAGGGACCAGAGCTTTAACTTTTAGAACTGAGAAAGAGAGCCCTTTCCAGGATTAACTTGTCCTGACTTTCCTTTTCTTTCATCACCATAACAGGGTCACTTCTGCCTGAACGTGGGAGGGATAATAGATGATAAGGAGTTGGTTGATAACAGGTCACTGAAGCAAAGAATCTCAGGGCTGAATGGGATGGAACTTAAAATATCTGGCACAATCTCCCACTATGCAGATGGGAAAAGTGAGGACCAAATAGGAGAAGGGACAGTAGCCAGGCTTGATACTAAACAAGGATCTTCCTATCTGTTCATGTTATGGAGGGAACAAAGGGGGCACACGACTCTTCTCCTCTCCCATGAGCACCAAGTCCTCCCTTTCCTGACACCCCACCTTCCCCCACAGAGTTCCTGGGTGAACCAGTGGTTATCAAATTTTAGCAGGAGTAACAATCACTCGGTGTGCCGGATGTGGATGCCTGCATATCTGTTGTCTTCCTGGATTATGTAGGAATGGATCCCAGTTATCTGCATTTTACCTAGATTCTGATGAGGCTGCTTGAGAACCACACATTTTGGAAACACTGGCAGAGGACAGTGTGAGTCCAAGAAAGGTGAACAGGCCAGGTGCGGTGGCTCACGCCTGTAATTCCACACTTTGGGAGGCCAAGGTGAGTGGATCACCTGAGGTCAGCAGTTTGAGACCAGCCTGGCCAACATGGTGAAACCCATTTCTACTAAAAATACAAAAATTAGCCGGGGTGTGGTGGTGCACACCTGTAGTCCCGGCTACTTAGGAGGCTGAGACAGGAGAATTGCTTGAACTCAGGAGGTGGAGGTTGCGGTGAGCCAAGATCATGCCACTGCACTCCAGCTTGGGCCACAGAGTGAGACTCCGTCTCCAAAAACAAAACAAAACAAAACGAAGCAAACAACAACAAAAAAACTAAATGTAGATAGAATGTCCTGGAGGCTTGGCCAGCCTGGGCAATCAAGGACTGTGGATTGAGCAGGGAGCCAGGCAAGCTTGGAGGTTGGTGGGATGGCGACCTGTATTTCCCACCTCTAGAAGCTGTTGAAGGGTAGGGCAGCCCTCCTTTCTCCCCTTATTTCCTCCTCATACCATCACAGAGATGGAGCCTGGGGGAGGGGAGCTGTTCTTCAGAGGAATTAAAGACTCTTCCCTGAAAGGTAACAAATTCCTCACTAATTATGCCATTATTTTATTATGCAGCCTTAATGAAAAAAAATACACAAACCACTCAAAGCCTAAAAAGAAGGCTGTATCCAGGACTTATCCAATTTAATAAATCCTCTCCATCCAGTAATTATTTCCTGGATTCTTTTTAATACAAGTGTGCAGTCGTGGGGAACGGTCTCTCTCTGGCTGTGGCAGGGAAGGGGGACAGGCCCTCGAGAGAGTGAGCTGCCCTTCCCCCCGCCCCCCCCCCCCGCCTGCCCTCTCCAAGTGGGTGCCAAACATGTATACCAGTCTTTCTAAACCATACCTATCACCTTCCTCCTCCAGCCTGTCATATTCCTGACACAAAGGGTGTGAGGGAGGAGGACAGGTTAAATTCTGACCCCCTTCGTTGAAATTTGGGGCTTATCCCTAAAAAGTTCTCAGGACTCTCCCTGTGGCCTGGCTCTGCCCCAGCTTTTATTCCATGTCCTCAGCCTTGCTCTCAACTAGCAGTTATAAGCCTCAATCCCCAAAAGTTTTGATGATACAATGTGGCTGTGTTACCCCTTCAAAGTCACATATTTTGAATCAGGTCTGTGTTGAAATTTTGGCTTGACTAAGCCCTGGTGTGTGCTTCATCTCTCTGAGTCTCTGCTGTCTTTGTCCATATAATAGGGATGCTGATACCTTCCTCATGAGGGATATTGTGTGGATCAAAGGAGGTGGTGGACCTAAAGGATGTAATGCAAGGCTTGACACACAGCCGGTGACCATCAAGGAAACTTTCCCTCCATGCCTCCTCCCTCCCCCAGCTCCTTGAAGCCTTAGGTTGAATATCTTCAGGTAGCATTCATAATGGTGAGGGAGACATTTGGGGCCATGGAGGCTTTCTCGCCTCCCCTGAATTTCCCTCAGTTACTTTGTCCCCCCACCCCAGTCTTGTGATGGAGCAGCTATACGGAGGGCTTAGACTCTAGAGGTTACTGGTCAGGAAGTACCTGGGAGATCTTGTTTTTCTGTCCCTAGCAGAAGGGCTGGGCCAGGAAGAGCTCACTGCATCCCTTCTCCATTACCATTGCCATGGAGACTGCCTGCAGCTGAATTCCTCAGCATCCTGACTAAGGCACAATCAACTGTGCTCCCTCATGCAGGATGCTGGCCACAGCTTGGTCCTGCTAGCTGTGTACCCTTGTTGCACTAGGGTGGTGGTCAGTGTGAGAAGGCTGCTCCCACCCAGAGCCCCTGTGTCTCTGTGCTCATCTATTGATTATAACCCCCTTAGTTGCATTTTGGGGCTTGCCCCTTGCAAGTTCCCATTATTCTACCTAACACTTAAGACAACATCTTCACAGGCATCACTTCTGGGCACTGCTTTGATGCCACATGGTCCTGGCCAGACAACCTGGACTTTGAAGTCATATGGACTCCATTAGAAGGCTGCTTCTGGGTTGGGCAAGGTGGCCCATGCTGGTAATCCCAGCATTTTGGGATGCCAAGGTGGGAGGATCACTTGAGGTCAGAAGTTCAAGACCAGCCTGGGCAAAATAACGAGATCTCATCTGTACAAAAAACTAAAACAAACAAACAAACAAAACCCCAAAGAAACTTATCCAGGTGTGGTGGTGCATGTCTGTTGTCCCAACTACTCAGGAGGATCATTTGAATTCAGGAGTTCAAGGCTGCAGTGAGCCATAGTTGTGCCACTGGACTCCAGCCTGGGTGACAGAGTGAGATCCTACATCTCCCTGTTGGGCGGGGTCGGGGGGCGGGGGTGGGGAAGAAGGCTGTTTCTGGGATCACTAATGGGGTAGTTTTGGGCTAGAGTTACATGAACTCCCAGACCTCAGTTTCTTCACCTGTAAAACAGGCATACTAATAGAATATACCTCAGCAGGTTGCTGCGAGGCTCATCTAAGATGACATACAGGAAAGAGTTTTGTCAAATGGAAAGCACTGAATAAACTTGGGGGTGGGTAGGATGAGGCTAGCACTGCCTGAGCACCTGTTCTGTGCCCATGGTCACGTGAAACCTTTAACATACATTATTTCATTGGGTTTAAAACACCACGAGGTAGGGCTCAATTTCTGCACTGTATCTGTGAGAAAACAGAGGCTTAGAAAAGCTAAATAAATTGCCTGAGCTCACAAAGAAGAAAAGAGCCGGAACTTGAACTGTTATCAGCTCTTTCTTGATAAGAGCCTGTAAGAGATCACTGTTCTTATTGATACTGATTCATGAAGAAGTTTTTATTGAGCATTGTGTTAGTCAGGGCTCTCCAGAGAAACAAAACCAATAGATATATTTGTGTATCTATGAAGAGATTTATTATGGGAATTGGCTCACATGATTATAGAGCCTGAGAAATCCTGAAATCTGCCTTCTGCAAGCTGGCGACCTGGAAAAGCTGGTGTCATTTAGTCTGAGTCTGAGGGCTCAAAAACCAGGAGTTCTCATGTTCAAGGGCAGGAGAAGATGATTATCACAGGCTCAAGAAGAAAGTACAAATTAGGCCAGGCTCCGTGGCTCATGTCTATAATCCCAGCACTATGGGAGGCCGAGGCGGGTGGATCATCTGAGGTCAGGAGTTCGAGACCAGCTTGGCCAACATCGTGAAACCCCATCTCTACTAAAAATACAAAAAATTAGCTAGGTGTGGTGGCAGATGCCTGCAATCCCACCTACTTGCGAGGCTGAGGCAGGAGAATCACTTGAACCTGGGAGGCAGAGGTTGTAGTGAGCTGAGATCACACCACTGCACGCCAGCCTGGGCAACAAGAGTGAAACTCTGTCTCAAAAAAAAAAAAAAAAAAAAGAAAGAAAAAGAAAGAAAAAAGAAAGTACAAATTAGCCTTTCAGGGCCTTTTTGTTCTATTTGAGCCCTCAATGGATTGGATGGTGCCTGTCCATGTTGGAGAGGGTAGGCCTTCTTTACTCAGTCTACCCATTCATCTCTTCCAGAAACACCCCCACAGACACACCCATAAAAAAATGTTTTGCCAGCTATCTGGGCATCCCCTAACCCAATCAAGTTGATCTATAAAACTACTATAAGCGCTTGCTTACAGGAGGCTGTAAAGGACACTAGAACAGTATATGACAGGGTCTTCCTTGACTGTAAAGAGCTTACACTCTATTTGTGATACAGGAAAAATGAACCAGCTTTAGACAGGGCGGCCCATGACAAAGCCATGGATGGAGACAGGCAACATGAGTCTTACAGGTCAGGAGGGTTTGCTCCTCCTGGGCTGGGGTCTTTAGAGAAGGCTTCACGGTAGGTGGGGACTTGGGCTAGGCTTTCAAGAGTGGCAAGAATTTGAAGAGGCAGAGAAGTTGGGTCGGCAATCCTGGTGGGGACTTGGATCGTCTGGAGAGAGCCCTAGAAATGTGCTGAATGGTGGGGAAGGAGAGGTGCTCTTAGAAACTGGCCATAGGGCCGGGCGTGGTGGCTCAAGCCTGTAATCCCAGCACTTTGGGAGGCCGAGAGCCGCAGACCGGGTGGGATCCACGAGGTCAGCCGAGAACTCGACCGACCTATCTGCGCTAACCACACGCTGAAACCCGTCTCTACTTAACAAAAATTACACAAAAACTGGCAGGGCGAGCTGGCGGCGCCGCCTGGTAGTCAGCTACTCCCGGCCCTGCGGCAAGCGACGCATCGGCCATCCAACCAACGGCGGCAGAGCTTCGCAGTGACGCCGAGATGGTCTGCCCTCACGCACTCCCAGCCCCTCGCGGCGACCAGAGCGACGACTCGTCTCAAAAAAAAAAAAAAAAAAAAAAGCAAACTGGCCATAGATTATTTTCCACACGGAGTTGCAGAGAGTTGGCTATTGCTTACATGAATCAATCCGTAGCAGATGCAAGTGTGTACCCAGACCTGTCTCCCTATAGCACCTGCCTGCCTCCCACGCAGCCTCACCTTCTTTTCACTGGAAGCCTGCAGCAGAGTGGGCACCAAATCACTTCTGTGTATTGCTCAGCTCCTGTTGTATCTGCTTCTTTTCTTTGAAGCTGCCTATCCAAAGGCTTCCAACCTGGCCCTCTTGCTCTTCAAACATCAGGCTCTGCTTGATCAAACTGGATATCCTCCAAGGCAGGGGTCACAGGAGACCGCTGGGTCCTGGCCCAGCTCAACCGGGCTCCTGATGGTCCTTGAAGCAGGCTCTGGGACTGGACTATTCCGTGATGTCTGAAGCCCCATGGTGGGGATGAGCAGTCAGGCTTGGGTGTTGTTGGTGAAATGAGAGTAGATTTGGATAATTTGAGGGCTGGGATAGGGGTGAGGGTGCAGATAATGTAGACAAACTGAGGGTAGCCAGGAGTGAGGAGGGGTGGGGGGCATGCATTGCACATGTGCCTGCTTGGGAAAACAGATCTCCAGGCCTTCAGCTTCTTCCTTTGCACTCATTTCTGTGCCACTTCAGGTGAAGAAACAGGCTAAGGATCCCCGTGGGGGAAACTTCTGCCCACTTTCATGAGTACTTAGTCTCAACTCCTAGGAGGGCATCCATGCTTCCTGAGCCAGATCCATCAGTTGTCATATAAGGAAGTTCTGAGTGTAGAATATGTACCCGTTGGCAAGTTCCATAATCACAACCTGGTCACTTAATTTGATGTGACTCAGACGAGTACATTAGTCAGGCTGGCTGACTGATTCCTTATGCCCCGATGTTTGGGCTACTTAGCCCTCATGCCTTTCTGGTCTCCTGGGCAAATTCATTTTCAAGGCACTCTCTTCCTTCTGGTTCTTTCTTTGGGCATCTCCCTGAAGCTTTGGCTTTTGATGCTTTCCTGCTTTCCATTCCAGGCTCTCCAGTTAAGCATCAAGGCCTATCGTGGCCCCTGCAACCAAATATACTCCAGCAGGCCCTGCTTCTGCTTGCTCTCCCACTCCTGCGTTTAGGGCCTTTGTCTTTGGTGAAATAAGTTTCTTTGTTTCTCCTCCCTCCACCACTTTCTTGAACTCATCCCTCTTTCTTTCCTCCCACTGGCCTTTTGTCTGGGCTTTGTCCTCTCTCTTTATGGGGGTCCAGCCAGACCTGCTTCTCTCCTTTGTACTCTGAAACTTCTTCTAGATTATCTCACCCTCCAGACCCCCATCAAATTTTCTTTATCTGGAGACTTCTTTCATGAGAGCGCTCCTCGTAGAGAGAAAGATTCATCAACTGTCCGCTACCCGAATGGGACTGTGCCAAACTAACCATAACATACTTGGAACTTGGCATGGCCCTTTTGGAGTTGTATCTTAACCTAAGGAAATGGTGACCATTCTGGGCTAAAGTTTAGAGCCATAGATTGAGATCCTTGGGGAGGACATCTTCTGAGACTCGTATTTCAGGTGGTTTTAATTTCAGAGAGGGTTCAAGATTAGGCCTATCTTTTTGGTCAGAGTCTGTTTCTCCTTTTGTCTACCTTTGCCCTCCAATGTGGCCCTAAACCCTGGACTAGAAACCAGAGTGTGGCACACATTGATCTTCCCATAAGAGGGGCAGCCAGAATTCCTGGTACATCCAGTTCTTCCTCATCTTCTCTTCTCTCTACCACAGTCCTTCTTGGGTGCTCTTGGCATGGAGAAGGGATGGCTCTTCACTCTTTGAATCACCAAACAAACATTTAAGGTTGGATTCCTGTGGCCCAGACTCCTCTTGACCTCCAAGGTTCTCAGCCCCTTCTTTCTAAGTGCTTATCAATCTATCATTCTGTGAGTCCTACTATGATAGAAACCAAAGCCCCTCTTTTCCGGGAAAGTCATTTGCATGTTTACAGGCATTCTGTTATAGTTTCCAGTAAATTTGAAAGACATAATAAAACTGCAAGAGTATTGTTGGAAGCCTATTTTATTGCCATGGCTTAAAAAAAAAAAAAAACAAAGATAGTGATTCCATTAGTTGAAAATCATAGTAGTACTGTATTATTGAGTATACATTTTACTGCAACGGTAACTGTGTGCCACAGAGACAATAAACACACAATTGAAGAGTGGTTATTGGCAGGCTGGGTGGACAGGAGACAACACGTCAGACCTGCAGGGTCATGTGGGAATTGAGGTAGATGATTTTTTAGTGTTCTGAGAACTACGCTTTCTTGTACATGGGGAGGGATGTGGGGTGTAGAACAAGCTTGAAACCAGAGAGATCTGGGTAGAAAGCCCTACCTTGCCTGTTTCTAGCTGTAGGAAGTTGGGTGGTTCACTTAGCCTCGTCAGCAGAATGGGGCTGATCCTACCAAGTTGTGAGGATTAAATGTGACACTAGATGTAAAGGTTCTTGTAAATAGCTCAACTGTAAATTCCACGGAGGCAGGGCCCCTGTCCATCTTGTTCTCCTCTTTCTTCCTAGCGCCACCTGAGTGCCTAGCATGTAATAGGTTTATTAATGTAGCTATTAGTATACTATTTTTGTTGTTGTTGTGCTTCTTTCTTTTTTTTACATCACCGGAAGATAATCAAAGGCCTTTGATCTAGTTAATCCCCTGCCTCTTCTGCTAGCTGAACCAGCAACCCATCCTGCCCAATCCAGTGCCCTCGAGCCTGAGAGAACTACAGGGTAGCCAGATGGGAAACTGAAAGAGGACTTGAATAATAAGGAGAAAACCAAAAGGGCTTTCCCACCAACCCATGAGATTGACGAGCTATGAGTCTGTGTATTTCAACCTTTCGGCAGAACATTTCTGAAGCAAATTACAATACTTGATTTAATAGTGAGGCTCCCAGATACAGAGCATGTCTCAGATAGGCCAGGGATTTGTTACTTGATTTATAGAAAAATGCTTTTGATGTAAATGTTTATTAGAGTCAAGTTCTCTTTAAAGGTGATATATGGCATTGTTACACATTAGCGTGAAAAGCGGTGTCTCTGGAGGGCCCAGGTTGCACAGGGTCAGAGCTTCACATCTTCCATGGCTGGGAACATTGCTTCCTATTGTTCTTACCTGGCAGCTCTCAGGGTTCTTTATCAACTTTATGTCTCAATTGTCACACCTGCAGGGCTCCCGTCAAGCATTAAAGGTTCTTGGTTTGCAAGTGAGAAGGCGTCTTTTGGCGTTATAGGTGACCTTATGCTTTTTAGGTTGTTTGTTCTATTTATTGGAGAGAGATGAGCAAAGGTAGCCAACCAGGGAACCTCAGTTTCCCGATCTGTAAAATGAGGAATGAAGATGGCATGCTCCATGCAACCACCTGGACTCTTTAAAACCAGGCACCCTGTTTGATTTTCCTTTCTGTCTCCAGTGCTATGCAGAATGCCTGGCACCTGGTAATGCCCACTCCACAGCCTTGGATGAAATGAACGAGTGAATTATACCATCTATGGGAGACTTTGGATAATGAAGGCCTGTATAATTTGTTTTCTAGACGTTCAAAAAAGAGGATTCTATGAAATCCCAATGAAACTTCTCTCTTTCTTTCCCTTATTTGGCCCTTTTATCTTTGGATATGCCCAATGTATTAAGCTTCTAAACCTCGATGCTGCTGTGAGTTTTGAGCTCCTGCCCCACACCTCCCTAGTCTGCCCCTCATTGTCTGTTTTTGAACCCCATCCCTTGTGGATGGAGTTGGCAAACACTGTGTAATTATATTGGAAATCACAGGTTCCCAGAGACTGGGGAGTAATTATGCCTAATAGAAATAAAATGAATTCCCAGTTGCCCTCTTCGGGGTGGATGACAGTCCGACCCTATATTTACCCTCTAATGATATGGCAATTACCATGTAATAATTACTCTGGTACTGGCTGGCACATGCCCAGTTATTAATTGGTTAATGGCCATTGTGCCATGCAGGGAATTGAGGAATGTGCCTGCTCCTTAATTTCCATAACTTAAACATCTTCAGCTTTTAGGGAGGATCTTAGGAGATAGCCACGTGGGGAGCTGGAAGGCACCGTGCCACCTGCAAAAGAATTAGGGTTCCCAGCTGAAGGTCTTTTCTCTAGGAATGCAAACCCAGTCCTCTGGGGAGTGGTGGCAGGAGGGAGCTATGCATTAGAGAAGCCCACTAGGGTCAGACTGAGCCTTCACTCCCTTCCTATGACAAGGGAAGGACTAGAGGTATTGGGGCAAGTCATAATTAAAGCCCAAATGAAATCCCATCTCATCCCTAGATGTTAATTAAATCATTTATTCATCCAGTCTGTTTATTGAGCACACTCATAAAACAGTGCATGCACCTCCAGCCTTCTTGGTGCACATTGATTTTTCCCTTCTCTAAACCTCTCCCTTGAGATCTTATTTGTCAACTCTGTTTTGTATGATCTCTTCATTGGCCCCGGGATCTTAGTCTTGCCTCAGAAAGCAGACTGGCAGCTTTTTGAGGGCAACGTTTGTCTAAACAACCTTTTCCTCTTTGTGATAAGCCCAGAGAAAGCACTTAACATGCATGTTAAATGAATGATAGTTAGCAAGATAGTAGTGGAAAAGTGCATGAGTTTTGGGGTTAGTTAGACCTGGGTTCAGATTCCAGCTTTGTCACTAATAAGTGGTGTAACCTTGGACAAATGAATCACTTACCTTCTCTAAGACTGTTTCCTCACCCGAAAAATGGGAATAATAATAGCTAGTACATAGTGCTTGTCATACAATATGCAGGAGTCGCCAAAATAGTTTCTAATATTATAGTAGGTACTATGTATTATATTTACACATTAATGCATATCATATGGATATGTATGAAAAAATATGCATATAAATATATATATGCATAATAAAAATAGGGTATGCATTTTCCTCTCCTCTTTTCTTTTCTTTTCTTTTTTTTTTTTTTTGAGACGGAGTTTCGCTCTGTCGCCCAGGCTGGAGTGCAGTGGCCGGATCTCAGCTCACTGCAAGCTCCGCCTCCCGGGTTTACACCATTCTCCTGCCTCAGCCTCCCGAGTAGCTGGGACTACAGGCGCCCGCCACCTCGCCCGGCTAGTTTTCTGTATTTTTTAGTAGAGACGGGGTTTCACTGTGTTAGCCAGGATGGTCTCGATCTCCTGACCCCGTGATCCGCCCGTCTCAGCCTCCCAAAGTGCTGGGATTATAGGCTTGAGCCACCGCGCCCGGCCTTCTTTTTTTTTTTTGAGATGGAGTTTCCTTCTTGTTGTCCAGACTGGAGTGCAGTGGCATGATTTTGGCTCACTGCAACCTCTGCCTCCCAGGTTATAGCAATTCTTGTGACTCAGCCTCCTGAGTAGCTGGAACTACAGGCACCTGCCACCACACCCAGCTACTTTTTGTATTTTTAGTAGAGATGGAGTCTCACCATGTTGGCCAGGCTGGTCTTGAACTCCTGACCTCAAGTGATCCACCCTCCTCGGCCTCACAAAGTGCTGGAATTACAGGTGAGAGCCACTGCACCGGGCCCCTCTCCTTTTGTTCATGGGAGCAGAGGTAATGGGGGTTTGGAATCCTGAGTAACCATTATTATGTTTTGTGGTTAATTTTTCTGTGACCTGTGAGTGGACCAATATTCTGCCTCAATCTAGAGAATCATTGGAGATCATTCAAATCCCATCAAGGGAAAATTACATTGAGGGTGCTGCGCAATACAATTTTCACACATGTTATTTCACTTAATCCTCATATTAAGTCTGCAAGGGGAAAAAATATTGTGAAAGAAGGAATGCACCACTTAATTAAGAAGATGATTTTATTAAGGCTATTTGCAATGGGGAGAGTGCTCATTAATGAGCAGTGTCTAAAAGAGAAGGAAGGGGGCCAGGATTTTATAGGGGCAGGTAAGCAAGGGACCCATCAGTGAGTCTTATGGGAGTCATGGGAAAGGTAGCAGAGGGTCCTGTCTGAGTTGCTGAGGACTGGTGAGGTGGGTGTTATCTGGGAATATAGGAGCTGCAGCTTAGGCATTTTGGAGAACACAAGAGGGTTGGAGGGGTTTGTCAACCTTTGGGAATGTGGGGCTTAGATCAAGTTCAATGTCGTTGGTATCATTCTGAGATTTGTAACTGAGCAAACGAAAGATAAGAAGAGAGGTTAAGTAACTTGTCCAACATCCCATGGCCAGTTTGAGGTGGAGCTATCTCAGAACCCCAGCCTGTCTGGCCCCAGAGCTTCCATCTTGTTGCAGATGCAATGGCAATTTTTTTTTTTTTTGCATTCATTGATTCATTCAACATTGCATTCATTCATTCATTCATTTGCATTCATTGACTCATTCAACATTGCATTCATTCATTCATTTGCATTCATTGATTCGTTCAACTTTGCATTCATTGATTCCTTCATTCATTTGCATTCATTGATTCATTCATCGTTCACTGAGATGTGAGTACATGCCGAGAACTGTTCTTAGTGCTGGGCAAACTTCAATGAAAAGATAGCAAGGGCCCTGACTGCGTGGAAGTCACATCTGAGTGCAAGAGAGAGGGACACTGAACAACTTAACATGTAAATAAAAGAGATCACTTGAGATAGGGATTAAATGCTACAGAGGAAATACAACAGAGTGATGTGTTGGAGAGTGACTGGAGTGGGGAGTATTCTCTGAGGAGGTGACAGATGAGCGGAGGCCTGAATGGTGAGAAGGAACCAGCCATGCACACAGTTCAGGGTGTGGATGCTGGGGGACTGTTCTGGGAGAAGGGAACATCGAGTGGGAAGGCCCTGTGCAAAGGAATGAGCGTGGCTTGTCCGAGGAACAAGCAGAAGTGCGTGCAACCGTGTAGATGGGGAAGAGAGGACAGGGCTGAGGTTGGAAAGTTTGGAAGTACCTGATCAGGGAGAACTTTGTGGGTCCTGATGAGGTGTTTAGATTTTATTCCAAGTTCAGGGGACGAAGCCATCAGCGAAACAACCCAAAGGTTGACAAACCCCTCCAACCCTCTCGTGTTCTCCAAAATGCCTAAGCTGTGCTCCTATATTCCCAGATAACAGGTGGTGTGAGGAGAACATTCTGATTGTGAGCATTTGTGAACTGCCAGAAAAGATATCCCTGGCCTATCAGCAGTTGGGCTAGCCTGTCAGCCACATGCTGTCCCTGCCCCCTGTGGTGCCCTGCTGACTGTGGAGGTGCCCTGCTGACTGTGGAGGTGCCCTGCTGACTGTGAGGTTGAAAAACACAGTTATCCTCTCTGCCTATGAACCAGGGCCAATGGTCAGCCTCCTGCAGCTGGGCTTTCGCCAGCTTTGCTGGCCTTCTGACTCCTGCATCAACCTGTGAAATGTCAAAATGTGCTTACCCTATTGTAGATCCTCATTTTGCCTTCTGGTGTGAGTAGAGCTGGGATTATGATCCATCCCCTTCCTGAGTGATGAGGCATCCTAGGGTTTCATGGTGGACCTGAGATCCTACACCTAGTTAAAGAAGGACATTAAACTAGAAACAAGGTTTTGTGACTACTGGGCTGAGTGTCCCCCACCCCAGCCACTTTGGGTTCTGGAAACTTCAGGACAGGCTTACACAGGATTGTCCAAGTGTGTCTTTCAGCCGTTTAGAATAATAGATGGAACTAGGAGATGCTCTGTATTTAGTGGTCTTTTAGGCCATTACCTATGAGCTATCAGCTATGATCTACAGTCAGTACTATTACCTGCTATAGCACTGCCCTCTATTAGCAACTATTATCACTACCAACTATTAGCCACCGTTAGCTACCTGATGTATCGAACCGTAAGGATCCTGATTATCCATGAGTTGAAGGCCAACTCTTATCAACGATCTACTATTATCTACTATCAGCTTCTATTATCCTTAACCATTATCCAGTGTCTTCCATTTGTTATCTGTGATCTACTATTTGCTACTATCTATTACCTGCCATGTGCAACCATCTGTCAGCTACTTTTTATTCTCTACTGTCTATAGTTACCTACTATCTACCAGCTACTATCTATTATTTAACATCCATCAACTGCCATCTAGCCATCATTCTCCATCTTTCCTCTCTACCTAAGCTCACGCACGATAATTAATAGACATTAGAAATCTCAAGCCAGGACTTTGCCTACAGATGTCCCTCTAGGACAAGAGCCTCATGTCTGCCACCAAAAGTTTTGAGTGGCACTACCCATGGTGGCTTCCTGCATTCACAGCTAGAACCGTCACTACCCTGCCCAGTGTCCCTGGCTCATGCGTTCATGAGACTCCTGGCTACCACATCACAGATCTAGAGGGAGCTTTGACAGAAAAAATTAAAGTTCCACACTTGGGACTAGAAGAGAAACACGTTAATGACACATAGTTGGTTTGTCCAATTAAAAGTTGCACGAGGTAGAATGTTTGCTCCCACAGGAAGAAGAATTCAGAAAGATGCCCATAGATCTTGATGTTGTCCCATGGACAAGACAGATCAAAATAGAACTGATGAACCTGTTTCTCATTCCCAAACACACATGACCCAGCTGTACCCAAGCGGACCTCAGGGACAGGCTTGGGAAGGTGTGGTTGTGCTGAAGGCCAGCGCAAAGGTGAGGGGTGCTGGATGCAGACGGGCAAGAGGAAGAGCTCTGCTCCTGCAGGGAGTCTAATGGCCTGCAGGCCTGTGCGGGGAGGGTATTCTCCCTGGGAGGCCTGGGTGCTGCCTGAGCACTGTCTGAGGAGGCAGATGGTGGTGTGGAAAACTCTGGACTTGTAGCCAGGTTGTGTAGGCTAAAGTCATTGCTCCAGCAGCCAGTCGTGTGACCTTGAGCAAGTGATTTAACATCGGGGTTTTCATGAAGGTAAGTGTGCACGCCTGTGAAACAGGCTGCCAGGAGATGCATTCTGGGGATATGGAGGGAACAGAGCAGTGGCAGGCATGCAGGAGCTCACCAGCTCTGAGATAACCCTCTGCAGGAGGAGAATGCTGGAGAAAAATCCACCATGTGTCATAGCTGGAATGGTCATTAAAGAACATCCACAATGGGGCCTTTCAGGGTCAGGTGCAGTGGCTCACGCCTGTAATCCCAGCCCTTTCAAAGGTGGAAGTGAGAAGTTTGGTTGAGTCTAGTAGTTTGAGACCAGCCTAGGCAATATAGCAATACCCCATCTCTAAGAAAAAATTAATTAATTTAAAAGTAAAAAATAAAGTAAAAAGAAAAAAAGCTTGGCCCTGTGCGGTGGCTCACACCTGTAATCCCAGCACTTTGGAAGGCTGAGGCGGGCAGATCACTTGAGGCAAGGAATTTGAGATTAGCTTGGCCAACACAGTGAAATGGCATCTCTACTAAAAATATAAAAATTAGCTGGGTGTGGTAGCACATCTGTAGTTCCATTTACGCAGGAGGCCAAGGCATGAGAGTTGCTTGAACCCAGGAAGTGGAGATTGCAGTGAGCCTAGATCATGCCACTGCATTCCAGCCTGGGCAACAGAGTGAGACCCTGTGTCAAAAAAAAAAAAAAAAAAAAAAAAAAAAAAAAAAAAATAAAAAAGTAAAAATACAATAGGGTGTTTCAGACCGCAGGTATGACTTCTTAGGGTAATAAAATCAATGAGTGAGCTGTGGTCAGCATTAAAACAAACAAACAAACAAAAGAAATAGAATAAAACAGAAAAATTGTACAGTGCATCACATATAGTAACGATAGGCTTTGTTTTGTGGAAAAAATATATTTACATGTGAATCAAGTTTGAAAACCACCAACCTGGTTCAATTTTGGATTTTGGAGCTCAAGGCTTAGAGAGTGTTGAGAGCTTAGAGAGCACTTTACGTGCTGAACCAGGACAAGATTAGGCCTGAAGGAAGGAAATGGTGGCTGGGCCAAGGACAAGATCTCCCTTGCTGTCTCCAGGGGAGGTGGCCATTTGAGAGCATTGACTCAGGGACTTCCTCACTTAAAGAGGGGAAGGCGAGTTCAAGGAGATTTCTAAATGATGAAATCAGAGATGCTAGGACTGCTGTGATGGGTTTAGAGAGTGTTCCTGTGTCCCAAGCAGCCTGTGTCCCAGGTAGCACGGGGGTTTACCTGAGGCTCTAGAGAATGAGCCCAGCCCCATCCCTGGCCCCAGGGGCCCTTCCAGTCTAACAGCATCCAGGACCAATCTTCGGGACCAGCCTGGACTTAGAGTCATGCAGACTTGGGGTTTGAATCCTGCCCTGACACTTACAACTGGGTCAGATGTGCCATGTAATTCCTGAGCCTCAGTTTCTCTCTCTGTTAGTGGAAATGCCTATCTTATGAGTTTTAAAAATAGAAGGTAATGAAATAATCTAAAGGAAAGTGCTTAGCCCTTAAATGTTTTCAATAAATACTTTTCCTGGCCACGTCTCCTGCATCTCCCCACACCGTGCTCCCCGATTCTCAAAGGCTTCCATATTCATGATCTCATTGACTGTCTCAGCCAGCAAAGCCAGTTCTTACACAAATAGGTCAGTAAAGCAAATACATTTGTATTTACGTTTTTTTTTTTCTTTTTTTTTTCTTTTGAGACGGAGTTTCGCTGTGTCGCCCAGGCTGGAGTGCAGTGGCCGGATCTCCGCTCACTGCAAGCTCCGCCTCCCGGGTTTACGCCATTCTCCTGCCTCAGCCTCCCGAGTAGCTAGGACTACAGGCGCCCGCCACCTCGCCCGGCTAGTTTTTTGTATTTTAGTAGAGACGGGGTTTCACCGTGTCAGCCAGGAGGGTCTCGATCTCCTGACCTGGTGATCCACCCGCCTCGGCCCCCCAAAGTGCTGGGATTACAGGCTTGAGCCACCGTGCCCGGCCTTGTATTTACGTTTATGCAGGCAACAAGGCCAAAGTCCCTCACCGAGACAGCGATGACATTTAGTGATCCCAGCAGACTTAGAAGCAGAAGCTTCTTCCAGAAATTGCCAGTACCCCTGAGGCCATGAGCAGTGTATGCCCTTGGGCCACCCTCCAAGAAGCTCTGAGGTTGGGCAGAAATGAAGGCCAAGTTTGGGGAGTGCTGATGTCTTTCTCCCTCCCTCTCTCCTCAACTTGGCTTGTATTAAAACCACTGACCAGGCAGATCCACTTCCCTCCTTGTCTCATGGACCTAAGATGAATCGGGCTAGGAGACCCATTAATGAGAAACATGATCTAAACCTGGAAAGGCTTTAATACTCTGGGGGAAAATATTGTTTTTTCCACATTTTAAAGAAGTGCTTCTATTATCTCCCTCAAGATAAATTCCAGCTATTTACTCACCGTTTCCTCTATGAAAAAAGCATCTGCATTCCCTCGGGGCGTCTTTCTTGCTTGATAACCTCATAACCAGATTGTAGATGCATATATATCAAGATGCTTGTTACAGCACCTTCTCTCTCTCAGGTGTGAAGATAGATGGATGAGGATGAGTTTCATGTATTCAGAACACAGGCAACCTAGGGCCTTGCTTTAACAACAGGCTGATTCCCACCTGAGTTTCCTGCCTGCTTGTATGATGCCATTTATTATAAAGTGACTGCACCCCCACATCCTGGCCTGGGAGCCAAGCTCTTTTAGAACCAGGTCAGCCACAAGACCTAGATTTTCTTCTCTGAACCCTCCGGGAACAGAGTGAAGACAGAGGTTAATATGGCTGTACCCATCTGGCCAGACCTGGTTTCATGTAATTTGTCCCATTGTTCTCCGAATATGTTTGCATGTGCCCTATTTTCTGGTTGGCAATCATGGATACCGTAGCCGTATCCTTTCCTCTTACCAAGTTCGTTCCTTATTCTCATCTTCTTTTTCTCTCTGGGAAACTCCGACTAATCTTGCCCAATGTTATAGGCTACTGAAATCAAATCAAATTCTATATTTAATCAGTACAACTAGGAACCCAACTAGGTCTGTGCAAATGGGAGTTTTCAATCCCTGGGCTCCTGAGGCTGAAGGTTCACCTCCTGTCTCCAGGAAGGCTTCACTTGAAAGGTTTGATAATTCCACCATGCAGAGTTCTGCTCGTTCTTCTCCTCTTCCTTAGCTTTATTGAGGTATAATTTACATACCATAAAGTTCACTCATCTTGAGTGTACAATTCAATGATTTTTAGTGTATTTACAGAGTTTTGCCACTATCACCACGATTTAACTTTAGAACATTTTATTGCACCATAAAGAAACTCTGTACTCTTAGCCATCAATCACACCCCAGCACTTACCCTACTCCAGCTGTAGGAAACCACAGGTCTGCTCTCTGTCTCCACAGACTTCCTGATTCGGGACATTTTGTTTAAATGGAATCATGCAATATGTGGTCCTTATGACTGGCTTCTTTCCCTTAGAATAATGTTTTTGAGGTTCATCTGTGTTGTAGCATTATTAGTACTTTGTTTCTTCATATTATTTATGTATTTTTATTTACTATTTTGTTTATCCATTCATCAGTTGATGAACTAATGAGGTATTTCCACTTTTTGGCCATTATGAATAATGATGCTATAAATTTATTATCATTATTATTTTTAGACAGGGTCTCTGTCACCCAGGCAGGAGTGCAGTGGTGTGATCAAGGCTTACAGCAGCCTCAACCCCCTGGGTTCAATCGATACCCCCCCCTTAACCTTCCCAGTGGTTGGGCCTACAGGCACGTGCCACCACACTCGGCAAAATTTTTCTTTTTTTCTTTTTTTTTTCAAGACAGAGTCTTGCTCTGTCACACAGGCTGGAGTGCAGTGACGTGATCTTGGCTCACTGCAACCTCCGCCTCCTGGGTTCAAGGGATTCTCCTGCCTCAGCATCCCGAGTAGTGGGATTACAGGCACCCACAACCACACCCAGCTAATTTTTGTATTCTTAGTGGAGACGGGGTTTCACCATGTTGGCCAGGGTAGTCTCAAACTCTTGACCTTGTGATCGGCCTGCCTCGCCCTCCCAAAGTTCTGGGATTACAAGTGTGAGCCACCGTGCCTGGCCCTCAGCTAAATTTTTAAAAAATTTTTTATAGAGATGGGATCTCCCTATGTTGCCCGAGCTGGGTGCTGCTATAAATGGTCCCATACAGGCTGGGCATGGGGCTCATTCCTGTAATCCCAGCACTTTGGGAGGCCAAGGTGGGCAGATCACTTGAGCCCAGGAGTTTGTGACCAGCCTGGGCAACATGGTGAGATCCTGTGTCTACAAAAACTCATAAAAAATTAGCTGGGTGTAGTGGCTCACACCTGTGGTCCCAGTTACTTGGGAGGCTGAGGTGGCAGGATCACATGAGCCCAGGAGGTTAAGGCTGCAGTGACCCATGATCACGCCACTGCACTCCAGCCTGGGTGACAGAGCAAGACCCTGTCTCAAAAAAA
>NW_016807677.1:2505465-2673676 GCF_001698545.2 Rhinopithecus bieti
AAAAAAAAAAAAAAAAAAAAAAAAAAAAAAAAATTCCCATTCAGGTCTTCATGTGGACATATGCTTTTGTTTCTTTCAGGCAGATACCTAGGAGTGGAACTGACAGGTCACATGTTTACATACTCTATATTCTTTATAGTCTCTATATTTAACATTTTAAGAAGGTGCCAAGCTATTTTCCAAAATGGCTGCACTTTTTAAAGTCTCACTAGAAATGTATGAGTTTTTCCAATTTCTTCACATCCTCACCAACACTTGTTACTGTATGTCTTTCTTTTTTGAGACAGGGTGTTGCTCTGTCACCCAGGCTGGAGTACTGTGGTGCCATCATGTCTCAGTGCAGCCTCAGCCTCCTGGGCTCAAGTGCTTCACATCTCAGCCTACCAAGTAACTGGGATTACAGGTGTGTATGCCACTACACCCGACCTTTTTTTTTTTTTCTTTTGTAGAGATAGGGGTCTCTCTTTGTTGCCCAGGCTGACCTGGAACTGCTGGGCTCAAGTGATCCTCCCTCCTTGGTCTCTCAAAGTACTGGGATTACTGGTGTGGGCTACCACACCCAGCCTGTATATCTTTTTGATGACAGTCAAAAAGCTGGAGGAAGAGGCCCCACAAGCCAAGCAATGCAGATGGCTTCTAGAAACTGGAAAAGGCAAGGAAACAGCTCCTCCCCTAGAGGCTGCCAACACTTTGGTATTAGCTCAGTGAGACCTGTGTGGAACTTGAAATGTTTAGAAATAAACACTTTTCTTCATATGTATAGTCGGTTTTAGGTGTGTCTTTACTAGTGTCTGTATATGTGAAACACTCCACAGTGACAGGCCATGGTGCATTGTTTCTGCTGAGCAAGGTTCCTAAAAGAATGAGACCCTACCGAGAGTTTTGTCCCTGTGGTCTACTGTGAGGTCTCAGAAGTACATTGGACTTCGGGTGTCACAGTCATTTCTTTTCATCTTATTTAGCTTTGATGTCCAGCTCCAGCTCCAGGAAAATGCAGAGAGGGGTCACGGGGCATTGCAAGATGAATGGAGTCAGTAAAAGCCTAATTAAACCCAGGACCATCACGTGGTTTTTCATTCAAATCCTATCCGATAGCAACCTCTCTGAGCTTGGTAGCAGAGGTGAAAGGGGATCTTTTCCTTGCTCTATTACCCACTTTTTGTCCTGAACTGGACATCTAATGGCTGGATCTAAAGATCAAAGCGTCTGGCCTGTGAGTAAATGGCTGGCTTCCGGCCTGGGGGCTCCTGTTAGATTGCCTGGGTGTACATGCAGGCAAGCCAGAACATGCTTCTCATCTCAAGGTCCTTAACTTTAATCATATCTGTAAAGTTCCTGTTGCCATGTGAGGTAACACAGACACAGGTTCTAGGGATTGGGGCATAGGTATAAAGTGGTATCTCATTGTGGTTTTGATTTGCATTTCCTTAGTGGCCAATGATGTTGAACATCTTTTCCTGGGCTTTTTGGCTATTCATGCGTCTTGTGAAATGGTTATTTAAACCTTTTTCCCACTTTTATATTGGGTTATTTGTCTTTTTATTGAATAATAACAATTCTTTATTCGGGATATTTTTATTGCTGCTGTGGCAAATTGCTACACATTTCGTGGTTTAAAACAACATAAATTTGTTATCTGACAGTTCTGTAGGTTAGAAATTTGACACAGGTCTCACTGAGCTAAAAAGTTAAGTGTTGTCAGGCTGTAAGGGAGAATCTGTCTCTTTGCCTGCTCTAGCTTCTAGACATCGTCTGCATTCCTTGGCTTGTGGCCCCTTCCTCCAGCTTCAAAGCTAGCAATGTAGCATCTCCCTGATGCTGCTTCTGGGGTCATGTCTTTTTCTGGCCATAACCTGGAAAGGTTCTCCAACTGTAAGGACTCAGTTGATTAGAATGAGCCCACCTGGATAAACCAGGATAATCTCTACATCTCAAGGTCCTTTAATCACATCTGCAAAGTTTCTTTTTTCTTTTGTTTTTTTGAGACAGAGTCTCGCTCTGTTGCCCAGGCTGGAATGCAGTTGCTTGTGATCCCAGCTCACTGCAACCTCTGCCTCCCAGGTTAAAATGATTCTCTTGCCTCAGCCTCCGAAGTAGCTGGGATTACAAGTGCATGCCACCACGCCCTGGCTAATTTTTGTATTTTTAGTAGAGACGGGGTTTCACCATATTGGTCAGGCTGGTCTTGAACTCCTGACCTCAAGTGATCCACCTGCCTTGGCCTCCTAAAGTGCTAGGATTACAGGTATGAGCCACCATGCCTGGCCACATCTGCAAAGTTTCTTTTGCCATGTAAGGTAATATTGGCCAGGTTGGAGGACTTACAACATGGGCATCTTTGGGGGCTCATATTTTGTCTACCACATATGGATAAAAGTCCCTTGTCAGATGTATGATTTGTAAATATATTTACATATTTTCTTCCCATCTGTGGCTTGTCTTTTCATTTCCTTGGCATCTTTTGAAGAGAGAAAGGTTTCAACTTCGATGAAGTCTAACTTATCAATTTTTTTCTTTTATCATTTGCGCTTTTGGTGTCGTAACTAGGAAATCATTGCTTACTTCTAGGTCACAAGACTTATTTCTATGTTTTCTTGTAAGAATTTTGTAGTTTTTATTCTTACATTTAGACCTATGATTGCTTTTGCGTTAATTTTTATGTATGGTGTGAGTTAAGGGTAGAGAGCCATCCTTTTAAATGTGAATGTCCAACTGTCCCAGCATTTGCTGAAAACACTATTCTCTCCCTCATTAAATTGTCTCGGCACCTTTGCCAAAATCAATTGGCCATAAATGTAGGGTTTGTTTCTGGACTCTCAGTTCTATTCCATAGATGTTTATGTCTGTCTTTATGCCTGTACCATACTAGTTTTATTTGGTTGTTTTGACACAGGGTCTGGCACTGTTGCCCCGGCTGGAGTGCAAGGGTGCAATCTCCACTTACTCAACTTCTGCCTTTCTGGCTAAACTCTCCTGCCACTTCAGCCTCCTGAGTAGCTGGGATTATAGGCACATGCCACCATGCTGGCTAATTTTTGTATTTTTGTAGGGATGAGGTTTTGCCATGTTTTCCAGGTTGGTCTTGAACTCCTGGGCTCAGGTAATCCTTCTGGCTCCCCAAAAGTGCTGGGATTACAGGTGTGAGCCACCGCACCTGGCCCCACACTGTTTTGATTACTGTAGTATACAGTAAGTTCTGAAATTGGTAAGTACAAATCCTCCAACTTTGTTCTTATTTTTCAAGAATGGCATGGCTATTCTGGATTCTTTGCATTTCCAAATGAATTAGATACACTGTGTCCGTGGTTCCCTTGTCTATTACATCTTTATCATAGATAACAATTTTGGATATATCCATCTTGTCCATTACCCAACACATTAAAGTTTCCCAGGGAATAGTAGTCTAGTAGACTGAAGAGTCTATAAACCTCCAGGGAGGACACTGAGGACCCTCAGTACTATGTTTGCTGCTGGGAAAAGTGGAGATCTATCTAAGATATGAAGAGGCAGCTCAGGTCCAAGCTTAAGGTTCAGATCTCTCACCATAGATCCCTCTTTCCCAGCCCAAACTGAGGAACTGTACTCTCACTGTCTATCCCTTTGCTTTACTTTGAGCTATATAATTGATAATGATTGGGGCTTGCTTCATTCACTCATTTGTCCATCATGTGCCAGACATTTCCTCAATGCCCAAGATACATCTTTTCTTTTGAGGGTGGGAGGAAAAGGAAACACATATTATGGAGACGCCACTGTACTTAGGCTCCTGTAGAGGCAACCAAATTCAATTCTAACAAGTCCATTAGCCCATAGGTCTAGTTGCTTTAGGCCTTTGGCTATTGGACAAAGCTGCAGAATTCATTTTTAAAGCTCGGACAGGGTCTGGATAATTCTATCTCCAGGCAACTAGTCAGGTCTCAATGTACTACTTTTCCTCTGGCTCTCAATGGACTATACTTTGGGGCAATTGGAAACCTCAGACTGGGTGAGGATGTGTATTAGTACATTCTCACACTACTAATAAAGATATACCCAAGACTGGGTAATTTATAAATAAAAAGAGGTTTAGTGGACTCACAGTCATGGTGGAAGGTGAAGCAGGAGCAAAGTCACGTCTTACATGGTGGCAGGCAATAGAGCATGTGCAGGGAAACTTCCCTTTTTAAAATCATCAGATCTCCTGAGACTTATTCACTATCACGAGAATAGCACAGGAAAGACTTGCTTCTGTGATTCAATTACCTCCCACCAGGTCCCTCCCACAACACATGGGAATTAGGGACTACAGTTTAAGATGAGATTTGGGTGGGAACACAGCCAAACCATATCAGGATGCATTTCTAAGTCTTCTTGCTCACAGCTACATTTTTGTCAGAGGATACATCCTTGTCTTGGGCAGATGATAATTAACAGACATACTTGAGAAATACCTGGAGGATTAGACTTTTCCTAGGTCCTGATCTGTTCTCTGTTAAGTTTCTTACTTTTTGCCTCCACTTGCAGAAGATTGAGCTGGAGGTGGAGAATGCGGCTTTTCCAACTCTGCAAGCCTAATTATGTATAGCCAGACCCCTGGCAATTATATTGCAGATAACAAGCTAAAAGGGTCACCTCTTAGCAAATTCTCATTTTCGTCTCCAGCTGTGTTCAGGTGAGCCAGTTTTCAACCTTACTAAAAGCTGCAGAAAGTAGCCTTCACCCTCAAACACCTTGAATTTTTGCTAACAGATTCTGGGATGCTGAAGTCTTGGCAGATAGACAATATGACTCTTGAGATAAAAAAAAAAGTCTATAGGAGGAGCCAGGTGCGGTGGTGTGCACCTATAGTCCCAACTACTTAAGAGGCTGAAGTGGGAGGATTGCTTGAACCCATGAGTTTGAAACCATGGCAAGACCCTGCCACTAACAACAACAATAAAAAAGGCTATATAGTTTAATCAACTGTTTTGCTACGTCAGAACAAGAGTGACCAACCTCCTGGCCCAAGATATTTGATATGGTTTGGCTCTGTGTCCCCACCCAAATCTCATCTTGAATTGTAATCCCCACGTGTTGAGGGAGGAAACTGTAGTCCCCCATGTCAAGGAAGGAAAGTGATTGGATTATGGTGGCAGTTTCTCCCATGCTGTTCTCGTGATAGTGAGCGAATTCTCACAAGATCTGATGGCTTTATAAATGGTAGTTTCTCCTGCACACTCCCTCTGCCACCTTGTGAAGAAAGTGTCTGCTTCCCCTTCTGCCATGATTGTAAGTTTCCTGAGGCCTTCCCTGTCATGTGGAACTGCGAGTCAATTAAACCTCCTTTGTTTATAAATTACCCAGTCTCAGGTAGTATCATTATAGCAGCGTGAGAACGGACTAATACAGTAAATTGGTACTGCAGTGAGTGGGGTGCTGCTATAAGGATACCTGAAAATGTGAAAGCGACTTTGGAACTGGGTAACAGGCAGAAGTTGAAACTGTTTGGAGGGCTCAGAAGAAGACAGGAAGATGTGGGAAACTGGTCTCAGATGGAGATGAGGAAGTTATTGGGAATTGGAGCAAAGGTCACTTTTGCTCCAATTTTAGTGAAATCTGGCATTTTAGTGAAATCTTCATTGCCTTCACCGGCATTTTAGTGAAATCTTCATTGCCTTGCCCTTTACCTCCTCATCTCCATCAGTTGATGAGATCACATTCTATGTGGGTTTTGGGTAACAGAAAACTCAAGCTGAACCAGCTCAATCAGTAAAGAAGATGTATTGCTTACCAAACTAAAGTCCAGAGATAATGGAGGATATCACATATGGCTCAATCCAGAAAATCCTTTCCATTTCTCTGAACCACTGACCATTGTGTTGGCTTTTCCAGAAACTTGGATTCCTGGGATGCAAGGCAGCTGTAGTTATCTTAAGGGGTTGCAGGCCTGTGCCTGGAGAGCTTGAAAAACTACTGATGGCTGAATCCTATTCCCAGAGATTCTGGGGTGTGCAGCCAATGTTGAAAATCAATACTAATCTTGATTAGTGAAAATACTAATTAATAGAAATACTAATCTTGAGACATGAAAAAGTATAAGAAGCATTATTCTAAAGCAACTGGTACTGAAAGGTAAAATTAAAAGAGTTTAAGATCTACCATATTTTATCAAGTCTAAGATGCCATTGATTGAAAGATGCACCATTACTTTATGTACCACTAAAAACGAAAATATGTTGTTTATTAGACTACAGTCCTCTACCAGTCATTACGTGCATCCTGATTTCAGAGATAAAAATATGAAAAAAAAAAGTGTGGTTGCTGAATCCATGAAATAAGGTATATATCTTAAGGAGGATTGCCCTTTAAAGTAGTCACCCCAGAAGGAGTAATTGTATAAAGATTCTCTGGAAGTTACTTCATTGAAAACACCTGTAGATTGTTTTTCCTTTGCCTTAAGAATCCGTTTTCTATTTATACAAGAAAATCATAGCATGTTGAAGCTGGAGGACACATTATAGACCATCCAGACCAACCCCCAGATCGATTTAATTATAGTTACACCTTGTTTTAGACTAAAAGTGGTATTTCCCAGCCTTAATCTCTTACTCTAGTCACCATTCTTGGCTCTGGATAGCTTTGGGTTGTTTCCAACAATCAAAACCACCCTCCAAGGTTGAAGATTTGCTACCAATGAGGCTATTTAAAGTCATGTGCAACAAGTTCTGCTGGCAGTTCCCAGAGTGGGAGCTGAGGAGGAGGGTAAGTAATGAAGCTGCTTTTGGAATCAGCCCATATTCTCACTTTGATGTTTATGTTATGTTACGTCATGATCAGTTACATGGCTGAGCTTTATTCCCCAGAGGAACGCTGCTAGGGCACCAGGTGGGCACACTGTAAATGAGACATGTGTGATGCCCACCCCTCCTTACTGGTTCTTCTTCAAATACAGGAAATCTAGTAGTGACTGGAGGGGAAAACCTCAAATAAAGGACAATCTAATGTATATGAGATAGCCTGCAAGCCCATCTGAGGAAAGCCAGAGAGGCTTTGTTTTTTTGTTTTGCAGAGAGAGAAATTAAGATCCAGAGAGAGTAGGTGGCTGGGCCAGGGTCATACTAAGTTGGATTGGAGCCCAAGGCAGCACTGAGGCTCTTGCTTCCCAGCTGGCCTGTCCTATCTCCTATCTTCTTAATGCCTCATAGCATTTATGCAGCTCAGGGTTTGAGGGGATGCTGCAGCTATAAATTAGGCAGCAGGCCAAGGAAGGGGTTGGTCTTCCAAGCCTAGAGCACTTGAGGCCAGGGCTTACACAGCACGCTTAGCCAGCCAGCCTGTCCATGTGATTAAGCCTGTCTACAGCTACAGTATGGAGCACAGATCCAGGATCAAAGGTGAATCAACCCTTGTCCTGAGGTCTCCAGGAAGTCACTCAAATCATATATTATTTTTTATTTATAATACAGGTAGGTTATGAACTTGGCAATGATGGATTATGGTTGGGGGGTTAGAGGCTGAGCCAGTAATTTATGCCAAAGTGGGCTGGAGGAGTGCTCATGAAAACTTTTCATAGTAGTCTGAAAAGGCAAGGGGAGAGAACAGATCTCAGAGATGCAACTGTGATTGGGCTTACCAGCCTCTCCCGCTCCCATCTCATTCACACACCAATGCAGTGGTGACTCTGACTGGCTTCTCTCTTTTCTCACTTGAGCTTCCTCTCCTTTACCTCCCTGCAGCTCCTTTCCTCGTCCTCATCATCCTTTTCTCCATCATATAAGGACATATCTTAAAGTCTGTAATAAGGCACCTTAATTTGCATTTCCAGCAAGCTTCCAGGTGATCTGTTGCTGCCACATTGAGGACCAAGCTTTGAGTGGCCTTGGTCTAGGGTAGTGTGGTCCAAGTTCTCCAAGCATGGTCCTTAGACCAGCAACATAAGCATCATTGGAGAACTTGTTAAAAATTCAAATTCTCAGGCCAGGCACAGTGGCTCATGCCTGTAATTCCAGCACTTTGGGAGGCTTAGGTGGGTGGATCACTTGAGGTCAGGGGTTTGAGACCAGCCTGGCCAACATGGTGAAATCTCATCCCCACTAAAAATACAAAAATTAGCCAGCCACAGTGGCACATGCCTGTAATCCCAGCTACTTGGGAGGCTGAGGCAGGAGAAGCACTTGAACCTGGAAGGCAGAGGTTGCAGTGAGCCGAGATTGTGCCACTGCACTCCAGCCTGGGCAACAGAGTGAGACTTTATCTCAAAAAAAGGAAATAAAAAAATAAAAAATTCAAATTCTCAGATTCCCCAGATCTACTGAGTCAGAAATCCTAAGGACAGTCAGAAATCTGCTTTTCCAAGCCCTCCAGGACGTTCCCATATAAGCTAAGTGATTGTCAACCCATTGAGCTCTAGTAGTAGTGTTCTTCAGACATGGTTAAACTCCAGAATCGCTGTTCTAAAAAATACTGGTGGCCTCACCCACCACCAGTTATCTAAGTATCTCTGGGCTTGTTTGGGCAAGTATCCTTTAAAAAGCTTTCCAAGTGATTCTGATGCACAATGAAGATTCAAACGCAGGTATCTAGCCTAACAGCTTGCAGGTTCCAAACAGGTTCCGAGAAGGAAAGTGGCTTACTGGGGCTGCACAACTGCTGCCGCCTTCTGGAGCTCCTGGTTCCCTTGCCCTGAAGTTGCTATGTTTCTGGGCATGCGTGGGCTCTGTAGCTCCTGCCCAGGCCTTTGTTCTACCTTGAATTATGCCTCCGAGCACTGAGCCCTGACCTGTGTGCTCTGTCAGGCGGGGCCTAACCTTGCCAACAACCCAGGACCTGTTTTTCCGGACTCTGTGCTCTTCAGCTCTGCCCACCTATCTGTGGCGCACACCCTCCAGAAGGGGATTATCTCTTCTGGGACATCATTTCTTTTCCTGGCTTCCCCAAGCCCACAGGTGAGATCTTGGGAAGGGGAACTTGAAGGGAAGACATGTTGGTGATCATTCCTAAGTTCTTTAAAGCCAGTGCTTCCTCTGAGGGTTTGGCTGGGACATCCTCCCCATTTCTCTGATGAAAGCTCTGAGGTGGGGAGAGGCTCACTCTGCTCAGCCATCTCTCCCTCACCTGCCTTCAGGGTGCTCTGAGGTGGGCCCTGTTGTGATTTTACTTGTGTCCAGCAGCCTCTGTCTCAGCAGGCCTTCCACAGGGCTGCAGCCGGACAGTGGAGGACCAGGGGTGGGGGTGGGAGTGGGGATGCATGGGTCCCTGGAGAAGCAACTCTTGATTGTCTGAGGTTCATCTCCAAAACCAAAAGTGCTCCCAAATTGATTATGTTCAGATTTAAAGTGAGTTACAGTGTTGTTTGGTATTTTTCCCAAACCGTAAGCCAGTTAGGCTTCTTAATTGCCTTGAATTTAGTCTAAAATTCAAATAGTTTTCCTGAACTTACCCAGGGGGCAAGGATGGTGTTTGTGGATGTGAAGCTGACACGGGGACTCACATTTGCCTTGGGTCATGGCAGTGAGGGAGTTACACAGAGCCTGCCCGGTCAATCCTGGGCCTAAGGTGTGTGTGCTCATGTGCATGGGTGTGTTGCAGGCCGGGACACCCAGGGGTGATTTCTTGGTCTGTCCACCTGCCCCTCACTAATGTTTGGTGCTTGTGCCATGAAGGCAGCTGGCTTTCTGGCACCTGCTGCCTGGCAGATGGGCCTTGACCTTTGTAGCAACTAGCATGGTGTTAGGTAAACAAGATCCCTTGCCCCTTATACTCTCTTGCTCCTGCTGCCAAGGAGTTCTATTCTTGACAGGTTTGGGCCAGGGACTGTGGGAGAGTTGATGGCAGGGGCAGAAGAGTGGACACCTGCTGAATTGGAGGGGAGAGGCAGATGGCGGCTAGAAACATAGCCTCTCACCCCAGTCAGATTTGATCTGTCCGCAGGAACCAGGGAGACCTCTTGCCACCCCCAAGCAAGCCTTTCTGAAGATGCAATGGGGACAGCCGAGCCTGGCAGGAGAAAGGGGTAAGACCAGGGAGGTCAGTTCCACAGGCCCATCCTCCGTCCTGTGATTGTGAGAAGTGGGAGCCAGGCATCTCCTGACCACAGGGCCAGCTGCTTACAGCAGAGCCGGGTTGTCCCAGGCCCCCTATTAGTCTGATGGATGGCTCTTGTGCTGCTAATGTGGTTAGGGCAGGCAACAGCCTGGGGGGCTGGGAGCTCAGAGACCGGCCAGTGCAGGCCCTGCTGTAATCACATTTGCCTGTACACAGAAGGGGCGCAGATTGCCCACCCAGAAGCCCAGAGGACATTAGTGAAAGTCATTTAGAAATATTTTTTTTGCATCAAGCTTTTCTTACGTTATTATTATTATTATTATTATTTTAAACAATCAGTTTCCTGCCCAGGGCATACATGGAAAGGAGCAGCTCTAAGAATGGATTATGAAAGAATGACCAGGGCAGGTTAACTCCCTGAAGCCCTGAGTCTCCTGGAGTTGGGGGGCTCAGCTCTGCAGTGGAGGGAGCACCCCATGCTTCCTGGCTGGTAAAACACTGAGCTCTTTTCTTCTACTTCCCAGGCCTGAATTGCCCCCCCCCCTTTTTTTTTTTAAATAAACTTTTAATTTTAAAATAGTTTTAGTTTTACAAAAAATTGCGAGGATAGTAGAGTCCCTACATATCCCCATCTCCAGGTTCCTCTGTGGTTAACCTCCTACCAGAGTAGGGTAGGTTTGTCATGATTAATGAACTAATATTGACACATTATTATCCACTAAAGTCCATACTTAACTCAGATTTCCTTCGTTTTTACCCAGCTTCCATTTTCTGTCCAGGATGGCACATGATATTTAGTTATCTTGTCTCCTTTTGTTTTTTGAGACAGAGTCTTGCTCTGTTGCCCAGGCTGGATGCAGTGGGGTGATCTTGGCTCACTGCAACCTCTGCCTCCCAGGTTCAAGTGATTCTCCTGCCGCAGGCTTCTGAGTGACTGGGATTACAGGCGCCCACCACCACGCCTCGCTAACTTTTGTATTTTTAGTAGAGATGGGGTTTCACTATGTTAGCCAGGCTGGTCTCGAACTCCTGACCTCAAGTGATTTGCCCGCTTCGGCCTCGAAAAGTGCTGGGATTACAGGCGTGAGCCACCATGCTCTGGCCTGTCTTGTCTTCTTGGGTTCCTCTTGGCTGTGAGAGTTTGTCACTTATGATTTTTTCTTTTTAAAGAAATTGATATATAGTTTACATATTATAAAATGCACCCTTTTAGAGTGTGCAGTTCAGTGGTTTTTAGTAGTCACAAAGTTGTGTAACCGTCCCCATTGTCTGATTCCAGAATGTTGTCAATACCCCAAAAAGAAACTTTGTACCCTTTAGCAGTCATGTCTCATTCCTGTCTCCCCTAGCCCCTGGCAACCACTAATCTACTTTCTGTCTCTATGGATTTGCCTTTTCTGGACATTTCATATAAATGGAATCCTACAAGATGTGGTCTCTTGCGTCTGGCTGAGCCAGCCACTCTTACACATGCTTTAGTAACTTTCATTCTTGTCCTTAGAGTGAAGACAGGCTTCTACAGAAAACACATTCCAGGGACATAGGCACTACTTAGCCATGGAATACTGAGACCAAATCCAGTTGTTTTGACCCTAAGACCAAAGCATTTTTCTGTTATCCATCTATCCAAGCCTTCATTCATTCAGCATTCACCCAGTATCCTCCAGGTGATAGATTGTGGGGATACAGAGATATCCCCAATATGTAATCTAATAAATCCCAATCCTAGGCCAAACCTTCTCTCAGATTATTTTTTAAAGTTATTATTATTATTGACATTTTTAAGAGACAAGGTCTTGGTCTGTTGCCCATGCTGAAGTACGTGGTATGATCCTAGCTTATTGTAGCCTCAAACTCCCAGGCTCAAGCGATCCTCCCACCTCAGGCTTCTTAGTAGCAGAGACCACAGATACATGCCACCACGCCTGGCTTTCACCTCTCAGATTATTGCCATGTCTTTCTTGCTGATCTGCTCTGCCCTTGCTCTTCTGCAGTCTAGACTCACCCTGCCAGCAAAGTGATCGGGCCTTATTTCAAACTGCTCAAAAACATTTAGGGGTTTGTGTTCGTGTGTGTGGTGTGTGTGTCCTCTACGTTTTATTCAGAGTAAGAACCAAGGTCCTTCCAATGACTACAAGGCTCCCCCGACTATCTGACTCTCTCGTACTGCTGTCTCTTGCTCACTCTGACTTAGGCATTCTGGCCTCCACCCTTCTCCGTATTCTGCCGGACATGCTTCCTAATCAGGACTTTTCCATTTGCTACTTTTTCTGCTTGGATCATTCGTCCCCTGCAAATATCTGCTTGGCTCGCTGCCTCACCATCTTCAGATCTATGTGAAAATGTCATTTCAAAAAATCCTTCCCCGACCACCCTATTTAAAATTGCAACCTTCCTTTCAGGTTCCTCATTCTCTCTTCCTGCTTTATTTTTCTCCAATGCACTTATTCCTCTCTGATGTACTATATATTTTGCTTGTTATCTCTATCCTCTTGTGACAGGATAAACTCCATGAATAAAGGGATTTTTTTTGAGACTCTTATACCTACTGCTGTATTCTCAGTATCTACAAATGCACTTGGTATATAACATGTGCTCAATAAATAATAGTTATATAAATTATAAATTCTTCACTCTCCATCCTTTATCTCTCCATCCTTTATCTCCTGCAATCAGAAATCTCCCGGGAGTTAACTCTAGTAACAAATATGTGGAGATGGTCCAGGGAGGAGACTCGTTCAGTGGGACCCTCCCCAAGAGATAGAATTAGTATCATTTGGGAGAGAGAAAGTTCAGGAAGGCAAATACTGTCCTCTGTTCTTTTTTTACATTATTATTAAGGGAGTTAATCTTTGTTAAGTCCTATATAAGACTGTTAAAATAATTTGTTCATCTATCTAGTCAATACATATTTGTTGAATACTTACTCATTTACAAGTGTACTAGGTACTGAAAATACAATAGTGAACAAAAAGTGTAAAGGGTGCAACCTCTGCTCTTACGATGTTTGCAGTGTGGTGTAGGAGGCTGACATTGAACAACTTATTCCACAAATAGCTTTTAAATTGTAATCTATAATACATCCTCTGAAGGAAAAGGATAGAGTGCTATGAGAAGCTGACAACTAGGGAAACCGACCTAGTCTGGGGGTTAGGGAAGATAGGTAAGAGCTTTCTGAGAGTCAGAGCTGTCCAAAATGGAAAACAGGCTGCTTTACGGCTGAGTTTCCTTTGACTAGAGGGTTTAGGTGGAGTCTGGGAGACTCTTGATGGGATGTTGTAAAGTGCATTAAACAAGCATTGGATGGAGTAGAGGGAGAGCTTTGTATTAAAAAATTAAAGGAATTCAGTTGAATTTCCTGGTCAAATATGAAAAAGTGAGTTTCAAGTTCTCCCTTGGAAGTGAATTAATTCTACCAGTATTTTTGTGGACCCAAATAAGCATCCTTAGCTATCTGGTTTCATTTCAATTGAGTATACATGGTCCATGGCAAGAGACTGTGGGTGTACCAGGATGTTGGAGAGACGTATGAATACCAGCCCCTAATAATAATACCCCGTTATCTCTGTGCTGCTGGTTAATTCACTGCTGTGCTTTCCTATCCTTATTTCAGTTTAGACTAATAATGACCTTTTGAACTAGGTGGTCCAGAAATTTTATCCGAACTTTAACATGTGGGAGAAGTTAAGGCACAGAGAGAGATGCTGACCTTCATAAACCATGGTCTTCTGATTTAAAAAAAAATCCCTGTGTGTTTTTCTCTATGTATATGGTTGGCTATTGCGAAAATAATGCTGTGTAGCAAATCAACTCTCAGATTCAGTGGCTTAAAACAATAATTGTTTATTTTTACTCAAGGTTCTGCAGTTCAGCTGAGACACAGCCCATCTAGATTGGGTTCAGCTGGTTGGTTTTGCTTCTCACTTCAGATCTGCAAGTAGCTGGGGTGGCTCTGCTCACATGACTCTCATCCTCCTTTTGGGATCATGGTCAGTCCAGGGTGTATTCTTTGCATAATGAAGCCAGAGAGTCAAGGCCTCTTAGGCTTAGAGCTGGGACACTGTCATTTCTGCTTCATTATATGCCCAAAGAAACTCACATAGTAAACCCAAAGTCAAGGGGAGGGAGAATATACTCCACTCCTTCAGTGGGAAGAATTGCAGAGACACATGGAAAATGGTGTGTGGATGCAGAGAGGGGTGAAAGATTGAGGTAAAATTGCAACCCACCGAATTTAATTCATTCTTTTGTTCACTAATTTATTTTTCCACTCAGGTCCAAACAATGTGCCTGGCATTCTGTAAGTTGTTGAGGACACAAAGGTAAATATAAAATGTTTATTAGCAGACAGTTTTGGCAGAGCATGAGATGTGCTATGAGAGAGGCAAGCACAGAAAATCTTGAGAGCAGATACTTTCAAGGTCCATATTTTTTTTTTTTAAATAGGGAGCCAAGAGATGAATCGATGAAGGAAAAAAATGAAAACTGAAAAAATGTTGGTGTTAGTTTCACTTGTATTTTAACCAGTGAATCCAGTTATAGCAGACATTTAAGCTGGTTTATAGGTTGCAACAGCCCCCTGCTAGTTGTTTTGTTAACTCCTGTTTCCCTTTTAATATTATAGCAAAAAACAAAAACAAACAAAACCCCCCAAAACCGAAAAACAAACAAACAAGAAAAACCCTCCTAGAACAATTGGTTAATTTTAAAGCAAAGTGTGGGGAGGAAGATGTGTGGCATCATTTATCCAAGTACATTTAGCAATGAATTTAAGAGGAAAGAATGTGTCTGGGAAGTGGCAGTGAATAAAAAAGGAGATGTGGGGCAGGTCCTGGGAATAGTAGAATAATAGCATAATAATAAATACTACCACATATTGAGCTCTTTGTGCCAGGTATGATGCTAAGTGCTTTGCATGAGGTAAGTAGTATTAATAATCCTATTTTAAAGATGAGTGGAGTGGGGTCTCAGAGTAGAGCAAAGTGATCCAATTTCCTAGCTGAATGGTGAGCAGAAAAACGATGAAGCCATAGCCTCCCAGGTCAGCACCACGGACAGCAGACTCTCCTGCCTGAGAACCCGCGGGTAAGATTCTGCAGGGTGAATTTCCATAAGCAGAATAATAGAAATGTTTTGGAGCAGATTATTTATAACATACCCACCCTTTTCCCTAGAATGAGCTTTGATAACTAGGATAACACTTGATAACACTTTTTTGCTAAGGGCTTGAGAGTGTTGGTGGGGGGACTAGGGAGGGGGCAGTTTGGGATGTGAAAATTTGAAGACAGGATCTGGGAAAGAGCCATGTTCTTCTGCATAATAAATCAGCAGTGAGAGATTTGGAAGCAAAATTGGAGAAGGGAGTGAGAAACTCCCAGGGAATATGTGGATAGTTAGGAAGGAGTAGTCCCAAGAGGGGACAGGGAATAGAGGGGACTTGGGGCTAAAAGAGAGAGAACTAGGGAAATGTTAAAAGAAGAGTCCAACGGGGCATGTAAAGCAAATCTTCATCTTCTTTACCAAATGTTCAGTAAACCCTGGGCCATTGACTCACATGCAACTGGATTTATTTGGGAGCTTGAAGCAGAGCCTGAAAGGGACAGCAAGATCTGTGTCCCACATGTGAAGCATGCAAATTAAGATTGACTGGCTGGAGAGTTTTTTCACTGGGTGTGGTAGTGAAGACCTTCTAGAGTTTCAGTTCCTGTGTTTCAGCTTGGTCTCCCTAGTCACCTTATCTTTTGGAGGGCAGGAATGGTGCCTCTTCTACCTTCCTCCCTTCCATGGACTGGAACATTGGTGGGCACATATTACTACTCAGGACATACTGAAGAGTTTTTTTCCTCTGGCTGAGTCCCATTCAGAAAAGAACCAGGAGTTTTCCTTTGCTTATAGCAGTCAGAGTTCCAAGAGTTTCCAAGTCATCCGCTTTTTATTTATTTATTTATTTATTTATTTATTTATTTGATGAAGTCTCACTCTATTACCCAGGCTGGAGTGCAGTGGCATGATCTTGGCTCACTGCTACTGCAACCTCTGCCTCCTGGGTTCAAGCAATTCTCCTGCCTCAGCCTCCTGAGTAGCTGGGACTACAGGTGCATGCCACCATGCCAGGCTAATTTTCGTAGTTTTAGTAGAGATGGCATTTCACCATGTTGGCCGGGATAGTCTCAATCTCCTGACCTTGTGATCCACCTGCCTTGGTCTCCCAAAGTGTTGGGATTACAGGCATGAGCCACCACACCTGGCCGTCATTGGCAATTTTAAGTAATCTTTCCCCTTGTTATCATAAGTGCACCTCAACTGGTCAGACCATGGATTTGAATTTCAGGCTCAGACACAATGGTTACAATGCTTATAGGATCAATATAGAAATACACTAATACCCAGAACGTCAGTTCTGCTTGTCCTTGGTCACAAGCAAACTCCCAACCTATCAACAATTTGACCTAGCAAGGGAAACATGGGATGCACAGGGACGTCTGAGTGTGGAGTTCCCCATTCCCATGGAGACAACTGCTTTTTTATCCCAATTCAGAGTCCTTAGGGAGCAATTGACCAAGAAGCCTCCACATCTACAGAAGCATCTTTTACTTGGGTCCAGAAATGTGGTGCAAAACCGCTGGGGGTGAGGCAATGGTAGTGAGATGTTCTCAGAGTCAGGTGTGGAATCTCAATCATTGTCCTATAGAAACCACTATGAACAATGGCTAAGGGTAGTTGAAAAACGCATGGGGTATTTTATTGATCAGGTAGACTTTTGTCACTAGCCTAGAAAGCTAGCCACCAATTTTGGTAGGCAGCATGGAAAAGTTACTAGCTTTGGAGTCAGACATACTTGAGTTTGAATCTTGGCTCTGCCTCTTACTCACTATGTAATGTTGGGCATGTCCTGCTACCTCTCTGAGCCTCAGTTTCTTCACTTGTTAAATAGGGCAGTTGATATGTACTGATACTTAATAGTTTGTATGTACTGATACTTAATAAGTTTGTTAAAATAGGGGAACTTCAGGAACAAAACCCAGCAAATCTCAGTGACTTAACACAATAAAATTTTATTTCTTACTCATGTCACAGTTCAATGCAAGTCAGTAGAGTGACCTGGTCTGGCTCTATGCAGGCATTCGGGGAACCTGTATCCTTCTATTTAGTGGATGTAATTCCCTGGAGCTTGGGAGCCTTCTACTAGAGCCTCCGCATCAGGCAGGCAGATGGAGGAGAGAGGGCATGAAGGATTGAGCAGTAGGCATTTTTACGGGCTAGATTAGGAGGTGGTGCATATGATTTCCATCTATCTTCCATGCTTACATGGATGCACCTAATATTAGGAAGGCTGAGAAATGACTGTGTACCTAAGAGGAAAAGGTTACTGACTTGGTGAACAGCAAACCAGTGTCTGCCACTTCTACATTGTGAGGTTGTAATCAGGTGAGGTTATAATAATAATAATAACAATAAATACAGATGGCGTGTCTTGATTCCATCAAGCACATCGCAGGACTCAATAAATGTTCTAGCAGCATTGTTTACACGGGAATGTGAGTTTTGCATTTCAAACAAGCAGAGTTAGAAAGGACTTTCAAATCTCAAGTCATTTGTTTGGCGCGTGCTGCCTTTTCTGTCTTTGGCTCCTCAGGAATTCTGATTACTAGGCCATAAGGGGTTAAACTACCCTGCTCTCCACAGATACTCAACAGCTGGATATCTTTCCAAGGGCCTTCAGCACTCTCCTTCACTGCAGTAAATACATCTGGCATTCCCTATTCTGAAAAGACAAGCAACTAGTCAATTGGAAAAGGCGTCTGCTGATGGTAGCATGACAAGCAATATCCAGAACTGCTTGTAATCTCCTTCAGACATCCGGTTGCTCCCACCCAGCCCCACTGAGCACAAAGGGGCTACCATTATCTCCACAGGCTTCTGTTGCCAAAAATGCAGATGAACCCTGACCTGATAATTCCACTCAATATGCTCTCTGAGCAAAGAGCCTTCCTCATATGTTTACCCTGCCAGAATAGCAGATACATGGGGCACTGGGAGCAGGCTTCCAGGAGGTGGGCAGCTGCAGCACAGTGGAAGACATCACAGATTTTGTCTTTGGGAATTGGAAGATTCAGATCTGCAACTCACTAGCTACATGGCCTTAGAAAAGTCACTTTACCTCTCTTGCCACAGTTTCTCCTTGGTGTAAAGAGCATGAGCCCATCCCTTCTTTATCTATGTCACAGGAGGTATTGGGACTTGAAATGTGTACCTGAAATACATCTACACTGCTGATATAAATTATCTAACAACGGGAGGGAGCAGCATGTTCCCAGACAGGTGGGTTGGGATACAGAGGTGAAAAGATAATCATCACATCTTAGACCAAAAGGATCTGGTCTCTCTCCCATTTATGGGCAAGAGGTGACAGGAAGGACCTTATCTCTAAGTTCTCTAGCCTTATTATGGGATACCCTGGATTAACTTTTGTGGGAGAAGGCAGGAATGCACAGGGCCATAGCCTGGTAGGGAATAGTGATTTCTCCTTTCCCAGAACAGAATTCATGAGGGAGAAATGAGAGGATCACCCATTGAGGCCAAGAGACCTCAATCCCATATCACTGGGATCACTAGGATAATGACAGTTCTTGACATTTGTACCACATTTTATCATTTACAAAGCCTTCTTCCAGGCAATATAATATCACATTCACTGCACACAATAATCTTCATAAAACTGAGGTTCAGAGATGTTGAGTACTTTGCCCAAGATTCCAGAACAAGATCTGTGTGATTCTAGGCCAGGCGTGGTAGCTCACGTCTGTAATCCCAGCACTTTGGGAGGCAGAGGTGGGTGAATCACTTGAGGTCAGGAGTTCTAGGCCAGCCTGGCAAACATGGCAAAATCCTGTCTCTACAAAAATACAAAAATTATCCGGGCATTGTGGTGTGTGCCTGTAGTCTCAGTTACTTGGGAGGCTGAGGAGAATCACTTGAACCCATGAGGCAGAGGTTGCAGTGAGCTGAGATCATTCCACTGCCCTCCAGCCTGGGTGATAGAGCAACTCTGTCTCAAAAAAAAAAAAAAAAAAAAAAAAAAAAAAAAAGGAAGAAAAAAAGATATGTGTGATTCTAAAGTTGTAGTTCTTCCCACCCATCCTTGTGCTGTTTTGCCTCTTTGTTCCCAGGCACACCTAACAGTAAAGTTTTTCTTCTACAGACTGGACATGGACAGATGCAAACTCTCAGATCCTTTTTGGATGAGAAAATAGGAATACCTCTCTGATTCTCTGTATTCCTAACTGTGCCTTGTACATGGTAAAGTGCCCTCTAATGGTTATAAGATGGAAGGTTGAGAGAGCAAATGGGCAGGAAGTAGAGAAAGACTTGGGTGTTGACAAAAGTTCAGAAATGAATGACCACTGGTATGGCGCTGTGTGAGCTGAAGGAGGAGGAATTAAGAAAGTGGGAGACAAAGGCCAGGTGTGGTAGCTCATGTCTGTAAACCCAGTACTTTGGGAGGCTGAGGTGGGTGGATCACTTGAGCCCAGGAGTTCGTGACCAGCCTAGGCAGCATGGTGAAACCCCATCTCTCCAAAAACAAGCAAGCAAGCAAGCAAACAAACAAACAAAAACCAACCAACCAAACAAAAAACATACCAAAAAAATTACAAAAATTAGCCAGGTGTGATGGCGTGCACCTGTATTCCCAGCTATTTGGGGGTGGGAGGATTGCTTGAGCCAGGGAGGTAAAGATTGCAGTGAGCTGAGGTCATGCCACTGCATTCCAGCTGGGGTCACAGAGTGAGACTGTCTCAAAAAAAAAAAAAAAAAAAAAAAAAGGCTCTCTCACATGCTATCTAACATTCAGAAAAGTGAAATGTTAAACATGGGCCTTCCTTTTCCAAAGGGTAGAGTACCCAAATGGGCCATAGAGAAACTTAGAGGAGCTCCTAGTAAAGCAAACTCTCTGAGGGCCACAGGGTAGGATTAAAGCTTCACTCAAATGAGTCTGGGGCAGCTGGGTTCCTACTCTGTATAGAAAGGCTGATTAGACTCTGGACTCAGCCAGGGCAGGATGGGAGCCCAGGGGTCTTCTGTTGCAGCAAGTGGGACACAGGTTAGAAATTTCATGTGGAGCATCAACAGGGCAGTGATTCAGGAGAGAAAGCTCAGACCTGCTTCTCCTGGGATGGGGAGGAAGTCTGGCTCTGAGAATACAACATAGGGACAGACCTGGGGGGCCTGAGGTCATTGCAAATGTAGGCAGCAACTATAGGGCCAACATCCACCCTGGTGATAGAAGGATGGTTGAGTCACAGCACGAAGACCCAGCCCATCAGCGGTACTGAGGGGAAGGGAGGACGGAGCTGTGATAGTTAATTTCATGTGTTAACTTGACTGGGCTAAGGGATGCCCAGGTGGCTGGTAAAACATTATTTCTAGGTGTGTCTGTGAGAGTGTTTCTGGAAGAGATTAGCATTTGAATGGGCAGGTTGAGTAAAGAAGATTGCCCTACTGATGTGGGCACCTAATTCACTGGGAGCCTGAAAAAAAAGTGGAGAAAGGGTGAATATACCATCAGCCCCCCAGTTCTCAGACCTTCAGGTTTGGATCAGAATGACACCACTGGCTTTCCTGAGTTTGCCAGTTGCAGATCGTGGGACTTCTCAGCTTCCATAACTGCATGAACCAAGCCCTCATGATAAATCTCATTCTGTATATCTACGTAGATCTTATGGTTCTGTTTGTCTGGAGAACCTGATGAATACAGAAACCTTTGAAGAGTGAAGAGAGCAGAGGGTTTTCTGAGTTGGCTGAATGGGAAGATAAATTTTCTGGCAGGTACTGTATGTGTGAGAGATGGAGAGACTTCCTTCCTGAGTCCACCGCAGGAATGAAGCATTGAGGGTGCTTCAGCTAAGTTGGGAGTGACTCATCTGCCGAGGACATGGAGTACCAGCCCCATGGTTCTGCCAAAGAGGAGACACAGGGCAAAGCTCCACGCAGGCCCTTGGAGGCCCTCCTGGAGGTGGGGGATGTTGCAGGCAGCAGCCACTGCACAGCCACCTTGCCCTTCGGGATTCACAGCCCAGCCCATCCTCCCTGATGAATGTGACCCACCACCAAAACCCCATCAGCCGCCAAGACAGAGGAGGTCAGGCCCAGTGGCTGCAGACAATGGCCTTATCGGCTGCTGCTAGTGAGGGTATAAGCAGGGGATTGGATGGTATCATTCTAATTTACACGGGATTTTGTTTCTTTCCAGGTACTTAGCATGTGGATCTAGGTGATATCAAAGGCAGAGCATTATACAATAAGTAGGCTTAACCTCCATCTCACCCCCTCTCATCCTTCTGTCTCTTCATTGAGGCCACGAGGAGCTGCAGCTGGGGTTGCCATGGTGACCAATTAGGATTACTGAGATGTTCTAGCAGAGAAAAAAGGGAGTATCGATTTAGCTTTGACAGTGGGGCATCTGGGGACCAGGGGAGCCCAGGGTTTTCAGCATTAATAGGGGGCAGAGTGTGTCACCCTCAAGGCTGTCCTGGGGTTGTGTTGCTTGTGGGTTGGACAACATGTGTAGTAGAGGCCTCTGAATGATTGGAGCTTATGCAAAAGTGCTGAGAGGTGGGTGGGGGTATCAGGAGTGAGGTGGGAGTGGCCCCATTCCAGTCATAGGAGTGACTGATCCTTAAGGGAAATGGAATTCCTTGGCTCAGTTAGTGAGAAGCTTAAGTGCCCAGACAGGTTCACCCCAGCAGTGAGTTTCCTGTCAATTAAATATTTCCAGGTGGTCTGATGCACTGCCCTGCATTGGGGGTGTAGAAACTAGAGAGGAGTGCACAACATGGACCTTGACTCTCAGGAGCTTTGAATGGGGCAAAACACATGGTACTATCACATGCAAAATCAGGATCCTCAGATGATTGTGAAACCTGAAGCCACGAGGACACGGAGGGTCCAGGAAGCCTTAGGGGGCAGATGGGGCTTGAGGCTGAAATAATATAGCTGTGCGGCTGTGGACAAGTCAGGGAACATGACTGAACCTGTTTACCCCTCTGTAAACAAAGGTTAATGATACACTGAATAGGAGGGTGTATTAGTCTGTTCTCACACTGCTATAAAGAACTGCCCAAGACTGGGTAATTTATAAAGGAAAGAGGCTTAATTGACTCACAGCTCAACATGGCTAGGGAGGCCTCAGGAAACTTATAATCAGGGTGGAAGGGGAAGCAAACATGTCTGTCTGCACGTGACAGCAGGAAGGAGAAGTGCTGAGTGAAAGAGGAAAAGCTCCCCTTTTAAAGCCATCAGATCTCATAAGATTCACTGTCATGAGAACAGCATGGCAGAAACTGCCCCCCATGATTCAATTATCTCTATCTGGTCTCACCCTTGACGTGGGGATTATGGGAGCTACAATTCAAGGTGAGATTTGGGTGGGGACACAGCCAAACCATATCAGAGGGTTATAAAGATTGGAGCAGACACTGGTGAAGTGCTTGGTACATTCTAAGTGTAGGGAGCTGAGCTGAGAAGACCTGGGGAGAGAGAATGGGCAATTGGACAAGTATGGAGAAGAGGCTTTGGAGACAAGCGGGGAAGTGAGGCAGCTTCTGGATAGAGGAGGTCTCTTGTTGGGGACTAGACAGGACATGGACAGAGTGAGAGGCAGAGAAGAGTGTTGGTGGCCACGGAGGGGGATAGAGGAAGAGGGAGCAGAGAGGCAGAAGGACAGTTTGAAGCATGGAGAGGCCGACAGATCCCCAATATCACGAGGGGAGACTTTTTTCCTTGTATTCATCCCAAAATTCAGAGAAGTAGATTTATCTAAAGTTCCTTGGAAGTAAAAAGGGAGTGAGAGGAATTCACCAGCAGTTACCTCATCTCTGGGGAGAAAGGTGGTCCTGTCCCAGGGCTGGGTAGGCCCATGCTGAGTCTGAATCAGCTGGTCCTCTTGTCTGGCCTATGGGGCATCTTCTGGAATGGGCCTCCTTTCGCCCTGTCAGGAACCACGGCTAAACTAACCGAGTCCGTGCCTCTCAGGGGCTATTCTAGCCAGACCGCACTCAGAGCAATCCCTGCTTCTGCTCCCGTCCTGCACCCCACAGATGCCCCAGGGCTCTTAATTAGAGCAGAGCAATGAAGAGGACCCAGGCAGAGCAGCTTCTTCCTCCTCCCTGCCCCCATCCCCTGCCTCTGTGGGATTTAATAACTGCCCTCCTTAAAGATCAGGAGACATGATTAATTCTGACTCGAGGATTATTAAAATGCTTCCAGCAAGCATCTGGCATTAAAAGTTTTAAATCAATTAATCTGTTGTTTGGGAAAGAGCGTTCTGGTTAGCACAGCTGCAAGAGGTCATTCAAGTTGCTGTTGGGTTGGGAGAGGCTGTGCTGAGGGAGGGCTTTGCCTCCCCTGGGAGTCAGTGACACCCACTGGGCTCCTGGCACTTCCCCTGGCTCCCAAGCCAGGCTTCTCCCACCCAAATCATGTGTGTCCAATTTTTAAATGGTTCTCTCTCCCATGCCCAGATAAAATACTCAATGCCCAGTTAAATTTGAGTTTCAGACAAAAGTGTTTTTGTTGTTGTTTTGTTTTTTTCAGTGTAGGTTTGTCTGAAGTTCACATTTAACTGGGTATTCTGTATTTTTATTTGCGGAATCTGGCAACCCTGCACCCACACCCTGTTTTAAGTGCTCGGTACATTCTAAGTATAAGAGGATGAATTGAGAGGCATGACCTCCTAATTGGGGCAGGACCCTTGGACCTGCTATTCACATATCAGATGTCCCTTTTTTCAGGTCAAGCGAGAAATTAGCAACCTTGAATTCTGGGGCAACTAAGCATTTGTGGGACTCTCACACAGTGGTTGGCAAAATCTCCATTGGAAGGATAAATCATATGAGAAAACTATATTCTCAACCTATAATCCCAAGAGCATATATCTGGCATTGTTTTTAGCAGGTAGTTGCTCTGCCTTGCAGTCAGGGTACCCATAGCACCTTCCATTTGTCCTTGTTGTGATTATCTAACCATGAGCTCCTTGAAGGCACACAAATATGTGTCGGGGCCATATTTGTGTGTTCAGTACCCAGCCCAGAGCTGGCACATGGCAGACACCTCAATATGAGTTGATAAAATAAATTCATGAGTAAATGAACCTTCCTTGTATTCTGACCAAGGTCCCTGAGTAACCAGAGTTGTCATTTATAAACCACAAAGTGTTAAATGTACAGAAAATGACCAGGGTTAGAATCAATTTTGAACCCAGTGCACCAGGCATTTGGACCATGGTCCAGGATCTGGAGGCTCAAATCTGGATGTAAATTCAGGTTTTTTTTGCTAGTATTATGTACCTCAGCTAAGTCCCTACACCTCTCTGGGCTTTGTTTTCCTCGTCTATAAATTGAGGGACTCATGCTTGGAGGTCTACAGCCTAGACATTCTGAGACAATTCTATCTGTGCCAAACTCTGCAGCCCAGCTTTGAGTGGATCAAGTTGGATGCTGCATCTTGGATCTAATCTGAGTCCCATCGCCTGGTAAGGTCATGCATGGTAATGTCCCGTCTTAGAAGTCCAGGAGAAGGCTCAATTGATTGCATGATGTCTGCTGGTCCACTCTTGCCATTGTCTGTTTTGGGTTTCAGTTGCCACTCTGTAAACAAGGACCAGGCTTGGCTCTTTAGTTCCCTAAGCAGGAGGGCAGAGGAGGGAAGCCCCACCCTTCCGGACTTTGCTTGCCATTCAGGCTTCCTTTGACCCTTGGCTGCACCTCAGATATTTCTTTTCCGACGCTGCAGTCAGCCCAGATTTATCCCACCTCGTGTCTCTCATGTAAAATGCATCTCCCAACACTTTGCCAGGTTAAATGATTTAACAGCCGAGGCAGAGAGAATTAGGGGTCCAGGAGCAGGAGGCAATGCCTGCTTTTCAGATGAGATTGGAAAGGAGATGGAGATTGGTGGTGACGATAATCTCTTATTTTAATAATATAAAATAACTGTCCCACTGAATCAGAGTGAGCGATGAATTCTGTGGCCTGGGGTTAGAGACAGCCCAGCCTGGAGAAGAGAGCTGGGGGGATGTGGAGATGCCTTTCTGTGGCTCCCTCTCTCTTGTCTTTCTCTTTTGAAGATTTGTGCCAGCATCATCCTGTGACGGTCCCTGAACTGCCATGAATAAAAATATGGGTAGCCAGGAAGACTGAAGGGGAGAGTGATGGATTTGGGGAGTGTGTGTGTGTGTGTGCGCGCGCGTGTGAGACAGAGGAATGAATGAATGAATGAATGAATGAATGAATGAATACAAATCTAGGGAAGCTGATAACCACTGTGGTCATTTTCCTTTATGATCCATTGCTAGGAGATACTCCAATCTGTGACCCTAGAAAGGGGTCCAAAGGTGAGGGTCTAGACTAAATGACCCCTAGGAGATGGGAGACTGCTAGCGGGGCCACTCAGTCACAGGAGGCTTGGTCTTATTCCAGAAAACCTCAGCGGGAGTGACCCACTCCTTAATTCGTGCCTTAATGGGCAAACACATGTTGAATCCCTATCATGTGCTAATCTTCCTGAGGTTGACTGGGCCAGACCAGGGAGGTTCCACAAGGAGCCAGGTGGTGGGGAACAAACTCCGTGGCGCATGTCAGCTCAGCAGGGCTCCCCTGCACAGCGGGCTGCTAATAGCTGAGGAGCTGCAGACCTGTCTTCTTCCCTGGGATTAATTCATTACTCCAGCCCTATTCGGATTCCGTCAGGTTCAAACGTCAGAATTTAATATGAAGCTAATGAGTCAAATGCTCTCTCTATCTCTCTCTGTCTGGGGCTCACTCTCTTTCCCTCTTCTCTCTTTGCAAATCATTGCAGATGCCAGGGGTCATGTAAGGTGGAGCAGAGCTATGGCTGCCTGGGCTGCAGAGGGGCCTTCCTCCCCTTCTTTAGTGAACGGAAAGCCTGCTGTCTTTACTGCACTTGTTTATTGTGAAGACCAAAGTGCTAGGATGATGGAAGCCCACTCCCGCCGGGGCTCCCTGAGTCAAAATCATGGGAGTACACGGAGAAGTGAGGAGAACTGATAACAGGGAGAGCCTGATTCCTTGCACTTGGAATCACCACTCCTCATTAACCAACAACTGTTTCTGAGAACTCATTATGTGTTGGGTCCATGCTAGGCACTAAGGATACAAAGTTGAATGGGTTGATTGGTTCATTTTTTTAATAATAACTGTTTAGTGACTATGTAAAGAGGCAGTGGGGTATGGGTGTTAGAGTAGAAGGCTCTGGAACAAGACTTCTTAGGTTTGGATCTGCTGCTCACTGGTTGCATTAACTTAGGCAAATGTTTTAGCCTCTTTGCCTCTATTGTCTCATCTGCAAAATACAGATAACAAAACCGCATTTTCGTGCATTAAATGGGTTGATACTAGTAAAGCTAGCAAATACTAAATAAATTTAGTTATTCTTCCTATGTGGTAAGAACTTAGGGTTCCAGTTTCTTATCTGTTTTTTTTTTTTTTTTTTTCTGAGAAAGAGTTTTGCTCTGGTTGCCCAGGCTGGAGTGCAGTGGTGTGATCTTGGCTCACTGCAACCTCCACCTACTGGGTTCAAGTGATTCTCCTGCCCCAGCCTCCTGAGTAGCTGGGATTACAGGTGTGCACCACCTGGTCAGGCTAATTTTTGTATTTTTAGTAGAGACGGGGTTTCACCATGTTGGCCAGGCTGGTCTCAAACTCCTGACCTCAGATGATCTACATGCCTTAGCCTCCCAAAGTCCTGGGATTATAGGTGTGAGCCACTGCGCCCAGCTGGGTTTCGGTTTCTAAAATAGAATGAGCCAACACTGAATAGCAGCTTACCTTATACCAGGCAATGTGATTTATATGCATTAACTTATTTAATCCTCACAACAACCTTATAAGGTAGGTCTCCTTATCTTTATTACCATTTTACACAGGAGAAAGCTGAGACTAAGGTCTGCTCTTGCTCAAGGGCACCCAGCTAGAAAATGATGGAGCTGGTATTTGATCTTTGCTCTGTTGGACTCTGAGTCTGAGCTTTTGGCCATGATTTGATGTCTTGGGAAGACAGAACATCCATAATTACAGAAATAATATTATCTTGTAACACAGGTCCAAATACAGCACTGTGGGATCCACAGAGAATGATGTGGCCATCTCTGTTTAGGGAGGTCAAAGAGGGTTTCCTGGTAGAGGCTGAGTAAACATTCCTTCGTTGTATGGGGTAGGGCAGGCAGGAGGCAGAGGGGCCGGTGAAAAGCAGGGTGTATTTGGGACCCTCTAACTAGAATGGCTGGAGGGAAGGTGAATGATGGGGAGTGCCCAGGAATGAGCCTGGGAAGGCAGGTGGGGAATGCATCACACAGGGTGCTGTTGGCTGTAAATCAGACACAGGTATTTTGTGAGAACAACGGGAGGCCAGGAGTGTAAGGCTGGGGAAGTTGCACAAGACATGCACTGCGGAAAGCTCTTTCCCCGCTGAACTGTGGAATACAGATAAGGGCCCTGGAGGCCTGAGGTGCGGAGGATGCTTAGGGCATTGCTGCAATTGCCAACTTGTTGCTATAAACAGGATGACTCCACTTTCCATCCAGGAGACCGGAGGGTGGGTGTAAAAGGAAGAATGGGATTTACAGGTAAAAATGGAGGTCGTATCTGTTTCTGATCCTGGGAAGGGGACAGTGTGACCCAGCCGGGGAAAGAGGATGTCAGCTCTCAAGACTGCCTGGAAGTAGATGAGTGAGGGGTGGATGCACAAGGGATGCAGAGCAAGTTTCTCTGTGAAGAGTATGTGTTAACTGACACTTAATGGTCAGCAAGCCAAGCATGCATAGCCAGGGAGGCAGGCAGGTGAGAGGACTATTCCAGGTTCAAGTCAGGAGGGTCTTGAGTTGGAAGCAAAGAAAGCCTCTGTTGGGTTAATGCAGGAGGCACAGGCAGGGGCACAAGCAGAGGGCAGCGTCCCAGGCAAAATGTGCCCTGCTGAACAGAGCTGGCAGTGTCAGAGTAGCAGCTTCAGTCTAATGGGGGTAACTAGGGACCCAAATGGGAGACCAGACAGGTTCAAGAGGCACTGAGGATCCCATGGCACCTGGGAGAGGGCCAGCCTTTATCTGCTTGGAGAGAAATTCAAATATCTCTTAAGTATTCAGCAAAGAAAATCTTGAAATGGCAAGAGACCACCGCCTGGGGCCCTCACAGGCCGTGCCCAGCAAGTCAATATTTTACTAAGTGCTCAGTTTGCAACCAGAAACAATCACTCTGCAAACATATTTGTTTTATAATTCTTGGTATTTTCTCTTGTTTTCCTTGCAAAGTTTTTTTTTTTTTCCCACCCATCTTCAGTCCCATTGTGGGTATATTTGCAGATCTAAGAGGAGAGCTATGCCTCCATGGCTGGCTGGGGTAGCAGCCGAAGACTCAGTCAAGAAGAGTCAAAGCAGGTATCTGGTGCATGCAGAGAGGTGACAGCAGGGGTTGTTGGGCCAAGTGAGGAGGGATGTTGGCCATTTTCCACGGTGGCTGTGCCTTTGTGATAGGTGGCGTGCAGCTCTGATGGAAATAGTCAGATGGCCCAAATAAATGGAGACCCATGAAGACTTCCCTGATTCTTTCTTTTTAGAACAGCCATAGCTATTTAGCTAGAGCTATTCTAAAAAGCTCTGTGACTCATGCTTGGCCTTATGTTATAGTCATTCTTGCACATGGCTTGCCCTCTGTACTAGGTTGCAAGCTCCCTGAAGGCTGTGCTGCTGTCATACTGCTGTTTTCAACATGGTGAGTTGGATCAGGCGTGGGTGGGTCCCAAGTTCAGGCTCCAGTCCCCAGTGAGGCAACATTTAAGAATGATCTCAACCAGAGATTCAAACTGTTTTACAAGCCAGCCCATCAAAATGAGAATTTTAGAATAGGGTTCACCACAGAGACCCAGTGATTCTACCTGGGGCACTCAGGGTGAAGATGGGAGGGGGACCTGGAGATTGAGCGGAAGGCAGGGGCACCTTGCTAGAGCCAAGAAAGAGGTAATTTACTTTCCATCTCTATTACCTAGGTCACTGCAATAACCTCCAAATTGTATCTACTCTTCAGTCCAGTGGTCCCCAACCTTTTTGGCACCAGGGACTGGCCTTGTGGAAGACAGTTTTTCCACAGACCAAGGCAAGAGGATGGTTTCTGGATGATTCAAGTGCATTACATTTATTGTGTACATTATTTCTCTTATTATATTGTAATAAATAATGAAATAATTATACAACTCACCATAATGTAGAATCAATGGGAGCCCTGAGCTTGTTTTCCAGCAACTAGATGGTCCCATTGGGGGTGACAGGAGACAGTCAGATCATTAGGCATTAGGTTCTCATAAGGAGCTTGCAACCTAGATCCCTCGCATGTGCAGTTCACAATAGCATTCGCACTCCTATGAGAATCTAATGCCGCCACTGATCTCACAGGAGGTGGAGCTCAGGTGGTAATGCAAGCAATGGGGAGTGGCTGTAAATACAGATGAAGCTTTGCTTGCTCACCCGCCGCTCACCTCCTGTTGTGTGGCCCGGTTCCTAACAGGCTATGGACTGGTACCGGTCCCCCAGGGGTTGGGGTCCCCTGCTTTAGTCTGTCCCTGCTTCCAGTTATCAGCCAATTGACTATCACTCTGTATCCCTCTCCGTTTCAAAATCCTTCAGTGACTTCCCATGGCCTCAGAGAAAAGCCCAGACTCCAAAGCCCTAGTTGATTCAATTTTCTGCTCTCTGCTCCCTCCACCAGTGCAACATTTACTGTTCAAGACTGTAGCTTATTTATAAATTTTCCCCAACTTATCATACTTTACAATTTCCTGCCCGGACACCTTTTCAGAGGCCTCATCCTGTTTTTTGCATATGTACACCTACAGCCACTCCTTGAGCCCAATTGAAATCTTACCTCTCCCAGGAAGACTTTTTTTTTTTGTGGCTTCCCTGGCCCACATTCCTTTTTGGGCTAACATCTGGTGAGTGTGTACCATGTGCCAAGCACTTTATGTGTGTTATCTCATTTAGCTCTCTCTGTGGCTCGAGGACTTCAGCTCTGCTATCAATTCCAAAGGAGAAGTACCTTGTTCAAAGTTACATAGCTGGCAAATAGCAGAGTCAGTAGTGAACCCTGGTGCTTTGAAATCCCAAGTATTGTTCTTAATCCTGTCATATACAAAATAATCTGTTGATCCTTTCACTTGCCATGTGAAGAATATATACTCTCCCCTCCCCTCTGTTACTCTCTGGTCACCAAGGACCATGGGTACTATGTGAAAATGTAGAGTTTGGGATTTCTAGTTTGGAGGCAGTGTGATACTGTAGAAGAATACTGAACTACAACACAGGAAGCCTGTCTTTTGCCTCTGGTACTGGGCAAGTCACCTAACCTTTCTGAGGCTGTTTTTTTCTTTGTTGAAAGCAAAGGATAGGCCGGGCATGGTGGCTCATGCCTGTAATCCCAGCACTTTGGGAGGCCGAAGCGGGAGGATCACCTGAGGTCAGAAGTTCAAGACTAGCCTGGTCCACATGGTGAAAGCCCATCTCTACTAAAAATACAAAAAAATTAGCCGGGCGTGGTGGTGTGAACCTGTAATCCCAGCTACTCAGAAGGCTCAGGCAGGAGAATTGCTTGAACCCAAGAGATGGAGGTTGCAATGAGTGAGCTGAGATTGCTCTATTGCACTCCAGCGTGGGGAATAAGAGCGAAACTCTCCCCCCTCAACCTGCCCCCCAAAAAAGCAAAAGATAACTTCTATGACTTGGCCCAGTGAGGGTCAAATTAAGTAAAGTTTATGATAACACTCTGTAAACTGCAAAAGTAAGGTGGAATTATTATTATTATTATTAACATTTTTATTATTACTTTTCAAAGGTGAATTATGTCTTGAATAGAATAATAAGCAGTTTGCAGACGGTGTCCTGAATAGCAAAGGACACAAGAGTAAAGTCTGCAAGCAGACAGAAAACTCTTGAAAGTCTATTGGAGTTGGCTAGATTTAGTCAACGCCCGCAATCAGATCAAGATACCTCCACTAGGATATCACACAGACAAGAATGAAATAAACTTCAAGGTATTTGTGAAGCTTCTAATATTGGACTATTCTGGGGAGGCCCATCAATTTCATTAGAAAACTCAGTGGCATCCGTGGTCCCAGGAAAGGTTAGAAAGCAGTGGCCTAAGGAAAGGGGTTTGGCCATGGAATGTGGCAATAGCTAATAGCTGAGAAGAGTGTTGCTTTGTTTCAGAAATGTAGGCATAGATGGGAAATCCTAGGTGTGACCGGGTATGGGGTCCATGGCCAGCCTATTTGGAGCCCACCTGGCAGGGTCCTGGACAAGTTGTACCCCAGGCTTGTGGGGAGTTTTCTAAAGAGGCAGCCTTATATCTACATATGGGGTCAGAACTGCCCAGAGACAAGATGGATATCCAGGGAGCAGCAAGTTCTCTGTCATAAATGTTCAGGCACTAGATGAGCCCATCACAGGCTTCGTGGAAAGATGTTAGCATTATGTAGACTGTTGCCTGCATTTCCTTACATCTTTGAACTGGTTGTTTCTCTGATTAATGTGTTGAGCAGTGTGAAGCAGGCAGCATCACTTAGGTGAGTACCCATACTGTATCTACCCTGGGACCCCCAATTCCTCAACCTGTTGTGAATCCAATTTTGTATTTCTTAGATGGCTACACATGTGATTGTTCCAGAGCTCACAATGAAGAGATCAACATGGAAGAGAACAGGTTTGACCTGGGTCTTCGAGGCCATGTCTAGGGAGGAGAAAGTGGTCTTTGTGGAACTGTCAGAGCCAAGAGCAGACTGTATTCCGCAGAGCAGTGGACAGACCCAGACATAAGGTGTTTTGACAAAAAGGGCTTTGCTGTCAAATATGTTTGGAAAATTCTGGGCGAGACAAAGTTAAACTGTTTTTTTTTGTTGTTGTTTATTTGCTTGTTTGTTTTACTTCTTTGCACCTGTGACTTTCCAAGATGGGAGCATGATATGCAGTATCTCCTGGTTTTGTTTTTTGTGTGCATGGAACCTTTTCTTCCTCCAAGGGGCAATTCTCAGGGCTAATGCTCCAAAGAATATGCTAACATTGTCTAAGACAACTTGTCAGATGCTTTCTGTCTTTTCCACTCCCAGTCTGTCTCTCCTTTCATTTCCCCAACCCTTCTCTGCTGCCAGGATTCTGTAGGGCGACATCTGGAGCCTCAAGAAGACCCTTCCTCAGCCCAGTAGGATTTCTGCAAGTGGTATAGGTTTAGGCGTGTAATGAATTTAGATTTAATTTGCAAGTGAAAAACTTGCTTTCTTTTGTAGCTTACACCAAAGCTCAAACGTCTAAGCTTCCAGGGTTTAAGTCTAATTAACTGTATTTCACAGCTTATTTAAAGAAAAGAATGGAGGCATTAAAATTGTAAAATCTAATTTTTGCGTAAATCTTTCAGTGCAAAATTAATGTCGCAGTATTAGAGCCGCCTTGGCAATATATCTCTTGTCTTCAAATTTCAAAATGAGCTTTTGCAAACATGAAATTATTCATTAGACTGTCTGGTAAAGAGATAAATAAGTGTCTCTTCAATCCTCGATCTTCTCTTCTCTATTTAGCCAAAGACGCAGTTATTTGGTTTGAGGGGCCAGGAGGGTTGATCAGATTTCTGAATCTCGACAGGTAAGGAGAGAAGCAAAAAAGCAGGAGCTTTTGTCTGTCAAGGGAGTTGGGACACAGACAGTCCCTTCTCTGTTTCTTAGTCTACTGCTGAGGGGTCGATTGGCTTTGGGGATCAATGAAATATCTCAGCGGTCACACTGGAGCCAGGGGCAGGGGTCTGCCTGGGCAGCCGATTGGCTGAAACATTCAGATTCTCTAGTACCTTCAGGTGAGCATTTTTCCGTTCATTCTCATAAGTAAGTGATCAGCGTCCTGTCAGGCCCATCACTGAGGCATCTTTAACTTCCAGACTCTTCTCTTTGTCCCCATTGTTATGGTCCCAAGTCAGGTTCTCATTCTCATCTGCCACCTCTTTCCCTCCTGGGCCCCATGCCCTGGTCTCACTAGATGTGCCCAGTGTGTCCACAGTTCTGAGCTTTGCACTAGCTCTTACAGAACCCAAACCCCTTCTTCAACCACTCCCCCTCCCCACTAAACTACTGGAGTTCCTCCAGGACAGGGAAGGTATCTAGTTCTTTGTGCCCTTATTATCTAGCACAGCACTTGGTATACAGAAGGTGCTCACTAAATGTTGATGATGATGAAAATGACTAACGAAATATATCCAAAATGGATATTCAGGAACTTCAGGTTAGTGCTTTCCAACCTTTCATTTCACTTGGTAGCTGTTCCCTTTCAACTGCAGTATGAGGCTGGTGGGGACCGGAATGGAGGAGCTGGGTGTAGGGGCGCCTCAACCTGGAAGAGGTCATTCTGAGGGCTCACGAGGTATGGAAAGAACACCCTGGGTGAGAATTCAGCACCGCTCCCTACTACCCAGGTGAATGTGAGCAAGCTGCTTCACTTTTCTGTTTGCTGATCTGCAAAATAGGAATAGAAATGCCTGGGCCACAGGAGTTCTGCAGAGGCGACGTGGAGATCGTCCATATGAAGTACCTCATACTCTTGCCTGGTCCAAGCAGGCCTTCAGAAATGGGTAGCCACTGTTTATGAACATTGTACAAGGAAGGGATGAGGTTTAAGCATGCTAACATTTACGTGTCAGTACTAGCTTATTTGTGTGTTTATTAGGTCTTCTGTTCATTTATTGAGTCATTCAATAAATATGCGTTATCCTTTTGTACTGAGTATCAGGAAGCAAGCTAAGTGCTAGGGATGTGGTGCTGAATTAGGCGCCCCCTCTGGCCTCCATTTCCTGCATGTCATTAGAATCAAGCATCATTTCTCATTTCCGTTGGCAGTGACCAGCCCAAGCTGCCAGGGTCTCTTGTCCAATCTATCTCAATAGCCTCCTAATCTGCACACCTCTATTTTGCCTTGTCCAATCCATTTCCCACAGAACAGACAGATGAACATTTTAAAATACAAATTGACCACATGACTGTCCTGCTAACACCCTCAGTGCCTCCTGGTTGCCCGCTGGACGTGGTCCACAGGCTGTCACATAGCTCATGAGGCCTGGCAGTGTCCCTGCCGGCCCTTCAGCTCCATTTCTCCGCGCATCCCTACCGCATGCATACAGACGGTCCCGCCAGCCTGAACTGCTTCCAGATCCTGGAGTCTGCCTTCCCAGAAGTTACTCCCCCTGCCTGGAATACACTTTGTTCCCTTCTCTCACCACCTTCTGCCTCTTGTTCGCCTAACATCTACTCATCCACGTTTTGGTTTGATCAGTTCCTCCCTGGGGGCCTTTCGTGACTCTGGATCAGGAGGTGCTCTTCTCAGGAGCCACCCCTGCACCCTGCACCTCCCCATCATGGCACTGCCTATGTTTTATTTATCTTCTCTCCCCACACCCATCCCACACTGTTATATTCAAAAGAAGCAGAAGGCAGACATCCAAAAAGTATTGAGAAATAATTTAAATCTTTTATGAAGTTGCTTGGAAAATGCCAAAGGGGCATTCATTCCTAACATACAGCAAGACTTTTAAAACCTCTTTTCTCCCTCCCCTGCTCCCTCTCAATACCCCACACAGTATGGCAGCATCACTGCATTCTCTTTCCCCCACTAAACTCTCCCAAAGCCATCCCGAACAGTCTTTTCCTGCTTTGATTTCTCTCACTCCCTTCATGCTTCTAGATTTTCACTCATAGATCACTCTTTACTTTCATTCTTGTTTTTAAATTTAAAAGTGAAAAATTCAGCTGGGCGCAGTGGCTCACACCTCTAATCCCAGCACTTTGGGAGGCTGAGGCAGGCAAATCACCTGAGGTCGGGAGTTTGAGACCATCCTGGCCAACATGGAGAAACCCCGTCTCTACTAAAAATACAAAATTAGCTGGGTGTGGTGGCGCATGCCTGTAATCCCAGCTACTCGAGAGGCTGAGGCAGGAGAATCGCTTGAACCTGGGAGGTGGAGGTTGCAGTGAGGTGAGATGGCACCATTGCACTCCAGCCTGGGCAGCAAGAGTAAAACTCCATCTCAAAAGAAAAAAAGAAAAAAGAAAAATACAAATATTCATACAAAAACAGAACATAGTTTAAGATGAACACTCATGCACCTGCCACAGACTAAAGAGAGGCGAGCATTTTGTACACTGGCTTAGCTCTCTGCCCTTTCTCAGCAGCCGGTCTGGTGGAGGTGGTTATAAACGGTGGTCATGCAAAGATCACAAACAAGGGAAGTGGTTGGTCTATGTGATAATAGGGAATGGTGGAGACTGTGGCAGACTAGAGTGAATATGCCCTGCACAGAGGCTCCTTGAAGAGATGCCTCTCAAAAACAGGGGACTTGATTGTCCTGTTCACCTTGGTATTACAGCACTTGGGATGGGACCAGCCCCATGGTTAAACGAAAGTACGAATGAATGAAGAAATAGGGGCCTGGTGTGACCAGATTTCCTAGTTCACCATGAGAGGCCAGGAATCTGTATCTGAATGAGAAATCTGAGATTTCTGAGAAATTCTGAGAAATCTGAGTCCAAACTGTTGGACATTATCTCAAACATCTTTTAAAAGCTCACTATGGGGCAGGTGCCCATGTTGGCAGGCATGATCTCTGACCCAAGCTTGCTGGGCTTCTTGAATTCCCTCTTTAGCCTCCCCGATTTCAACACTTCAGAAAGGGCAGGCCCAGAGATTGCCCAAACATCCACGGCTCCTTCCTCTTCCAAGGCAGAGGAGGTGGGGAGGAAGGCCGGGAATGCTCATAAGCAGATACACTTTGTCACTGCAACACTGTAAGTGTCGGGGCGCCGGGGCAGTCTCCTTTTACTGGGAACCCCAGGCCTAGAAGGGCCTAGAACATTTTAGGTGTTGAGCACACCTGTGCACAATGGGAGGGAGGGTGGGGTTAGCCTCCGTGAGCTCTCCAGCAAGTTCCCTCAGCAGGGGCCCCTGCTTGCTACCTGAAGAGCACCCTCTGCCCGCGCCTTACCGGTGGGCATGGGTCCGGTGTTGCCAGGGACAACAGCTAGCTGAGTATAGAGCGACCCAGGGCAGGGTGGGGCGGAGTGTTGAGTCTTGCCGGTTCTAGTCCCAGCTCTGCTAACACTGGCTGTGCGACTCTAAAGAGGGTACATCCCCTTTCTGGCCTTGCTTGCCTGTGGGGTTTGTGCCTTCCAGCTCAAACGCCTCTGATTCCAGGCGGGGCGACAGCAGAGGGAACGCAGCAGGCGGGGTGTGGTCCTGCAGCGCCGCATGTCTCGGCAGCGCCGCCTACAGGCAGGCAGAAAACGCATCTCTGGGGCGGGTGGCTCCCCAGGCAGGGTGCGCGCTGTTTGTTTTTTCCGAGAAATCTTGGTCCGATGGGAACTTCTTTGAAGTAATCACTTCTCAGAGCCAATTAGTGTCTGACTGCACTCTGAAATGAGCCAGAGGGGAGGCGGAGTGGGCTGATTGTCTTGCTGCGGCAAAGGCGGTGGGCGGAGAGTGCCTCTGTGCGCCGGGTAAACAGGTGGCCTCTTTGCCTCGCTCAGTCCTTCACACTTCTTCAGCAGAGTGTGAGCCTAGGAGCGGCTTCCAGGAGCATGGGCCTAGAAGGCCACTGGGCGGAGGAGAGCAACAGAAGGCCTTGGAAGGCAGGGCTTCCTTGCTTCCCACTTTGGGGAGTGGGACTCTGCCCCACCCCAGCTCCGCTCCTTGTGAGCTGTGACCTTGGCAAGTTGCTTCGCCTTTCTCAGCTCCATTTCCTTTATGCTAAAATGGGAATACCTAACTGTCCACTTGACAGGCTTGTTGTGAGGATGACATGGGTGCCAAGGCCCTTTGCGAAGGCAACAGGAGGGCAAAGTATGCATCTTTTCAGGCTTCGGGATTCTCTCCTCTGTAGAAAGGGCTGCTGAGTGGGAGTGTGTATAAACACTTGATGTGTGGCATGGACTGAAGGACGATTAGCCTGTCTTGGCATTACTATTAACTATGCATATGGCACACAAGTGCATAGACTGTAGCCCCCAGGGCAGGTTTCAAGTCTCTATAATGCAGGAAAACATCTCAGGGTACCACAGTGAAGTTTTCAGAGGGACGACTGAGTCGTGGGTAGGGGTGCACTGACGGCTGAGAGGGAGCAGGGCCGTTGCAGAGTGGAGTCCAGATGGGCTGGGCTTGGGGCAGGATGGGGAGGAGAGGGTCAGGAAGAAGCCAGGGAACCTATGGTAGAACCACCTGCTTAAAGAGTGATGGAATCAACATAGGGCTCAGAGGAACCTCAGACAGGACCTTTTATGAAGATGCAAAGTGGGATAGAGACTTGGCATGGGACAATTTAGCAGCAGATCCCGGCTCAGGCTTGTACTTCAGACTTGTGGTCCAGGACTCTGTTCTCAGTCCCCACGAAGGGCACCTTCACTCCTTGGCCCCACTGAGGCTTCCCAGTCAGCTTCTCACAGTCACCTGTACCTTGTGGTTCTCCCTTTACATGGAGTTGCCTCCCTCCTCTGCACACTCCCAAGGGTGAGCTCCAGCTTGATGCGCTCCCACCCTGTGCCTTGCTTCTTGCCCTGGCAGAAATCCTCCAGGGAGCTGATGTGGCTGTGCCTTTTCTGGCGCCAGGCAAACAGGAGCCTTCAGGCCCACTGTAGCCTGGTCTGGGATTCCAGAAACATTTAGAAGCCTTTGAAACCATCAACCTTGTAAGTTCAGATTCCCGAGAAGCAGGATAAACAAACCTGAGCCCAAGAGGAAACTCATTCTTCTTTCTTTCCTCTGCCTTTCAAACTCATCAAAGTCAAGTTCTCAAAGCTCTACTGTCTCACAAGTGCCTTCAAATGGGTCTCATTGTTTTATTTATTGTGCTTATCACAAGTGCAGGCAGTCTGGAGATTTCCGGGCCAGTGGAGACCTCTTTCAAGGAGTGTTGACATTTCTGGGGATCTGAATGGTCTTCAGTGTCTTTCTTTCCCTGGGCAGACCTGATTGAGAGAGGTGGTTGCTAATGGGGGTTCCCAGGTGGGTCGTTCCTGTAGGGCTTTCAGAGCCTGGCAGGCCTGGGACACTTCATCTGTATTCCTCTGCCCAGAGCAGCAAGATCTGTGACCAGTCCAGATTGACATCCTGGTTCTACCCTCAGACCATCTTGGTGGGAGCGTGTCCTGCAGTGTAAGGCTCAGCAGCTGTACTGATGAGAGTTACTGTGATCTTTTACATGAAACAGCATTAAATAAATATGAACCAAACAACTACTGTGTGTGTATTGGGGGTGGGAAAGGGAGTGAGCAGGACTGCCCCATGGTTTTCTATGGCCCATAGTCCACTATGGGAGGAGGAAGAATTTACCCATTGCTCTGCGACCTGGCAGGCTCGGAGAGGTGCAGTACTGAGGCAGAGAGAAAGTGCTGGCGGACGAGAGATGGATGCTGATGTGGATGGGAAGAGGAAGACCTCATGAAGGAGAAAAAGTCTGAAGGTTGGCAGAAGGGCAAGCGAAGGATGTGTAAGGTGGAGGGGACTGAAAAGCAAAGGCAGAGAGGTAGGGAGTGCAGGTGAGTTTGGGGGTTGAATGGTGAGCATCCTGCTATTGTGGAAGAAACAGAGGGAGAAGGAGGGGTAGGGGGAGATCAGGTTGGGCCAGGTTGTGGAAGGCTCACTTGCTCTGTAGGCAACTGGGATCCCCTTGCCAGTTTTGGTGGAGTATCCTTGGGATGGCTGGGTCCCTGCTGAGTGCACAGCATGATGCTGTGAAGGGATAGAATTAGATAGGGGAATCTGGGCTTGGCCCTCTGGCTATTACTTTGCTGGACATCTGACCCCTCCCATCCTTCTGGATGTTTAGTAGAAGGGTGCACTGTGGTGAGATTAATCTTCAGAGCGCACACCTGTGTGCTGTAGAATGGGCTCAAAGCAGGCCCACACGTGCCCTCCCAGGCACAGTTGTGGGGCAGTAGTGAAGCCGAGGCCAGCGGTGTGATCTTGGCTAACCCCCACCTCTCTGAGTCTGGCTATCATCTTTGAATGTGGTCGATATTACCTTTCTTGCAAACATGAGATAATGTATATAAAAGTGATTTGAAAGCTATAAAGCATTATACAGATGCAAAGTATTATCTCTTTTCCCCTTTCCTTCTATTATCTTCTCATCTATTCTCAGCCCGCCCTGTAATTGAGCCAGGACCAAAGACCTCTCTCCTACCATATCACAGTGGATCTGCTGTGGAGGGCAGACTGGACATGGCTATGTTTCAGAAATTCCAGGAAGCAGAAGCCAGAGAGGTTAGGGAATCTGGACTTGGTCAGGCAGCAGGGAGCAGAGTGGCTGAGTTTGCCCCAGGAAAAGATGCTAGATGGGGATGACAACATTTTTTCATTGTCATCCTTGATGTTTATCATTGCTGTTGTCGTCATCATCATCATCATCTTGAAGGTCATCTTCATAATTCCCTGGACCCAAAATGCCCTGTACCCATCTTCTCCTTTTGAATCCTTTATTTCTCTCTTTTTTTTTTTTAAAGATGGAATCTCACTCTCTCGCCCAGGCTGGAGTGTAGTGGCACAATCTCAGCTCACTGCAACCTCTGCCTCCCAGGTTCAAGCGATTCTTGTGCCTCAGCTTCTGAAGTAGCTGGGACTACAGGCATGCACCACCATGCCTGGCTAATTTTTGTATTTTGAGTAGAGATGGGGTTTCCCCATGTTGGCCAGGCTGGTCTTGAGCTCCTGGCCTCAAGTGATCCACCCGTCTCAGTCTCCCAAAGTGCTGGAATTACAGGTGTGAGCCACTGTGCTGCTCTATTTCTTAATTTTTAATGGCCTCTTCTGGGAAGTGTTTTTCAGTTTCCCTAGGTGGCGGTGGTCTCATCTTCCACAGCACATGTTGGTCTTTTTTTTCTTTTTCATGGTGCTTTTTCTTTGTGCTCTGTATTTCAGTCATCTGTGGACATTTCCTCTCTTTCCTGTTGGATTTAAGCCCCTCAAGGGAAAAGACCAGGCCTTCTGGACTTTTGTGTCCCCTTAAATGTCCCTGCGAATGCTGGAGGGATTAAGAATTTATCTGTCTTCAGAAGCATCGGTGAGACCAGAGTGCTAGGCTGGTGCTGAGGCATGTCCTGTAGGAGATATTTTCTAAGGCAGCCTCATGCTCACTCCACTCTGCAAAATGTATGTCCTGCTGAGTTCAAGTCCATGGGCAGAGGGCTGGCAAGTCCAGGTCTTCCCTGTCAGCTGTTCCTGTACTTCTGCCTTGAGCCTTGGGCTGTTTCTTGGTGCCTGATCCAGTTCATTCCCTCTGCAGGACTGGGAAGTAAGGGCTGTCTGGACGCTTGGGCAAGGGAGAGAAACGAGGCAGGAGAGGATGGAAGGATGGGGATGAGGAGGAGATGGAGGCCCTGACAGAGCGAGGGCCCCTGCTTTGCTCTGAGGAGTCCCCAGATTCCACCAAACTCAGAGATGTAAAGGAGTCATTCTTCCAGCCTTCTTGTTCCTGGCCCTTGGAGTCCCCCGAGCTGCTTCTTTGTTCTGGTGAAATAATGGCTTGTCAGGGAGACACGATTACTACTAATTACTAGATTGCTTTGTGCCTGTTGTTCTCAGACAGGCGAGGTGGGACCTGTCTCTGGAGGGGCCTGTGGGTGACCTACTCCTGGAGAGGGAGAAGCCAGCACAAGGAGAGTGAAGGAGCAAGGAAGAGGGGCCGTCGTGCTCTTGTAACTCCTTGTTTATAGCCGGTGGCCTTTCAGGATGATGGCTGGGGAGTCTGGGTTGGGGGCGATGACTCACATTCACACACAAAGATAGCACATGCTGACAAGTACAGGCACCCAGGAAATCATTCACCCTCCCATTAAAACACCTGCGTGTGTAGCCATTACATGCTCAGCGATGCACACACATTAGTACAGTTTCTCAGCAAGCAGTGTACACAAACAGTAACCCACAGATGGACAGACACTACAGGCCCGGCTAAAATGGTTGAATATACACAGATACCCCTGTATACAGGTATGTGCAAATGTATAGCGATTTGGGGGTGATCACTGTATTTCTCTTCCCAACAATTTCTGAACCAAGTGAAAAATAGACACAACAGGCAGACAGGGATCAAGATATTCCTCTATCTCATCACTTTTTTATGATACACATATTTTCACATTTCTGAAATTGGGGTTTGTTTTACAATCAGCAGCTTGTGGGTTATAAAATGCACCCCAATTAGATTTGTCAGCATGCTAGCTTTATCATTAACGAAGTTGATTTAAAGACTTAAAGCTCCCATGGACTTCCTACCCTTGCCTTCTGCTTTGAGGTTGCCCAGAGTTGCAAGCCAATAATCCAGACACCTGCAGGCCTCCTTGCTCTCAGGCAGAACCTGCCATGGCCAGCTTACCTGTGGCTGAGGAGGAGAGAACATGAGCATTGTACCACTGATGCCAGCTGTGCAGGTGCCATGGCCCCGTCTTTTCCCAGTCTTACCAATTAGATAAGGAGAGAGCCAGGGAGGGGAGGCAGATGGAGAAGAGGGCAGAGGATTTCTTCCTACTTTGTACGAGCCAGGGCAAGGACACAGGAAATGGTTTATGTCTGGGTACTGGTGAATGGGTAAAAAATATGTACAAAGACATTTACACACGATTTGCATATTTATGTGTATATTACCCAAAAGGACCAGGTGAGCAGGATGCACTTGTAAACAGTTAGACCTATGTAGTGTAGACAGTCAGGCATGCGCCTAGAGACCAAGGAAACAGACACACGCAGCCTCACACATATACACACATATACAGATTGTCATGTGTGGACACACAGGTATTCAGGTGCCCATACTATGTATACACTCACCTCCTGGATGTTGGTCAGCATTATCCTGCATGGAGCCATGAGCCACTTGACAGCAGAAGAAAGAGTACACAGATCTATCCTGGGGCCACTTTATGGAGTTTCCTAAGCCAGAGGACTGCGGCGGCTTCATGTTGGCAGAATGATCAGCATCTAGCCTGTCACTAAGGCTGTTTCTTACAGCTCACAGCATGTGGCCAGTCTGGGCCTCCTAGCATGGTGCTGGCCTTCTGGGGGACCCCTGGACAGATTTGCCTGTCCCCTATGGTCCCAAAGCTTGAGAGATAGCCCCCCCCATCCCTTCCTTCCTAAATCCCCCTTAAAACCTGGCCTCCGCAGGCTACCCTGGCAGGAAGGGATGCAAGCCATCTGGCTCACATCATCACCCAGTTGAGGAAGCCAAGTCGGCTCTAAGGGAAGCTCTGGTGCCATCTTTATTCTAATTCCTCAGACCCTGCCTATCTGCATAGATGGCACCATTAAGTAACTCACACATTGATTGCTGTCTATGTGCCTCCCTGTCATTTCTGGACTGTGTCTGCCCACTTCTCCTTAGACTGGAAGCACCCCAGGGACAGGGGCCACATCTCCTAATTTAATTGTCAACATTTATCAGTTGGTTCAGAACTGGCATTTAGAGGCCTCCTAGCCCTGCCCCCATATTTTACTGATGAGGATAATGAAGCCCAAAGAGAGGAAATAATTTGCCTAGGGTTGACATAGCTGACCAGGGATGAGGACTAGCTTCCAGCTTCACATCTCTGTGCGTCCTCAGATTATGTGGTTGGCTGTGAGGTGTTCACCTGTGTGTGCTCTGTGTATATGTGTGGATAGTCCCATGCTCTTAGTCAGGTACGGGTGGCTGCGTCCATGTGTTCCTGTGTAAGTATTCCTGGGTGGGTTTCTATCTGTGTATATCCATGAGAACGCTATGCATTCTGTGTGTATAAATGAGCTGATGTATCCATTTACATATACCTGATTGTATATCCACCATGGGTCCTGGTGCAATATCCAGATGCCCCCATGTGTATATAAGTGTGTATGCCCATTCACAGACAACTGTAAGTGTATCTACAAGTCCACCCTTGTCTGCCCCAAGCAAGTATGTACTGACTGTGTACCCATCTATGTGCACTTATGTATGTATGTACATCCCTGTGTGTGCATTTACAATGTGTACCTGACTGTGGATATGTAAATGCCATGTAAATGCTGTGTGTGTTTGTGGTAACAGATGGGTTGTGTGTCTGTTTCCTTCTAGCTCCGGCATTTCCTGCATGCACGCAGTGTGCTCACCTCTGTGACTCTGGCAGAATGAGCCCTCCTACTCCATCCTTGTGGTCCCTGGGGGTAGTTCAGCTCCTGGTGCTGTCTGACTTATTAGTCACTCGACCAGCAACCTGTGTCTTTCCACTCAAGGAAAGGTCGCTTGGACCCCCGTGTGGGCTCGAATCATGTAACCTTTCATGTTTCCCCTCCTGTGGGGACCATTCAATTTCCAGCCTCTCTGGGGCCCCATTTTTATGATGTCAGGTTGGGAGTGAGACTGTGGTCTGGTGCAGTCTTCCCGAAGCAGTGTGACTCCATGCCTAGGAGGTGGCTCGCTGGGTGGAACCTTCTTTGGGCTTGGGTAACTCTTTCTTTCCCACAGTGCAGCCTGAACCTCAGCATTATGGTCAAAGGCTTCCAGAGACTATTAAATCCATCCCCCACCATTATAGGGATGAAGGCACTAAGGCCCAGGAGGAAAGGGACTTGGAGATTACACATTTTGATGGCGAGAGAGCTTAGAGTGGACATGGCACTCTTGGACTCTCAACCCAGTTCTCTTTCCCTCATTTACATTGGGCTTCCTGGGGCAGATGGCTGGCTGTCTAGCAAGACTGAGGTTTCGCTTCTACAGTATGGCGCCCCAGGATAGGGGGTTCCATCATTCCCTGCACCTACGTGGGCCATGTGACTGAGCTCTGAACATAGAATGTTGAGGATGGAGGAGGAGGTGTTTGACCTGTACCAGTTCCAGGCCTCATTCATGATGCCCGCCCGGGCATGGATTTCCTGCCTTCCCCTACTTGCTGGCTGGAAGTTAGTTCCCAGGGTGATCATGGGGTAACCACATGTTGATGGCAGCAAAGTTTTATCAGTCTGGGTCCTTAATTGATTCCTTGAAGCATAGCACTTTCCTATGAGAGGAAGAAATAAAACTTCAGTTGGGTAGAACCACTGAGATTTTACGTTTATTTGTGTCAGCAGCTAGCATTATCTTAATTAATACACTGCCTCTTTCTTTGTCAGGAAATAATTCTCATGAAAAAACTCCCAAGTCCCTTCTCGCCGACCTTGTCTTCAAATCACAGGGTGCCAAAGATTGGGGTCCCTCTTGATCCCCAGGAGCAGCTCAACCCTGGCGGGAAAGCCTGAGTCGTCATGGTGACTATTCCTGCGGTGTAGAATAAAATTAATGGATGTGCTCATTACAGCAATTCTGGCTGTCCTTTTAGCAAATTTCACTCTTCAGAAGGATCACTGGCTTTTACTCACAATGCCTGAGAATCATCATTTAAGATTGTGGATAGAGACAGCTTTCCCGGCACACATCATCTCTTCAGGCCAATGGGTTTGCCCCTTGGAGGATTGATCTATGTGACATTTGCTGACCAGGAGCTCATATTTGACTTTCTCTCATCAAACACCCTCCCAGCTTGGGACCCTTTCCTCTTCCCAAATGGTCCTGATAAGAGGTCTTCTAGACCGCAGCCCCATGAGCTGCAGCAGGGAGTAGGTTCTATTACTGCAACCTGGGTTAGGCTAATGATCTCATTAAGTGCTTCTGAGGATTTCCCCCAAGCTAAGCCCTGTAAGTTGGTATCTGTGACATTCTTGGAATTTCAGCTCTTCCAGAAGCAGAGGTGGGGTAGAGCCTATGAAACAACATGGTAATAGGAGGCCATGGGTCAGAAGGTCACCAAGATGTATTCAGTTGACAGAAGTCCTAAGCCACCAAGTAGGCTACATGCATGCATAGAAGTCATGCTACACTTCTGCTCAAATACCTTCCATGACTCCCTGTTGCAAGGGCCAGAGTCTTAACTCTGTAGCGTATCATTCAGGTTGTTCACAACCAGGCTCCATTGTATCCCTTGCCATTTTCCCAATACAACCGCTCATGACAGCACCTGGGACCATTGCAGCTCCTCAATATGGTTGACTTTCTATACCTGGGTTTGTTTATGCTTTTCCCTATGCTGGGAATACCCCCTCTTCTTGGCTTGTTAGTTTTCTTTTAAGTTTTCTCTTTATATTTCTAGACGTAGCCTGTTGTCACTCCTGTGACATCTTTCCTGACCTTCACCCCAGCCTCAACCAGAGTTAGCAGCTCCCTCATTTAGATCATGCCTCATCATAGAGAACTTACACATGTTTAGAGTTGGCAACTGTGTAGACTTAGATAGGATGCATGAGGTCAGAGAGCAAGTCTTAGCTATCGTTGTGCCCCCAGCATTCAGCTCAGTGTTTGGCATTTAGTATGCATGTTCCTGTGAATACTGCCTGAGTGGTGGTGGCTCCTGCCAGTGCATCATGCTGGAGACAAAGGCTGCTCCAATGGGGCTTTGTCTGGGACAAAGGGACCTTTCCCTTTGCAAATATTCCCCCACACCCTTTGACCCCTTGGGCCCTTGGACCCAGCCTTCCCTGGTTTCAAGGTTTTCACCAGACCAGCTCTTCAGTATGGAGAAGGTTGAGGGGTTGAGAGCAGGAATACTTTTCTTCTTCTCTTTTTAGCCAACAGCTAGAGGGAGTCAGGAATTTCAGAGTGAGGGGAAACTAGAGGCCTGAGGTGGGTCAGCCTCAGAGAAGCAGCTGATGAACATCAGATACATGATGGGGGACAAGAGTTCGGGGGACAAGAAGTGGAATCAGTGAGTGGAATTTGTGTTTCATCAATTCTACATTGGTTCACATTTTAGCATCCCTGAAGTCGAAATGCATCTTACTATCAATGCCATCTCACAGTTTATTTGACAACATGCTTTTCTTTCTTAGTGATACATAGCGTGATGATGCATTTTACAAATGATGGCACCTTATATTTGATGAAAGAGGTCGCCACCTGTTAACAAAGGTTGCATCTGACGCATGGATGACCGAATAAAGTCAACACTAGAGTCAGATTTGAATATTAGAAAGAGGAAGAGGCAGGGCCAGGACAAGGGTGAGGCAGGCAAGATGTCTAAAAGAGGAAACAGGAAGCAGGGGCTTAGTTGGTGCCTCCCTGCAGCTGTGTTGCTGTTAGAAGGAGGAGGAGAGCTTCCTTCTTCCTCTGTGAGTGGCCCCTAGGAAGTGAAACTTCAGAGGGGGGTGGATTATCTTCCCAAGGTCCGTCTTCAGTCTCCCAAATTCTAGGACTCATCTTCTTTACACTTCTCTTCCCAAAGACCCACTTTGGGTGAAAAAAATGAGGAAGGAAAGTAGGTGAAGGGGAGTTTATTCCTGGACCAAGGGGATAGATAGATGATGGCTCCATAAAAATGTGAAAGTCAAGTCCAAATCATTGGTTCTCAACCCTGGCTGAAAATTTGCATTACCTGGGGACTTTCAAAAATCCTTTGCTCAAGTCTCAACCCAGAACAATGGAATCACTATTTTCATCTAGGGTTGAGAATCACTGGCCAAAAGTATTTCTTAAATATTTCATAACTAAGGATTGCTTTCAAAACGCAAATTATATTGTGAATCCCTGAATTGGAGACATAATGCAGCTTACATTTGAGTAGCCCTTTCAGTTTGCAAAGCACTTACATGGTGTGATTATATCTGATCCTCTGTGGTGAATAGGCAAGTTGTTATCATCACCTCATTTTACAGAGGAGGATCTAGGATAAGAGGTCAGGAAATCTTGTAAAGGGAGATGATGTTCAAGCCCTGACTGATGGAGAAGATCCTACACTCGGCCAGTTGTCTAGGGGATTAATGGAGCAGGGCTGGGAAAAGCTAGTGGTTGGTGTTTGGTAAAAGAGAGGCAAGAGGAAAGAGTTTCAGGTAAGAAAAGGGACAGGAGGCAGGAGGGTGGATGACGGCAGAACTCATGTGCAAGGATGGGGACACAGCCTGCTGGAATAAATCGCTCAATAATAAGCTAGAAAACATCCAAGTGATTCCAGCGGATAGTAAGCCATTTTCAGAATCAGCTGAGGGGCCTGGTTTTTGTCAAGGGCTGAAAAGATGGGACAGAGAAATGTCAAGATTTTTTCTAGTAAATCCATGTTGGTGAGAAAGGTGAAGTCAAGACCGGAAGCCAGAAGGAATACACCGGGATCCCAAACAGAAAGGACCTGGCTTTCCCAGGGACCTAGAGGAGTAAGAAGTAGCAGTAGGATGAGAGAGAAGAGGGGAGAAGCTCCAGGACCACAGGCAGGGTGTGCAGTGAGAGGGAGTGAAGCTTAGCAAAGCTCTCTGAGGAACGGGCTGCTAGGCCAGGGCAGCATTCAGTTGGGCATCCTTATCATCAGAAGCCCCTGTTCTTTATCTGGCCCCAGACTCAGCTGTGCAATCGCTCTTCAGGGGAAGAGGGAGGAACAATAGAGGGGTACCTCGGCTGGAGTGTGGTCTCTCCACCTGGGAGATGGAAGCAACATAGAAACTGTCCCAACCAGCCCATACAATGGGGTCATGTCCCAGGGGTCTATGCCTCTTTGCAGAGTACACAGACTATATGTCCCGTGGCAGCAACAGGCAGATCACTAGTTCCCTGGTGTAATAATAGGGTCATCTCGCAGGGCAGCTCCCAGGCCAGGGGTGGGTCCCCGACAGCAGGCATTTGCCACAGCATGTCCTTGCTCCACTGCCTTCCTGTCTTTGCTTTTTTTTTTTTTTTTTTTTTTTTAAAACAAATTCTGAATTATAATGGAAAATTTCCTTGGATGTAGTGTATGCCTGACAATCAAATCACTACAAAATCAATTCTTTGCAATCAATGTTTGTCTAATGAATTTTGCATTTCTAATGGCAGGACCTGACACTATCTGCTTATTTTCTCTTTTGTCCTTGGCTCCCTCCCTTGCCTCCGTGTTTTAAACAAACTGCACATCGGGCTGCAGGAGCTGAATGGCAGGTCTGTGGCAGTTTTTCTCGTTCAGCCTCTCCTTAATTTCTCCTCGCCCTTTTCCTCGGCATCCCTCACTGGGAAACTTAATGGGGTGTTTCTGGAGTAATTAGAATGATTTAAATAGACCTCTAACAAAGTTTGTCAGGAAAATCCCCACAACCTACTAGGGCTCACCCCATACATCTGTTATATCCTGGCCAGGGAAGGAGTGGAGAAGATGCTAGGAAAATGTAGGGGACCAGTCCCGTCTCTACCCCATCCTACTCCCCACACCCTCCTGCACCTCCCACTCCTCCCGGAGCACACAGTGGTTTAGATGCAAAATCCTTTTTCATTTCAGACATTCTGCAAGCTTTCTGGGCAAAATAACACACCCACAAAATAAAATAAACATTGTAGGGGAGGCGGGAAAACGACTTCCAGACCAAGGCTGGTTCCTGAAGCTCAGACTCCAGGATGAATGAATGAAGACAATAAGGACTTGCAAATTAGTGCACTGGAGGTGTGACTTGTGCAGGCTATGAGTTACATATTTAGACTCATTTTGGAAGGCAGAATAATATCAACCCTTTTGTCTCTCTTCTGAACCTGTGAGCATAATGAAGGGATTATCTGGTTGGGCCCAATGTAATTATAAGGATCCTTAAAAGAAGAAGAAGGAGGTAGAAGAGGTCAGAGAGGTTCCATGCAAAAGGGACTCAGCCTGCATTGCTTACTCTGAAGACGGAGGAAGGGGCCATGAGCCAAGAGATGCAGGCAGCCTCTGGAAGTAGGAAAAGGTAAGGAAATAGGTTCTTCCCTGGAGCCTCTGGAAGGGAACAAAGCCCTACCAACACCTTGATTTTAGACAGTAAGACTTGTGTCAGACTTCTGACCTCCATAACTGTAAGATAATACATTTGTGGCCAGGCGCAGTGGCTCACACCTGTAATCCCAACACTTTGGGAGGCCAAGGTGAGTGGATCACCTGACCAACATGGTGAAACCCCATCTCTACTAAAAAATGCAAAAATTAGCCGGGCATGATGGCGCATGCCTGTAATCCCAGTTACTCCGGAGGCTGAGGCAGGAGGATTGCTTGAACCTGGGAGGTGGAGGTTGTGGTGAACCGAGATAGTGCCACTGCACTCCAGCCTGGGCAACAAGAACAAAACTCCATCTCAAGAAAAAAAAAAGAAAAGAATACGTTTGTGTTGTTCCAAGCTACTAAGTTGGTGGTGATTTGATTTAGCAACAACAGTAAATGAATGCAGAAATACCCTTGTTTCTCAGATATCCTGCATCTGGCTGACATGGTCGAGGGAAGGCTGAGGCACATGGTAACGGAGTCTAATAGACCATGAGAAGTGCTGTATTTAATTAAGATATGTGTAAAACATGGTGAGAGCTCCCCAAAAGGGACCTGGCAGTTGTGGGGAACATCTGAGCAACTCACTGACTAAGTCATTCATTCACAGGTCTTTGAGGCAGTCAAGCCAGTCCCCTCCTTCTGGCCCATCACCACCTTGGGGCAGGGCAAGTTTCTTCTCTCCACGCACCTCCCTTGCTTCTGCCCTCCACTCCCACCCCAGCTAAGAGCACAGGCTTTGCAGTGAGTCAGGCTGGTGTTTGAATCCTGGTTCTAGCCTTATCAGCCAAATGATCAAGGGCAATTTGCTTAATCATTTGGAGCTTCATTTCTCCATCTTTAAAGGGTATATAATGACTAAAATCTGGAGATTGTTGTGAAGATGCTGCGTGTCAAGAGCTAAGTACGTGACAGGGAGCAAAACTTGATAAATATACGTGTGAACACCCTGTCAATGATGGCAGCATGCCCTAAGGTTTCTCATAGGACACCTCTCCTACGCTTCCTACTTCATTGAGAAAATGGAAACAGTCAAAGGAGGACGTCCACAAACTTCTACCACTGCATCTACCAACTACCAGCATCTGTCCATTCATGCGCTGCGCTTCCCTCATGATACTGTGGATGAACAGTCCATGCTGCTTTCTAAAGCCAACTCCTCCCCCAGTGTGGGCATTCCCCCCCGGCTTTCACTTCCAGTGGTTCTTTCCTCTCTTATATATCATCAACTTTTAGCACCATATGAGACCATTTCAGTCTGATATAAACCTGCTGCTATTATGCTCCAATGGGAAGAAAATCCTTCTCTTGATCCCATTTCTCTTTTCATCTCCTGCCATATCTTTGCTTCTTATTTCAGCAAAAGTCCTCAAAAGAGTTGGCACCAGCCAGTAAGGCCTTCTCCCCACCACTGTGCTGAAACCATTCTTGTCAAGGTCACCAGTGACCCCCTCATGGCTAGATCTAGTGGGCAGTGTTCAGCCTGCATCTTGCTGGACCTATCAGCAATGTTTTGATTCAGGTGGTGCCACCTGCTCTCCCAGATGATCTGCCCAGATGATTCTCCCTCACCTCCTTTGCTTTCTCATCTCTTGTTAGGCCTCCTAATGGTGGCTTTGGTCATCTTCTCTATATGATCTCACTGAGTCTTGTGACTTGAAATATCAGCTGTATACTGATGACCGCAATGTTTACCTCTCTCCTGAACTTGAGATTTGCATATCCAATAGCTTCAGTAAGCCTTCTCTGACCTATTTAGAAGTGCACAACCTTTCTGCATTTGCCTGAATTCTGATAGACTTCTCAGGCTCAACCTGCCCCAAACAGAACCGCTGACCCGCTCCCCCGTAAACCCATTCCAAATCTGCTCTAGCTATGGCCTTTTCTATCTCTGCTGACGACAACTCCAACCTTCTAGTTGCTCCTTAGGTCAAAAAATATAGTCAGTCATCTTTGTCTCCTTTCTCTCACACACTTCATCCAGTTTACCAGGAAATATTCTACTTTTGGCTCTACGTTAAAATCGTTTTATATTATAAATATATAAAAATATAATATATATAAAAAAAAATAATATATATATATATATATATATATATATGTATATATATATATATATGGAATCTGACCAATTCTCATACTTCCGCTCCTCCCACTCTGGTTGGAGCCACCTTCATCTCACACCTGAGTCACTGTAGTACCCTCTTAATAGGGTCTCCCTGACTCCACTCTTCTTCTCATTCCCATTTGTATTAGTCTGTTCTCACGCTGCTAATAAGACATACCTGAGACTGGGTAATTTATAAGGAAAGAGGTTTAATTGACTCACAATTCCACGTGACTGCGGAGGCCTCACGATCATGACGGAAGGCAAGGAGGGGCAAAGTCACATCTTACATGACGGCAGGCAAGAGAGAGTTTGTGCAGGGGAACCCCCATTTATAAAACCATCAGATCTCATGAGACTTATTCACTACCACGAGAACAGTATGGGGAATCTGCCCCATGATTCAACTATCTCTACCTGGTTCTGCCCTTGACACATGGAGATTATTACAATTCAAGGTAAGATTTGGGTGGGGACTCAGCCAAACCATATCACCATTATAACAACCACAAGGATCTTTTTAAAGCCTAAGAAAGATCACATCGCTCCCCTGCTCAAAACTCTGCAGTGGCTCCATATTCCCCTTGGAGTGAAAGCTGAAGCCCTCCCTCCTCCCTGCTTTTACCTTATGTGCTACTACCCTCACTGTGGCTTACTCTACTTTAGCTTCACTGACCTCCTTGCTGCTCCCAGATGACGTTCTGCCCTGGGGCCTTCGTTCAAGCTATTTCCTTGGCTGAAAAACTCTTTTTCAAGGTATCTTCTTGGCACACTCACATTTCCTTCAAGTCTTTGTTCAAGTCTCACTTTTTTCTTTTTTCTTTTTTTAGATAGTCTCACTCTGTCACCCATGCTGGAGTGCAATGGTGCAATCTTGACTCACTGCAACCTCTGCCTCCCAAGTTCAGCAATTCTCCTGCCTCAGCCTCCTGAGTAGCTGGGATTACAGGCACCCACCATCATATCTAGCTAATTTTTGTATTTTTGTAGAGATGGGGTTTCACCATGTTAGCCAGGCTGGTCTTGAACTCCTGACCTCAGGTGATCTGCCCACCTCAGCCTCCCAAAGTGCTGGCATTACAGTTGTGAGCCACTGCGCCCGGCCAAGTCTCACTTTCTTGGTGAGACCACACTAACCACTTACTTAAAATTGCAGCCTGCCCCATGCCCCGCACTCCCTGCCCTGCATTTGTAGTCTGGAATGTCCAGGTACTTAGCAGTCCCTTGGTCTTTTGAATAAATTTGCCACAATGTCCCTCTCTGAGACTTCCACACAAGTTTTTTCCTCTTTATTTTTTGCCATGGGTAGGAGATGGTGAATGCTCACACAGTGTGACTCTCAGTATTTTCTTCCTGCTGACTTTCTCCTCCTTGGATCCACAGGTACACCTGATTCAGGTACTCTGTCTCCATTCAGGGTGTGTTCTTCCCCTAACTGGGTGGTTGCTTCCTTAGAATTAGCAGGCAGTCTTGATAATGAACTGCTTGAAAATCTTATATAACTGGACGTCCGATGTCAGCCCCAAAGAAATAGTCATTGTCTCTCCTTTGATATGCACAGCTAAATAGGTCTGTGGGATTCCAATGCAAGGCTGGATCCCTGATGGAAATTTTATCATTGTCATTACCTGTTTGCATCCATAACACACTGGGAGCTTCTTGTGTCCAGGGCTGCTGTCTTATTCTCAACACCTATCACAGGCTCAACGTGTGGTTGGCACACAATAAATTCTTGCAATGGAACAAAATCATGATCAACTGTCAACTTGCCTGGCCATTGACCTTCTGGTGAGTAGAATTTGGAAACTTGGTAAGACCTTCTTACTTCCGGGAGGTTAAATTTGTTAATCTATGGTTGAGAGGTTTCTTTTTTCACAAGCGGGAAATTCCCATCAGCCCACCTTAATCTCAAGGCACACCCAGGGACAGTCCTGAAAGAGAGTGAGAAAAAGATGTGCAAAAGAGTAGAAGTGATCAGGCTCCTAGAAGGCATCTGGCAGTGGCGGGTGGCAATCAAGTGTGTTGTGAGAGGGAGCTCAAGGTCCTCCTGGGCAGGAGGAAGGCTGTGGCTGGAAAGGAACATTTGATCTTATATAACTTTGCTGTCACCTCTGGTGGCCTGTCCTATGCTTCAATCATACTTGTCATCTTTGTGGGGATGAATGTTTTTGAACATTTTTACATGCATTTTTGCCTTTTCGTCCTCACAACAATCTCAAATAGTAGATATTGTTACTATCTTTGTTTTAAAATGACGATTGAGCATCTAGTATGTGCTGGGCTCTGTGCTGAGCATGTAACAGACACCACGCCGTTGGATCCTCACAAGCATTTACAAGGAAGGTGTTATCCCCACCGTACAGAACAAAGTGTGTTTATTTTCTCTTGCCGCATAACAAATTGTGAAACTTACTGGCTTTAAACAATGCTTGTTTATTATCTCACAGCTTCTGTGGGTCAGAAGTCCAGGCATGGTGTAGCTGGGTTCTTTGCTCAGAGTCTCACCAGGATGAAAGCAAGGTGTTAGCCAGAGCTGTGATCTCACTGAGACTGAGGGTCCCTTCCTAAGCTCATCTGGGTTGTTAGCAGAATTCACTTTGCTGCTGCAGTTGTCCCTATTTTTTGCTGGTTATTGGTTTGAGGTTGCTCTTAGAACTGAAGGCCACCCTCAACTCCCAGCCCAGTGATTCCATCCATAGGCAACTCAGTGTGCTGAGGCACACGGGGTGGGGGGTTGGGAGCATTCTCTGACCACCTTTTTGTTTTTTTTTCCTTTTTTGGGATAATGAAACTTTTATTTCTTCATTTCTGATCATTATCATTACTTCTTTTTTCAAGATTATGTTAGTAGCTAGGATTGGCAGTACAGCTTCTTAACCTCAATAGGAAAATTTTCAGCCTATTACCACTAAGTATAATATTTGCTGTAGACTTAAAAAAATTATTTTATTTCATTTCATTTTAACTTCCGGGGCACGTGTGCAATATGTGCAGGTTTGTTACATATGTAAACGTGTGCCATGGTGGTTTGCTGCACCTATTAACCCATCACCTAAGTAGTATTAAGCCCATCACACATTAACTATTTTTCCTGATGCTCTCCCTCCCCCTCCCCCCAACCCACAGGCCCCAGTGTGTGTTGTTTCCCTCCCTGTGTCCATGTGTTCTCATTGTTCAGCTCCCACTTGTGAGTTGGAACATGTGGTGTTTGGTTTTCTGTTCCTGTGTTAGTTTGTGAAGGATAATGGCTTCTAGCTCCATCCATGTCCCTGCAAAGGACATAATCTTGTTCCTTTTCATTGCTGCATAGTATTCCATAGTGTATATGTACCACATTTTCTTTATCCAGCCTATCATTGATGGGCATTTGAGTTGATTCCATGTCTTTGCTATTGTGAATAGTGCTGCAATGAACATATGAATACATGTATCTTTATAATAGAATGATTGATATTCCTTTGGATATATACCCAGTAATGGGATTGCTGGGCTCTGACCACCTTTTAATTTTTTTAAGTAAAAAAATTTAAAATCATCTAGGTTTGCATAAATTGATGTGCAAATATAGTAATTGGGCAGTTTAGAAATTTTAAATCTTATTTTATTCTAGATTCAGGGGTGCGCATGCAGGTTTGTTACGTAAATATATTGTGTGATGCTGAGGTTTAGGCTTCAGCTGAACTTGTCACACAAATAGTGAACATAGTACCCAGTAGACAGTTTTGCAATCCATGGTCCCCTTCCTACCTTCCCTCACTGTGGAATTCTCAGTATCTATTGGAGTCCCCAGTATCTATTGTTCCCATCTTTATGTCCATGTGTAGCTCCTGCTAACAAGTGGGAACATGTGGTATTTAGTTTTTGACTTCTGCAAAAATTCACTTAGGATAATGACCTCCAGCTACATCCATCTTGCTGCAAAGAACATGATTTTATTCTTTTTATGGCTATACAGTATTCCACAGTGTATATGTACCATATTTCCTTTATTCAACCCACCCTTATTGGGCACCTAGGTTGGTTCCATGTCTTTGCTATTGTGACTAGTGCTGTGATAAACATGTGAGTGAGGTGTCTTTTTGGCAGTATGATTTATTTTCCTTTGGGTAGATACCAAGTTATGGAATTGCTGGGTCTGACTACCTTTTTATAAAGAGCTCGCCTGATTAGGTCAGGCCCACCCAAGATCACCTCCCTTTTGATTAACACGAAGTCAACTGATTGGTAATCTAATCATGTGAGTGATACCCCACACTCAAGGGGAGGGTATTGCATAGTGAGGTACACCTGGAGTGGAGAGCTTGGGAACCATCTTAGAATTATGCTTACCACCCTAAGGCTCAGAGGACTTCAACGACTTGCCCAAGAGAGACCCCATGGCCTGTAAGTGGCAGAGATACAACTGAAATCCATCTCATAAGAGCCCATTGTAGTTGTGCTGCTGTAGGAGCAGTGGGTATGAAGATTAATGGTAGAGTTGAGATTTGGGGACACAGACCTTGAAACCTTTCCCCTTTTGGTAGGTAACAGCAATGAAGAGAACTTCAATAGTCCCACAGGCAGGGCTTGATTGACCATAGAGGCATGCCTTAGGGACCCAGAGAGGCTGTGTACTTATCTTTGGCTCTGTTCAATGGTGTTGCAGAGGTTTAGATTATAGAATCATAAGCTGTCAGGGTTTGCAAGGCACTCAGAGAATCAGCTAGTCCAGAGTTTCCAAATTATTTCATGGAAAGTTTGTTCCAAAATGGCAATCATTATAAAAAGAAAAGAATTCATGGTGAAATAAGCTTGGAGAACCCTGGGTTAAACACAGTAGAAGATGCTGCTTCCCTGTAGGACTTTGGTTGCCTTTCAGGTATTAATAGGCTTCAAGAATCCGTAAAAGGAGGAAAGTATGTTGGACCTCAGAACACTTCCTTGTTGTATGTAAATGGAGAGCCAAGGTTTGGGAGAGGATGCAGATACACTAGTCTAGGTAGTTATTGGTGACAGTTGGACTGTGTGGTTTCTCAGGTCCACTGTCACTCTCTGAGCCCCCAAGGGAGATTAGTGATTTGGGATGAGAGTGGGGTTCTGCTGGGGATGATGGCACACTGTGTCTTACCAAGGAATAGCAGATGGCCAGATGCTGGGGGCCTCAGGTTGAGGTGTGAATAATAGGCACCCCTTTTCAAATATAGCCTGAAGGGGGGATTGCAGCCCCTTATGTGAGAATCGGGGCTGGCGGAGGGGAGGAGGAAGCTTGTCGTTGCTCTGTTACTGAATAAAGAGAAGGGAGCTGGCACCTGTTTGTTTGATGGGAAGACACCTGCTCAGAGATTACCAGGAGATAAATGGCTCCGTGGAGGATCGGAATAGCAGATGCCCCAGATGACCCAGCCAACATGAAATAACCCAGGGACTGGATTTTCTTTTGTTTGTTTTGTTTGCTTTTATTTGTGTGGTCTTGTTTTTCCTGATCACGGGCTTCTAAGTTTCAGGGGAGTAATTGGATGAGGATTGGGAGGCATCTGAGGCTCTGAGGCTCTACCTGGGCATTCCCGAGGAACCGTAGAGGAGCTCACTGTGGGGAGGGACCTGAGCCATTGCCTGTCTCGGAGGTGCATGGAGCAGTCCCACCCCCAGGGGGAGGGGAACTGCTGTGTTTCTGTTCCTTCCCAGAAGAGCCCTGGGAAAGAAAAAAGATGATCAATCTGAAAATTCAGCTCCATAAGCAATGCCATAAAAATCACATCCATTTGCCGAGAAAGGCTCATGGCTAATGTGTCAAAACAAGGCTGTGCGCTCACAGCATCAAACCCTGATCGATCTTCTTAAGGGGGCCAGGAGGCTGCCTCTCAGGGAGGATATATTCCAGCTGCTGTCTGAAGCACTAGAGGGATTGGCTGTGACCCTCAGCAGTCTCTGTCCCCTCCCTGTCCTCTGCCCCTGCCCCGCTAACCGTGAGTGGGATAACACTTTTATCAGAGAGGAGACTGCATAGGACTTGAGGCAGGGACATGAGGGCAGGGTGCCCTAGATGAGGTGAGGAAGGGGCAAGTAGTGGCAGAAAAACACCCCATTTTGGGGGTCCAACAGACTTGGGCTCTAGTCTCGCTTCTTTGGCTTCCTAGATCTGGGCATTTAGTCAAGTGCCTTACCCGTGTTAAAGTTTCCCCTTCTGTAAGCTCTACAGTTTGGCCTGTCTGCCTCATTGGGCTGTGGGGAGAGTTAACCCAAGGACGTGAGGTTTCTTGGTAAACTGTGTTTGAACAGGAAGAGGCATTTGAGGGTGACCAGAACAGGCCCTCATGTATAGATATGGAAGCTGAGTCTCAAACAGATGAAACAACTTGGTTCAAGGTCAGCCTGGGAGAGAGTGGTAAAATCATTATTATTAATTCTAAGCCAAGGCCCATGCAGAGTGGGATCCAAGGTAGTGTTTCCTTAGCACAAAACTTCACTGCTGTCACCAGGACATCTGACCACACCCTCCCACCGCCCCCATCCCACTAGCAGAGTCTTAATGGGACCTCTGCCATGCCAAAGCAGCCTCTCTGCTGAAATAATTTTGGCAGCTGTCTGCTCTGGGAGGCAGAGACATGAAGAGAAAGCAAACCCTTTTCCCTGGACCTGCTGAAATGTCACCCTTGGACATGGCTGTGAAGCCTCTGTTCCCAGGGGAGCAAGCCTGGTGGCTCTTGTAATTAAATCTCATTTCTGTCCCCCCTTGCTGTTCCCCAGGTACCTGGCCTTTTCTGGTTCTCGCTTATTGCTGGGGGGCCAAGACCATTCTGTGGGGTTCAGGTGCTCACCAGGAAGGTGCCACTTCCCTCCTAGGGGAGTACTTGGAGCATCAGTCTGACTCGACTCTTACTGTAGGCTCTGCTGGGGTGAGGCATCATCTGTTCCAATGGATGGATGTGGGGGCTCAAAGGTCCCTCTGCAGACTATGAAATCCCATTGATGCTCTATTCTTATATTTCTCATATAAAAGGAATACATTGACTAGGTCCCCAAAAGGGTAAGGAAGAGAAGGAGATTTCCTGGAGACCTCAAGAATCTTAGAGTTGAAAGAGACCTTATGTGAAATCTTGTCCAGGCTTTCACCCAGGGCAGAGGCCCTACCCACAGCGACCAGCTTGTTTGACAGGTCCAGTGACCAGCAGCTGTCTACCTCACAGGCTTCCCATCCCATGCAGACAGCAGTTCTCATTGTTAGGAAGTTTGCTTCATTGAAACAAGCCTTCTGGGAACTTCTACACTTCCATCCTGCTCAGCCTTGTAGAGTCACAGCCTAGTCATAACCATCATTCAGTGGGTGTTTACTTTGTGCCTCTCTTTGTTTGAAGAGCCTTGCATATGTTAACTCATTTAACCTAGGAACTAAGAAGCATTACAGCTATTTTATAGATGAGGAAAATGGGGTACAGAGAAGCCAAGAAACGTGTCATAGGTCACCCTTCTAGTAAATGGCAGAGCTGAGACTTGAACGCAGGCACCCTGGCCCCTAAGCACACCTTTTAAACCTCTGAACTGCCAGGTAGGTCTCAGCTTCCCTCTCTTCAAGTGGCTGTCTGTCTCATATTTGAAACTGTCAGTTGTTCTCAGTGGAACACTTTGAATCTTTGCCGCTCTTTCTAAACCGTAGGTATCCTGGTCATTCTCCTCTGTTTTAAAACGAGATAGAGCATAACCCAGGGGTCCAGATGGGCCCAACCAAGGTGGAATATAGACAGGCTGTTTTTTTCTTCCTTCTAATTGTACCCTTTTCAGACTTCTTTCTCTTCTGAGTAGCTGTACCACCATATTGAGCTTGTGGTCAGCTCAGACCTCAAGATCTTTTTCTCATAGATCTCTGCCAAGCTAGAACTCCTTTATCTTGAACTTGTCCAGTTAATTCTTTGAACCTAAATGTAGGACTTCATACTTCACACTACTAGATTTCATCTGTGTGATTTTGGCTCATATTCTAGCCTGCTGAAATAGTGAGAGTCTTAGTCTTCCATGCAATTAATTTCTCCAAAGTTTATCATATGCAGATTAGGTAATCATCCTTTCTCAAACTTCATCCATGCCATTGGTAAAAATGTTGAATGAGACATAAGATGAGCCTTGTGTCTCTTCTCTAGAGAAAGATTTCCCACTGGGTGGCAGGAAATCATTCTTTTGAAATACAAATGTTTGTAATTTTTGTCTTCGTAATTCTATATTAATCCTACATTGAATGCCTAACTATATTTCAGGCAGAGTGCTAGGCACTGAGCAAGCACAGATGTTCAAGTCAAAATCCTTGCTTTCACAAAGCTCCCCCCGGAGTTGGGGAGATGCACAAAGACAAATAATGATGCCATCTGAAGTCAGGAGTGCTGGGAGCGTGTGGGGAATGGGCCCTGAGGGGCATTTTTGATTTGATCATCTAGCTATTTGGGTACCATCATCATTTTAACTCAGTCATCCTCTCTACTTTGTGACTCATTCTCTGGCTTTATTTCCTCTGCATTTAGAATGATAACCCCAAATTCAACAGTGCCCCTGGGAGCCTGTGTGTGTAGGTGTGGAGGGCAATGGAGATTAGAGATAGAAAGAAAGGAGTGTTAAGTTTCCTCTTTTGAATCGACAGAAGGGGTGAGTCAGACACAGAATATGTTAGAGACAGGCTTTGGCTTTGGAGGGATTTCCTGGGTGATCCTGACACTGGTTATCCCCTAGAAGAGGAGAAATGAGGAAACTGATCTGTGAAGGGGGTGAGGCCTTTGCTTTGGAGGGGTTTCCTGGGTTACACTGATGCTGCTCATCCCCTAGAAGAGGAGAAATGGGGAAACTGAGCTGTGACGCGGGTGGGGGTTGGGGTGAAATATGGGGGAAGATGGATATTTTGTTGCTCAGCCCAAGTGAGGTTTTGCCCATGGCTTCACGACTTGACAGTTGTGACGTTCCTGGTCATCGAACACATTCATCTTACCAAATATACAAGTCACTCCAAAGACAACCCAAAGTGATTTTTGAATTGTTTGGGCCACAGCCCACTTTGACCTCTGTTGGCCCTTGTGCCCCTATTTCATGCTGGGTGACTGCTCACCCCAGGCCATCACAGACCACATCTGGTCCAAGAAGAAACCTTGATGCGAATGCTTTATAGTAATGTTTGCCCCCCAGCTCGGAAAGCTCAGCTGGGTGTTAGAGCACGGTAATTCATGCCAGAGGTTGCTCCTTGCAATTTCTCTTTTTCTCCCTCTCCCCCTGCTTTCCTCCCCAGTGGGAGAGGAAAAGCAGCTATGCTTATAGAAAGATTGATTAGTTAAGCAAGTCAATTATATCTCTTGCCGAGAGCAACTGTATATTAAGTAATGCAGCAAAAATGATTGTCTGCACAGATCCATTTTGTGGAACAGCTGTTCCAGAGGCCCGGAAAGAGAAGACGAAGGTTAAAATCCCGTAATAGTCTTCGCTCCCCATCTCACCCCACCCCATCATGCCTGGCCCTACGGGGCTCCATTTATTATGAGATGGAATAAGGTTGGGTAATGAACATGCTGGCTGCCTGCTCCATTTTGCGGGGAAACTCCCCCGCCATGCCACGTGCTCCAGGGCCTCCAACAGCGCTGGCCCTTCTGCCCTCCTGCCTGGGGGAGTTGACTGAGGCCTGCTGACAAGTGGGCACTCTCCACCTTGCTCCCGGTTCAGCCCAGCAGCTCTGATGCGGTGGAAGAGCTCTGGATGTAAAGTCTGGATGAGACCTGGGTTCAAATCCAATTGTTGCATGCCTGATCTCACTTAAGTCTTTTAATCTTTCTGAGCCCCAATTTTCTTGTTAGTAAAATGCAAAAATGTAAAAATATTTAAAAGAGATAATAAGTATGGACAAAATTTGGGGTCTCTGACATATAGGTTAGAATGATGACTTAATGCTGGATGTTATTAACATGAAACACCAGGAGGAGATGGAGAGAGGGAAGTCCATGTATGATTTACTAGGTGATGGGCAGGGCCACCAGGTAGTTTAGCCAGAAGTATTGGAAAAGACCAGATATTCATATGCCACATGTAATCAACCCAAGCTCCTTTTTCCTAATCACTGAAGCAAATGGGTAGGTTTTGCTTCCCCCCAGTTATGCCAGCCCCTTCCTCTGGGTTACAGATACTGTTTTTAACTTCCATCCTGTAAGTCTGCCCTTGGTGTTTATTTTAAACCAGTGTCTCTTGTATACAGAGTGTGGTTTGTAGGACCTCTCAGCCCCACAGCCGTGGCATTGGCAAGGAGTAGCCAGCCCCTTTGTCCCCAGTGGACAGTCCAGCAGCAGGGCTGATGCTCAGTGGGCAGTGGGGGCATCTGGGGACACCTGCCCCTTCCTGAACTTGTCCATAGGAATATTGGGGCCAAGACCAATGACTGCCTCTGTCTTCCTGACTGTTCTGGAGAGAGACTCAGCCAAATCATGAGGTTGCAATTTCTACTCCAGGTCAAACCTTTCACCCTTATCAGAAGACATCTCTCACCTCTTTTCTCTGTCTCAAGAGGGTACACCAGCTGGATCAAGCTTCCACCTGAAGTTTGTCATTGTCCCTTAATGCTTCTGGTAGAGTTCCTTCTCCCTGTTAGAAGAGAGCTGAGTTTGGAGAGGTAATCCTTCAGCTTTATCGCTGAGGTGTACCTCATTGTAAATGAGCCTATCGGATCGCCTGCTAGGACGACATCCTGTTGAAAGAGCTTCGGGGTTGGTAAATGAGCCTATCGGATCGCCTGCTAGGATGACATCCTGTTGAAAGAGCTTTGGGGTTGTATAGGTTAATCCCCTCATGGGGCAACTGAGGCCTAGAGGGGGCGTAACCTGGGTGATATGGTGGCATAGTTGGAAGAGCCCTGTCTGTGGAGTACTGGATTTTCTTCTTCCATTGGGCATGCCTTTCTCCTCTAGGAGAGTCAGTTTTGACAAGGAGAAGGCAAGGGCAGGCTGGCTGTGTGCCGCTGTGACTGTGCTAAGGGGGTCAAGTGCTTTTCTGATCTTGGGCACAGCAGTGTTCCAAGTGCAGTCACAGTGGCTGCTGGCTTCCAGGGCTGGCAGCCTGGATGGGCCCTCAGCGTCCGGGGCCAGGGCTCAAATGCAGGTCAGACCCAGGTGGCCCAGGCTCTTCTTGGCCTTCAGGGCTGAGGGACTCCAGCTCTCCTGATTTCTGAGCAGTTTCCCTGATTCATTTTTCAACCCTCAGGCCACATGTGGGCAGTTAGCATAGAAATGGCTCTTTCCTGATCTGCTTGCCTCTCCCAGGTCCATAAATAGGAATCTGCCAGTGTGTGCACAGAGGGGTGGGTGGTGGAGGGTGGTGGTGATGCTGACAGTGACCCACATGGCCATCCAGCCTTGGAAACTAGGCCCTTGGCTGGCAGAGGTCTCTAAGCAGGTACAGACAAGGCAGGTATTGCAGCTACTTCAAGAAAATGGCCTGGGGAAATGACCACCTGGGCCCCACCTCTCATAGGATGCCAGGACTGAAAGAGGTCTTAGTGGTGAGTGAGTCCAGCTCCTTGTCTGAAGCTTGAACCCCTTTGCCAACCCTCTTGGGAAATGATGGTGCAGCCCAGCCTGGCAAGACAGGAAGCGTGACCCTGGCCTCTCTCTGTCTATGTATCTTGTGCTGGAGTCAACTCAGGACTGAATGTTTGTTCAAATTAGGATCCAATTGGGTTAGGGCATCAAGTTCAACCTCTGGGACTTCCTTTCCTCACTCCTCATCCTATGCCAGGAGGAAAATACCAAATTGATCTATTAGTGATATTAAAGAGATTTTCTTCCTACTTCCCAGTTCTTGTTCCACCAGTATCTCCCAAGTGCCTGGAAAGAAAGGGCCTGAAAAAAGGCAGAGCCTTTAAGTACATGTTTTGTGGATCTTCTTTTCTGTTGAGGGCAGGAATGCAGGTCACCAGGGAGAGACGGTGTGGGGGAAGATGAGGACAACCTTTCCTACCAATAAGGGAGTGTCAGCTGTGGCGTAGAGACCCAGGCGACCAGAAGGGCAGAGAGGAAATGGCTTTAGGAACCATCTAGCTCAAGCCCCTTATTTTACTGAGGAGAAAACCAAGCCAAGAAGGGGAAGAGGCCTTCTCCTGGTCACATGGTGAACCTGTGGTTTGGCTGGGGTGGGATCTAGCCAGGGATATCTATGGTTGACTGTGAATACTGGCTCTCAAGTTGCGCTGTGAATAGGGAAAAGGGATCTCAGTGGGTGCCTGCTGTGTTTTGATGAGATTCCCAGCCCCGGAAGAGAGCTTCATGGGAACCAGGGGAGGTCCCACCGGCAGTGGGACTGTAGAATCTTGGAAGCATCTCCTCCCACTTCCTGAACCACAAATACTTTCCCTACCCATGTCTTTTTTTTTTTTTTCTTTGAGATGGAGTTGTGCTCTGTTGCCCAGGCTGGAGGGCAGTGGCATGATCTCAGCTCACTGCAGCCTCTGCCTCCTGGGTTCCAGTGATTCTCCTGCCTTAGCCTCCCAGGCAGCTGGGATTACAGGCACGCGCCACCATTTCTGGCTAATTTTTGTATTTTTAGTAGAGACGGGGTTTTGTCATGTTGGCCAGGCTGGTCTCGAACTCCTGACCTCGGATGATCCACCTGCCTAGGCCTCCCAGATTGTTGGGAGTATAGGCGTGAGCCACTGTACCCGGCCACCCTACCCATGTCTTGATGTGTAAGATTCCAAGGTTGAATGTTTATTCCCTTAGTTGAATGCACCTGTGTTTTAAAAGGCAATGTGTAGCTGTGAGTGAGCTCTGTCAGATCCCTTTGTGAGTGCTTTTAGATGGGGGATGAGCAGGAGGATAGAGTGAGAGGGGAGCCTGGGAGTACGGAAGGAAAGCTGCAGAAAGGGAGACTGAGGCTCATGAAGAGGGCTGGTCCTCCTTTTACAACGTTCCCCAGCCTCTAGGCCTGGAGCTGGGGTGAGATGGCTGGGCTAGAGGTGCGGGGAAGGTGGGAGCATGGACCTGAGGGTAACATCCGGTGGGTGTTTGCTGTTACAGCCCTATCCAGGCCAGCGTCAGAGGAATTGCTAGAACGGATGTATTGGCTTCAGAGATCCACCAGACCACCCACTTATATCCTCCTGGGAGAGTTCACTTTCTCTACAAGATTCCTCCTCTAGCCTTTCCTGTGCAGTTAACTCCCTGGATGACCTATACCCCATCTCTGTTGCCTGTTGTATGACTGAACTCTCCACCACCAGGGCGTGATGTGTTCCTTAATTGACTGTAAGACCTTGGGGACAGGTCTTAGAAGGCATACAAAATTTGTGAGGCAGGCAGCGGTCCCAGGGCCCTCCTGCCCAAGAGCTGCCCCTGGTGTCCCCTGCATGTATCCTCAGAACTGGTGTGATGTCACAGCTAGGCTACAGGAGGAGTACAGTTTGTTCTTCTGGTGCTTCCAGCCTCGTGGGCAGTCAGGCACACTGATTGTATAACTGTGGGGAGCAGGAATGAGCCACATGTGTGGGTTCAGGCTGAACTTCAAGATGTGCCCTTCAGATCTGAGGGGTTTCCCACAATGTGTGGGTGATGAAGTTTCCTGCCACTCTTAATCTCTGGGCAAAGGACAGTTTCTACAGATGTCCTCAGATAACTTTGCCGTGAGTCTCAGCATCCCAGCCTGTAGTCCAGGATATTGTCCCATCCTCTAGCCCAAGTCTTTGCAGCTTCTCTTATAGCCCCCCAAAATATAGAAGAGCTCGTATGGCAGGAAATAGAGGAATATCCTTGAAAATAAAGTATACACTTCCAGCTGTAGAGGCAGTTGGCATGGAAGTTGTTACTTGCCCTGGACTGCCCATAGTATGTGGATGAAGGTAGTACTGTGGAATTGAAGGGGCAGATTGTCCCACAGCAACACCCAAAGAGTTCTGAAGTTTCTGAGCCCATGCCAAGTCCTGGCAATGTAACCTGTTCTGCTTGTACATGCCCATCTCCTCTAGCAATGGCTGGTAGCAAAAGTCTCTGCAAGGTGGTGGTGGGGGCCTGGCTGCACCCCTGATAGTGATACTAACAATTGGCTGCCAGAGCCCATGGGAGTGCCTGGGAACGAGGCTACAGCACCTGGTCTAACTTTTTCTTTGTGATGAACCTGGGAGAAAGAGAAGGAGAGAGAGAGAGAGAGAGAGGAAGAAGAGGAGAGGAGAGAGAAGAAAGACAGGAGAGAGAGGAAAGAGGAGAGAGCTGTAGCAAATAATGACCCTCTTGTACAGTACACTGAACAACTTGTCAGTGGCAGCGATCAAAATGGGGTGGGAGGTAAATGCTATCTCTTGTTGAAGATGGTTGAAGAGAATGTAGATGTCTGGTCTGGAGGCCAAAAGACAGGTGGGAGTGTCATAACCATCTTCTGAGGGCCTGTATGTGCAAGAGAGGACATGCTTGTTTTCCATATTCCTAATGGGCAGAAATAGGACATGTGTAGAAGCCATAAGGGACATAGATAGCCTTGGGCTCCATGCAAGAAAGAACTTTCTCCAGCTAAAGCTGACCAAGGGTGGCCTGGGCAAGTTCCTGATCACTGGATGTAGGCCATTGAGCAGAGGTTGGGAAACTTCTCAAGAGGAGAAGGAGAGTGAGAGGCAGTTGGGGTCCGTACGGAGATGACTCCAACTGAGATGTGGCATTGGATGAGATGACCTTGAAGTCTCCTTCCAACTGTAAGCTTCTCAGGTTTGAGAAGACTTGGGTCACTGATGATTTAGCTTCCGGGCTGGGCTGGGGCTCATTGTAGCTGCTCTGGGCCTGCTCCACAGTGTGCGGGAGGTGGCAGATCCCAAAGGTGACTGGGCAGATGCAGGGTGAAAGTCTCATGGGATGAATGTTCTTTGCGTGTGAGCCAGAGAGCCAGGCACAGAATCACAGTGACTGAGGGATTTAACTGAGTAAGGCTTCCCATGAGGAAAAGGAAAATTCCACCAGAACTGCCCCTTCCATACACATTCTACTGAATTTCTTGGGTAGGTTCACTTGCTGGGGTCTAAGAGACTGGTAGATGTTCATATAAAGTGTAGTGACTTTGTAGTGAAAGCATTACTAAAGAAAGAGGGGCTTGGTTTCTAGTATCGCCTCTGATGAATCCTGAAAAGAGGACCTTGGACAAATTATTTTCACCCTATGAGTCACTTTAATTTTCTCATCTGTGAAATGGGGTAACAGTTTCTATCTTACAGAGCTGTGCTGAAGGCTAAATTAGGCAATGCCTGAAAGGTGCAGTGTTTCATGGTAGGATTCAAAGGTAGGTAGTTTCACCTCTTCTAGGATCTGGGCTTTCTTATCTCCCTCACTGTCTCTTAGCTATCCCCTCCTAAGTCTCATTTACAGTGATATCCCTGATGTCCATCATGGGGCCTCCTATGTACTAAAGCCCTGTTGGTGATCTGACTGGCAGGCACCTTCCTTGGGTAAGATGCAGGGCCCCAGGAGCTATTGTTTACCTCTGGCTTGTTGGAAGGTGAGCAGGCCAGGAGAAACCCAAGGTCATGGCCTGCCCTCTGCAGATGTGCCACAGAAGGGTGCAGGGTGACTGCTGGAGCGAGAATCCAGATGCTGGGAAAGGGAAGTGGGTGGGAGCAGGTAGAGGTTCTTATTGCAATGCCAAGTGGCTGAACAAGAACAAAAGCATAAAACTCTGCACATTAACAACCCCCTTTACTGGCTGGTGCTTAAATCTCATATCTCTAGGCATGTACTGTAGACTGTCAATATGCTCCCCTGCTCCACACCTGTACTTCTGTTGAGATCCGACGCAGCCGGTGAGACATTGTTTACCTGCAGCTCTCCAGACGTTACTGGTTCATCATGGTACTGTGGTCCCTTGCTTGGCACTGGGCAGCTTGGAAAACAATGGGCACTCCAGAGCAATGTGGAGCAAGACAAGAGAAAGAGGTGATCCAGAAAGTCACAGAGGATTTTTGGTAGTTGTCTCTCTCTTGCCACCCTTTCGTTCCTGTAGTATTGGGCTTACCTGGATTCTGCACCTTTGAGTTACGTGGACACATCCTCATCGGCCCTCTGCACCCTCTAGAAATTTTCCCAACCTCTTCTTGAGTGCAATGTCTGTCTAAAGCCAGAATAAGGGTCAAGGGATTGGACAAAGCTAAACTCTTGAGGCTAATGTGTTCCTGCTCTAGAGACCCCTAAGTGAGTGGTACACAAGCAACAAATCCTGTCTTGGGTCACAGAGCTGAGTATAAGCTTTTCTTAGATAGGACAAGCCCTGTGAGTTGTACTCATCACCCTACGTCTGCTAATACCTCTTTATATGCTGTGATTTTTTCAGTGTCTGTTACATAGTGGCTATTGAACAAATATTGATTGATAACAAAAAGAAAATAATCCATTTTTTTGCATTTACCCTGGGTGAGGCACTTGCTATGCACTGTGTTTTATCTCATTTAATCCTTATAGCCGCTGAGAAGCAGACACCATTATTCTATTTTATAGGCAAGAGAATAGAGACTTGAGACATCTCAAGGTCAAACAGTATTGCTCCAAAGCCCACTGCTTCATCACGTCATCCTGCCCATTGCCCCTTACTCTGAAACTGCAATTAATTGCATCATGTTGTATTTTTTCCCAGATTTGTCTTTTTGGTATTTCATTGAGCTCTTTTCATTTTCTGGGATTACCTCCACAAGTTTTGCATGTGGAAGCGTGATTATATTTTCCTTTGAGTACTTTGCTGCTCACTGAGAGAGGGTTATGTGGTTGGAACCACCAGGTTTCCAATGACTTTTAAGAGATACTAGCACACCTTTACATGTCAATTATACTTTAAATATATAAATTATTCAACTTTATTGAAATAGCCAAGTATCATCATTCAACATGAATAAAATAGATTCTGGGAACAGCCTGATAACATTTTTACCCATTCCATAACTATTGTCAGTTATTCCTTCATGTAGATCCAATCTTATCTCAGGACTTGAATAGAACAAGCTCACCAGTGATTTCTCCAGGGCTTGTGCATGGCTGGCACGTGGAGGATGTTAGGACAGTTTATGATGGAATGTCCAGTTCCTCAGCTATAATAGTCTTTGGTAGTCAGAACACGATAGTTCCCTCCTTGGCTTCTAGTGCTGTCCTTGTCCAAGAAGATGGTTACTAGCCACATGTGCTATTGGGTTATTGAAATATGGCTATTTTGAATTGAAATGTACCCCAAGTATAAAATATACACTGGGTTTCAAAGATATAGTACAAAAGAGATGTAAAATATTCCATTAACTTTTTAATGCTTATTACATATTGAAATAATAATATTTTGGATATGTTAGACTAAAGAACATACCACTGTATTAGTTTCACCTGCTTCTTTTTACTTTTAAAATTGCTTATGAGGCTGGATGTGGTGTTTCCTGCCTGTGATTCCAGCACTTTAGGAGGCTGAGGTGGGCGGATCACCTAAGGTCAGGAGTTCAAGACCAACCTGGGCAACGTGGTGAAACCCCATCTCCACAAAAATACGAAAATTAGTCGGGCATGATGGCTGGTGCCTGCAACCCCAGCTACTCGGGAGGCTGAGGTGGGAGAATCACTTGAACCTGGGAGGCGGAAGTTTCAGTGAGCCGAGGTTGCTCCATTGCACTCCAGCCTGGGCAACAGAGCGAGACTCTGTCTCAAAAAATAAATAAATAAATAAATAAATAAATAAATAAATAAATAAATAAATAAAATTGCTTATGAGAAAGTGTAAAATTATGTATGTAGTTCACATTTGTAGTTGGCATTATATTTCAATTGGACAGTGTTGTTCTAGAGAATGCCTTAGTTTGCTGTCCTTGATCAATCCTCATATCCAGGTTGTTCCCAGATTAAAAGCCAAAGTGAAACATAAATTTTAGGCAGCAGCTTAATTCTTGTTTTTGTGAAGCATAGCAGGCTTTTCCCTAGTCAGAAGGTTTGTCAGCTGCCTTACTGACTCCTCCTACTTAACATCCCTTTCCAAAAGGAATTAAGGTCTTTGACCTGTGCTTGAAATTTGTTGCAAACTCAGCTAGTGGTACTTTTATCCATTAGCCAAAAGAGGTTATAGAAAATACTATAGCATCTGAGAATGTCAACGCAAGGTTGGTCAAAAAGACGATTTGAGGTGTGGTTGTACTCAGATCAAGGCTGGATCAGGCTTAGGTGACCAAAGAGTACACCAAAGTTAGGACCAGAGCAAATCAGATAATCTGAGCGAGGATCTCAGGGCCACTGTAGACAGCACCCAAGGGCCTCTAGTCTGGCCAGAACTCACAGCAGCCTTTTCATCAAAGGCAATAAGACTCTCTTCTCCCCATCTCCTCAACAATTCCTGTCCTGATACCTTACTCCCAGAGTTAAGAAGGCAAGAAACGGGCCGGGCACGGTGGCTCACACCTGTAATCCCAGCACTTTGGGAGGCTGAGGCGGGTGGATCACATGATGTCAGGAGTTCAAGACCAGCCTGGACAACATGGTGAAACTCCGTCTCTACTAAAAATACAAAAATTAGCTGGGCATGATGGCGGACACCTGTAATCCCAGCTACTCAGGAGGCTGAGGCAGGAGGATCGCTTGAATCCAGGAGGCAGAGGTTGCAGTGAGCCGAGATCGTGCCATTGCACTCCAGTCTGGGCAGCAAGAGTGAAACTCTGTCTCAAAAAGAAAAAAAAAAAAAAAAGAAGAAGGCAAGAAACTTCTAAGATAGGGTCTGATTCTCTGTGAAATAAGTTGCCCTTTGTCTTCTTTTAGAAAAGCCCTAGAGAAGGCTCAGGTATTGGTGGTCCATCTTCTGTGTGACTGCACTTTCCATTGGGGCTTAGATCCTTTCTAGGTTGGTGGGAGGCTATGGTCCCATGAGTAGTTTCCTCTCTTTGGGGCACTTCTATGAGGCTGGACTCTTGAACAAGGCTTGGATCCCAGAGGACCTTTAACAAGGCATGAACACAGTCTTCATGACATTTTTTGGTGGAATCCAGCTGCCCTCCACCCAGTTATTGAGAAAATGTTCTCTAATAATCCATCTTCTCTCTGGCTGTATACAGATTATGCATAGCTTTTGCTATGGGTAATGTCTGCCATGCATAAGTTCCATGTTTATGAAAGACTATTTGTTTTTCAAGTCTTTATTATTCAAACACACATAGGTAGAGGAAAAAGTATAATGAATCCCCATGGACTGTCACTCAGTCTCAGCAATTACCAACATATGGCCATTAAAAAAAAATCTATGTTTCCTGCTTCTCCCTACCCGTTGCTAGACATTATATTATTTCATCTGTAAATCCTTCAATTATGTGTTTCCTGGAGATAAGAACTCTTACTCTTTAAACATAGCCGCAATACCATTTAACCATCTGAAAATGTGAACTTTATTTTAGCTTTTATGAAAGCAATACATTTTCATTGAAAGTAGGCCGGGCGCGGTGGCTCAAGCCTGTAATCCCAGCACTTTGGGAGGCCGAGACGGGTGGATCACGAGGTCAGGAGATCAAGACCATCCTGGCTAACACCGTGAAACCCCGTCTCTACTAAAAAATACAAAAAACTAGCCGGGCAAGGTGGCAGGCGCCTGTAGTCCCAGCTACTCGGGAGGCTGAGGCAGGAGAATGGCGTAAACCCTGGAGGCGGAGCTTGCAGTGAGCTGCGATCCGGCCACTGCACTCCAGCCTGGGCGATAGAGCGAGACTCCGTCTCAAAAAAAAAAAAAAAAAAAAAAAAAGAAAGTATTCAGACAATACAAAAAGGTACAAAGAAGAAAGTGAAAATGACTCATAAACCAACACCCAGGTATAATTACTGTTAGCATTTTGTTAGATATAGTTTTATATATTATGCATAGTACATATTATTTATACAAACTTACATATATAGAATCATGCTATGGTTGATGTTTATAACCTTTTTTATTATTTTTGGCAAGTGTTTACAAAATTAAAGTATAAAATGCATACAAAGAAGTGCACAAATTACAAGTGTACAAGTCCACAAATTTTTGCTGTCATTTAAACAACTATCATCCAGATCAGGAAACATTATTACCTGTAGCCCCAAACTTCTGTCATTCNAAGAAAGTGAAAATGACTCATAAACCAACACCCAGGTATAATTACTGTTAGCATTTTGTTAGATATAGTTTTATATATTATGCATAGTACATATTATTTATACAAACTTACATATATAGAATCATGCTATGGTTGATGTTTATAACCTTTTTTATTATTTTGGCAAGTGTTTACAAAATTAAAGTATAAAATGCATACAAAGAAGTGCACAAATTACAAGTGTACAAGTCCACAAATTTTTGCTGTCATTTAAACAACTATCATCCAGATCAGGAAACATTATTACCTGTAGCCCCAAACTTCTGTCATTCCTCTCATAGCCATTAACCCCATTAAACATAGCCACTATTCTGACTCCCATTGCTACAGATTAGTTTTGCCTACTTTTGAATTTTATACAAATAGAATCATGCAGTGTGTGCTTTTCTCTGTGTGACTTCTTTTGTTCCATTTTATATTTATAAGGTAAATCTGTGCTATTGTATGTAGTAGCACTAATTCATTTTTGTTGTTGTTGTTGTTGTGTACTACTCCACTGTGTGAGTATATCACACTTTGTTTATGCATTCTACCATTGATGGACTCCTCCTGCCCTGACCCAGTGTGTTGCTATTAGGAATGCTATTTGGTACACATATGCATGCATTTCCACATATATTTTCTACATGACATTTCCTAAGATATATACTCAGGAGCAAACTTATGGTTTTACCAACTTATGCTTATACCAGCAATCTATAAAAGTTTCATTTGCTCCACATCTTTGCCAATACTTGGTTATTATCAGTGTTTTAAATTTTTTTATTCTGGTGAGTGTATAGTAATAATTCATTGTGGTTTCTTAATTTACATTTCCCTAATGACTAATGAAATTGAATGTCTTTTCATAGGTTTTTTGCATACACGCATATCATCCTTTGCGCAGTACCTATTCATATTTTTCACATTTTTCTGTTGGAAAATATGAAATATGTGTACTTCTTCCTACTGATTATAGAATTCCTTTATATATGTTGGACATGAGTTTATTCACAATATATAGTGTGAATACCTTCTCCTACTATGTGAACTGCTTTTTCACTCTTTTTTTGAGACAGAGTCTCGCACTTTTGCCCAGGCTGGAGTGCAGTGGCGCAATCTCAGCTCGCTGCAAGCTCTGCCTCCTGGGTTCACGCCATTCTTCTGCCTTAGCATCCCGAGTAGCTGGGACTACAGGTGCCCACCACCACGCCTGGCTAATTTTTTGTATTTTTAGTAGAGATGGGGTTTCACCATGTTAGCCAGGATGGTCTCGATCTCCTGACCTCGTGATCCGCCCACCTTGGCTTCCCAAAGTGCTGAGATTACAGGCATGAGCCACTGCACCCAGCCTGCTTTTTCACCCTTAAGGTATCATTTGATAAACAGAAGTTTTAAATTTTGATAACAACCACTACCAATATTTTTCTTCATGATTAATTTGTTTTGCGCCCTGTTTAAGAAATATTTGCCTACTCGGAAGCCATTAACATGTTCTCCCATGTTCTGAAAGCTTTATTGTTTTACTTTTCACTTTTTTGTTTACAACACATCCAAAATTGGTTCTGTGTATGGTGTGAGGTAGGGATCAATTTTTTTTTTTTTCCGTATGAATATGCAGTTGATTAAGCTTCATTTCTTTAAAAGACTATTTCCCATTGTTCTGTCATCTTACCTTTGTGATAAGGCAAATGACAGCACACATTAGTCTGTTTTAGGGTTCTCTCTTGTGTTCTGTTGTGCATTGGCTAACTTTGTGCCCTTTCCACAAGCATCTTAATTACAGGAGCTTTATAATCTATCTTAATATCTCATAGTTTAAGACCTCCAAATTTGCTACTCTTTCTCAAGATTCTCCTAGCTATTTTAATACTTTGTACTTTTACAAAAATTTTGGATTCAGTTTGTCAGTGTCTACAAAATTTTTTTAAAAGTTGAAAATTTTGATTGTAATGGCAATGAATTTTATATCAGTTTGGGGAGAATTAATGCATTTATGATATTGATTTTTTCAATCTATAACTATGTTGTCTTACCCCACCAATTTTGGTCTTCTTTAATTTATCTTAATCAGGCATGTTGGTTTTTTGTCTTCAGGTTTTGCACATATTTTGTTGTATTTATTTTAGGGTACTTATGTTTTGATGCTACAGAAAAGGATATTTTATAATTTTTTTAAAAAAAACGTTTGTTGTGTATAGAAATACAATTAATTTTTGCATATTGAACTGTAACCTTATTTGACTTGGTTAAATTAATTTAACTGTATCAGTTTATTTGTACATTATTTTCAGTTTTCAAATACACAAAGTGACAGCTTTATTTATTTATTTATTTTCTTTATTTTTCTTTTTCACATCAGATGGGAATGTGCCAACATCATAACAAGGTTCATCTCATACGAGTGTGAAAAGGCAATCATCATGCTTATGAACCACAAGATTATCCTATTTATTTATTTTCAATTATTTTATCCTCCTCTGCCTCTTGCCCTGCACTATATAAGACCTGCAATATAATGTTGAATAAGGTGAAAACGAACATCATTGCATCACTCCTGATATCAAGGGTAAGTCTTTCAATATTTATCATTAAGAATGGTATTTGCTGCAATTTTTTTGTAGTTGTCCTTTCTGAAGTTAAGGAAGTTTCCTTCTGTCATTAATTTGCTAAGTTTTTATTCCTTTCTAATTTTAAACAAGAACAGGTATTGAATTTTATCAAATGACTTTCCTGTATCTATTGAGATAATTATGTAATTTTTTTCTTCATCATTCTAATTGGTGAATTACAATCAATTACACTGATCAATTTCCAAGTAGTAAACAAACTTTGCTTTCTTAGAATAAGCCCAAGTTAATTGTAATGTATCGTTCTTTTTATAAATTGCTGGATTCAATTTGCTAATAATTTGTTTTGAATTTTTGCATCTATGTTTGTATAGGATTGGCATTATTTGTTTCTTCAATGCATGGTAGAATCCACTGGTAAAGCCATTTGTACTTAACTTTTGCTTCAAGTGTGATATTAGGTGCAGGTTATTACAGATGGACTTTATCAGGGTGAGGAAGTTCTCTTTGATTCCCAGTTTTCTGAGAGCTTTTAAAATAAGAAATGATCATTAAATTTTGTCAAATGCTTTTTCTGTATCTATTGAGAGGATTGTATTGGTTTTTTTTGTCTGTTAGCATGGTGAATTATAGTAATTTTTGAATATTAAACCAACTTCAAGTTCCCAGTCATGATGTATTATCCTTTTTATATATTATTGTATTAGATTTGCCTAAGATGTCTGCTATTATTTGTGAGTATTTTTATTATTTCATTTTATTACTTTCATTGACTTATTTGTTATAACTCTTTGTTTTGTCATTTTAATCTTTTCTTAAGGATTTATGGTATACATTTCTAACTTACTACAGTCTAACTGAAGGAGAGGAGAGAGTCACATGAAAGATAGAAAGAACTTCAAAAATCTTCTTTAACTATTCATCTGGATACTACTAAGAGCATGCATTTGAGGAAACTACCTGAGGCCAGGGAAAGAAATACCTGAAAAGATTAGATAGGACAATCTATGGCTCTCATACTTGACTGATGTGGTGCCTATTCCCACTATACAAAGTGGAAACCATAATTCATGGAGCATCAGGGACAGAATCCAGAAGTGTTTTGCCTTGGTAGTGGAGAACATTCACCCTAGAATAAATGATGCTCTAGTCTTATCTAACAAAGCTGAAAAGCAAGCTTCAAAAAGGTCAACCTGTTTTCAAATATTTTAATTGCATCTCAGAAAAAAATCTAAGGAATACTTATAGGAATACAAAAATATCCAGCATCTAACAGGATAAAATTTATAATGCTTGGCATCCCATAAAAAACCAACAGTGTAAAGTAGCAGTAAAATTATACCCATAATGGGGAGAAAAATCAATGACAATTGATCCAGATGGTAGAATTAGTACAAAAGGGCATAATAACACTTGTTATAACTACATTCCATATGTTCAAAAAGCTAAAAGAAATATTATGCTATGTAAAGTGGAGGCATAAAAGATAACAATAGACTCAATTTGATCTTCTAGAGATGAAAACTGCAACGTTTGAGATAAAAAATACACTGAATAAAATTATGATAGCTTAGACATTGTACAAGAAAATATTAGGAAACCTGAAGACGTAGCAATAGTTTCTACTATTGCTATGAAATTATTTATTTTTCCTTGCTGCAAATTTTGCATTTTACATTTTGAGGCCATGTTATGAGGTGGATACACAGGTAAATGAAATACAGAAATAGAATAAGACTAAAAAAATAAAAAGAGAGAATTAGTGAGCTGTGGTATGAGTGAACCCTAACTGCCCTGGTCTCCTCTGACTCTTGGATCTGTACCCTCAATTCAGAGATCACTGGACTCTACCTGGGTTCCCCTCCTTGCACCACAGCCTGGAAACTCTCTTTAGGCAATGAGCCAAGGACAGCTGTAGAGTTCACTTACCTCCTTTATTTCCCATCTCTCAGAAATCACTGTTCTTTGTTGTTTAATGTCCAAAGTTTTAAGAAACATTGTTTCATAAACAAGAAAGTAAAATTTTCTTAAAATTCTTAGTTATTTTCGGTAGGAGGGTATATCTGGTACTGGTTACTCTACCTTGGCTCCAAGTGGGTGTGAGGTATAGTATTTTTATATTTTTTAATTAGTTTAGGTTTATTAAGTATATTTTTCAAATCTTCTATATCTTTTGTGTTATTTTATGTGCTTATTCTACCAGTTACTGGGAAAATATATGAAATTACTTTTCCTTGCTCCAAATTTTGCATTTTACATTTTGAGGCCATATTATGAGGTGGATACACAGATAAAATTTTTATATCTTCCCAGTAGATTGATCCTTTTCTTACTATAAAATGTATAATATAGGTTTTTTTTTTTTGTTATTGTAAAACATATTTCATTTTGTAATGCCCAGACCCACGATGACCCAAAAGCAACCACCAGAGTCCAGAGACAAAGCCAAGTGGCAGGGATTGCTTTATTTCGAGTTCGAACTCGGTTCCCTCCAGCTAGGTATCAGATCCTAGGGAGAGACCCCGAGCTCGGTGTTCAGCCGTCTTTTATAGTCATACACAAACGAGTTACAGCAAGTTACAGAGTCACTGGGGATTTTACAGTTGTAGGTTTACAATTGGCTGACATTTAAAGTTAAACATTAGTCAGTTGTTCATTGGTTCCCGCCCTTTGACCAAACCACAAACGGCCGCTTGCCCTGCTAGGGACTTTCCAGATAACCTTGTTGTTTTAGCATTAAGGGGAGTTTCCTGACTTTTCTGACCTGTGATATTCAGTATTTTTCCACTCCTCAATTTTCTCTGTCAACTCTTCTTGCCTCAAAGTCTACTCTATCTAAAGATAGTATAACCATACTATCTTTTTTTGGTTAGTGTTTGCATAGCATATTTTTTTCCATTCTTCTCCTTTCATCCTTTTTGTGGTCTTATATTTAAGGTACATCACTTGTAAGCAGCCTGTAGTTGTTTATTTTCATCATAGTTATTGAAAAGCAATATGAATATTTCCATGTTCCTGCATGGTTAGAGCTTTTGGAACAAAGAAAATTGGCATGCTATAACAATGGAGCATTTCTCTTTTCCCCAGACACATTTGCTACTCACATTCTAAGGATGATAGACCTGGAGCCACTTTTTTCCTTTGTAATGGAGCCATCTGCTCTTATTCAAAGGATAAGTAAACTTATCTTACCCAGAGCCAAATACTTGCACTTCAGAGTAGAGACTTTTTCCTTTCCCTTCCCTGAGAAAATTTGTTTGCATTAGAAAAGCAAGGTTCCTCTCCCTGTCTTAGAAGAGGACAGGGAAGGCAGCTGTATCTGTTTCTATGTAAATATCCATACTTATAATTTTGTAAATATAATTCCTGTAAAGCCACAAACGAGAAACCATACTGCTGCCCCACCACCCCACTCCTCACCTTGCATGCACAGGCCTAATCATCTGGGTCTCATTGCCCCACCTCTCAGTGGGAGAATTGGGCATGGGAAACTGATGTAGTTATTGCTGTAAGTAATAATAGTCTTCTCCAATTCAGACACTTTATGTTTGTCTTCAGGATAATATAAATATATGTAGACATTAAGATCTTATCAATAGTTTTACAATTTTTGTTTTCAATAGAAAGATTTAGTATTTTATCCTTTTAGGTAATTACTAATATTTTGGGGCTTAAGTGCACTACATGTTTTCTATTTGTATCTTCCAGATGCTCCTTTTGTCCTCCTTTCTTTTCTTCTTTTGAGTTAATTCAGTTTTTTTTTTTTTTTTTTGAGATAGAGTCTCGCTCTATTGCCCAGGGTGGAGTGCAGTGGCATGATCTCAACTCACTGCAACCTCTGCCTCCAGGGTTCAAGTGATTTTCCTGCCTCAGCCTTCCAAGTAGCTGGGATTACAGGTGCCCATCACCATGCCCAGTTCGAGTTAATCAAGTATGTTTTCTTCTTTCTTTCTTTTTCTTTCCTTCTCTCCCTCCCTCCCTCTCTCCCCCTCTCTCTCTTCCTCCCTCCCTCCCTACCTCCCCTCTCCCTCCCTCCCTTCCTTCCTTCCTTCCTTCCTTGCTCCCTTCCTTTTTTTTTTTTTTCCAGAGTCTCGCTTTGTTGCCCAGGCTGGAGTGCAGTGGTACTCACTCTTCACTCCTCCCACTTCAGCCTCATGAATAGCTGGCACCACGAGCGTGTGCCACCACATCTGGCTAATTTTTGTATTTTTTGTAGAGAGGGGGTTTTGCCATGTTATTCAGGCTGGTCTCGAACTCCTGAGCTCAAGTAATTCACTCACCTTGGCCTGCCAAAGCACTGGGATTACTGGTGTGAGCCACCATGCCTAGCCTTGTTTTCTTATTTCCATTATTGTGTTAGTTATATAGTTTTTTGCTATCCTTTTAGTGGTTATTCCTGAGATTACACATGCATCTTTGATAAATGGTAATAAATGGACAATTATTACTTTGATCACTTTTATCATTTCTACTGATAAGTTATCTATGTATTATTGTTACTAATTTGAAAATAATGTAGGTTTTTCTCTGGCTGCCTTAAGTGTTTCTCTTGGTTTTGGATATTTGGCAGTTTGGGTATGGTATGCTTGAGTATACATTTATCCTGCTTAGAGCTGTCTGAAAATCTGTAGCTTGATGTCATTCATCAGTCTTAGAAAATTCTCAGCCAGTAATTTTCAAATATTGTTTATGCCACATTTTTTTTCTCTCCTTTTCCTCTGGGACTCCAATTACAAATATATTAGATCTTTTAATCATCCCATATGTTTCTTACAATCTTTTCTATATTTCCATCTTTTAAAAATATTCTCTCTTGTTATAATCTGGGTATTGTCTTCTAATCTATCATTCCAACCTCTTCCTTCTTTCAGTGGTGTTTAATCTCTTGTTAAATACAACTTACTATTTTAGTTATTTATTTTTAGTTTTGGAATTGTAATTTGGTTCTTTTATAGATCTCAGGGTGGCTTTTGGCTGAAATTTCCCATTTTTGATCTATTTCCTTATAGATATTTATCACAGTTATTTTAAAATCTGTGTCTGAAAACACCAATATTTGGTTCAGCTGTGAATCTGTTTCTATAATCTGTTTTTTATTTTGGTTCTTAGTTATTTCATTTTATGTCCTAGAATGTCTAGTTAGTTCTTATTAAATGTCACACATTGTTATGAAAAATTGTAGTCTCTGGATGATGTTATCTTTTTCCAGTTAAGATTTACTTAGTCAATTAGGGTGGGGGCAGGTCACCCGTATCTAAAGCTCGGTTCAATTCTCTGTGAAGGTTCATAAATTCCCACTTGCTTTTATTCTTTGCCTTTAGTACTTCATGTGTCCCAAATTAAAGCCTGAAATGTCTACCAGGTCTCCTCCTTGGTGGTCTTCAAGTCTCCCTAGCACTGTAAGAGTGCTAAAATGCTCTTTTTAAATTTTCTAGCCTCGTAGGCACTTTTTGGTTAGGTTTCTCAGCCCCTCAGTTGCTGATTACAGATCACAAATGGCTTGAGAGAAATTGGCATTGAATATTGGGTTCACTTATTTGACCTCTTCTCTCCAGGATCTCATATCCTCATGTCCTTGATGCCTTAGTAGCTTTGAACTTCTGTTTGTCTCCTCAGCCACATGAGACTGTCTAAAACTCTGCTTGGCCTTACAGTATCTTAGCTCCTGTCTAATGCTTATCTTTTCAGTCTGAGCTGCTATATATGATTCAGTGAATACACCAAGGGAAGAGCAATCATGAACGGAGGGTGCTTCTCAATTCATTTCTCTTCTTTTTGGAATTTTGGCTCATATGTCCTGGCTGCTTTGGTAGATCTTCAATAATTGTAAAACTTTTCTTTTCTTTTTTTTTTTCCTGGCCAGGCATGGTGGCTCATGCCTGTAATCCCAGCACTTTGGGAGACCAAGGCAGGTGGATCACGAGGTCAGGAGATTGAGACCATCCTGGCCAAAATGGTGAAGCCCCATCTCTATTAAAAATACAAAAATTAGCCAGGCGTGGTGGCACATGCCTATAGTCTCAGCCACTTGGGAGGCTGAGGCAGGAGAATTGCTTGAACCCAGGAGATGGAGGCTGCAGTGAGCCAAGATCACCACTGCACTCCAGCCAGGTGACAGAGCGAGATTCATCACAAATATCTATATATATATCTATCTATATCTATATCTATATCTATATATATGCATGAGAATCTGTCTGATACAAGCCAGTCTATCACAGACAAGAAATGAAATCTTGTAACCTGCTTTTATGAAGGAGTTTGTGACTTTGTGTTAGACCTGGAGATTAAGGAGAAAAGAATTAAAAAAAAAAAAAAAAAAAAAAAAAAAAAAAAAAAAAAAAAAAAAAAAAAAAAAAAAAAAAAAAAACGGGGAGAAGCGTTAGGAAAAGATTAAGTTGCTTGACATCCAAGGGGCTTGGCATTGCTGCAGTCCACATTGTTCCTCAGATTAGTAATTATATTTTGGTCTTGCCACTGGGTTGGAAGGAACCTGGAAGCTGTTTTCAGATATCAGAAGGACTCTACTGCAACTTTGGTAATAATGGAGGAAGGGTACAGGGGAACAAGGGCCAAGGGTGTAAATAGAAACTGAAAGGAAACAAATTTTGTCTTGATCAAAAGGAAGTATTTTTAACAAAGATGGGTTAGAGTGAGGATCAATGTGAAATAATGCATTTCTTATTCATAAGGTGCTCAAAGATTGGCTACCTGGGGTGAAGCCAATTGGCCAATAGCTCTATGGCTATTCAGAATTCAGACAGCAATTGTCAGGGTCCCATCCCTGAGAGAACATGAAGGGTCTTAAGGACAGGCTCTCAAATGCCAAGCGCAGGGCAAAACACCACTAAGCTTTGAATCAGAGAGACTTAGAGTTTGATTTTGGCTCTTCCTTGGGCAAGTAACCTAACTTTTCTGAGCCTTAAATAGAGGAGATTAGAATATCGAATGTGGGATGGACTAGATGACCTAGTATGTACTTGATCATAGTAGGTTAGGAGCTCAATAAATACTTTCTTTTCATTTTCTTTTTAAGAGACAGAGTCTTTCTTTGTCACCCAGGCTGGAGTGCAGTAGCATAATCATAGCTTACTGCAGCCTTGAACTCACGGGCTCAAGTGATCTTCCTGTCTCAGTTTTCCAAAGTGCTGGGATTATGGGCATCAGCTACCATGCCTGGCAGGAGCTCAATAAATGTTGAGCAAAGATGTGATCTACAGAGTCCCATCTAATGCCAGGATTCCATTATTTTACAAGTGAGGAAGCCAGTGTGGTGTGGTGGTATGGTATAAAGCACACAGGGCTGGGATGCTATGTTTCCAGAGTAGATTGGGAGGAGGAACAGAGAATACCATCTTTTCCATTCCCTTCTCTCACAATCCCATGCTTCAGCCAACTCTACATGTCCTTGTTAAACTTACATGTTAAGCTGAGCTCCAACACAGAGCATAAGAGCCTAGAAGAGGTGGGGATGAATGAAGACAACAGGAGCTCTTTCCACAGTTGTGGGTATCCCTGTTTCATGCCCTCTAAGGGACTGCAGATGTGGTTTTGCAGAGCCTGGCATCTTGCCTTCCTGAGACAGTCCCAGACTGCCCTGGGAAAGGTGCCAGTTAGGAGGTCATGTCCTGGCCAGTCCCCGCCTCCCTCCTCTCTGCGGCATTTCCTCAGCTCAGGCTGGTGCTGCCTCTCCTGCCATCACTGCAGACTGAAACAGACTAATCAGTGCCCCTTGCCTGGGGAGCTCAAAGCGGGCACCCTTCCCCCATTCCCATCCCCAAGCAGTGCTAAGAGTACTGCTCCCACCAGCCGAATCCTGCAAATGGTGCTACTAAATATTTCATTTGGGCTTAACAACTCAATCTGCCTGCCATTATCCTGAGGGCCCCCCCAGCCCCCAGCCCCTTTCTGATTAACAAAGTAGTCGGCCGGGAAGATCTGCCAAAGCCATCACTGAAGGCTGTGTTAGCTGCTGCTCAGGGAGGGCTTGGGCAGAGGCGCAGCATTAAGCAGGAAGCATCGATTGCAGCATTAGCTGGCTTTTTACATTCCCAGGCAGACAATGCAAGTACCTTCAATTATCTTCAAAGCAACTGAAGGGAAGGAAATTGGTCTTAGATGTGGTAAATAGACTCCACAAAGTTCGCTGAAGCATGCAAAGATGTGCACACCGTGGACAGAGAGGCCTATCTGCCAATCCCACTCCATGGCTGTTCAGAATTCAGACAGCCATTGCAGGGGTCCCATGCCTAAGAGAACATGAGGGGTCTCAAGGCCAGGCTCTCAAATGCCAAATGCAAAACAGCACTAAGCTTGGAATCAGAGAGACTTAGATTTTGATTTTGGCTCTACTGATGTGTGACCTTGGGCAAGTAGCCTAACCTCTCTGAGCCGCATTTTCCTTAATAGTGATATGGGACTGGTAATATCTACCTTAGAAAGGAGCAATCCTGATTTCAGGGCTCTATCCTCTCAGATTGGGCCCTCCTTTATGTCCTTAAGCATCTTGTGCTGATCTCTGTCCCAGAGCATAGCACATTGTTGTGGTTGTTGGTTTTCACATCTGTTCTTCCTATTGGACTAGCAGTTGTTCATTCCTTTTTTAGGGAGAGGCCACGGCCCCGTGAAGGAGCTGGTGAAAGCCATGGACCCTCTCCCTTTGAACAAGCACGTAAAGATACAATTTGCCTATAGTTTCCAGAAACTCATAGGAGCTAGGCTAGCATCCCTGTGTCAGTGTTCACACAGTGTATGGCACATATGTCACAGTCAGAATATGCCTGTTGGCTGCTTGCATAACTTCAAAGATGCTTTCTTGCTCTATAATTTTGGAATTCAATTCTATCCCAAAAGAATCTGGTGAGCACTTACTGTGTTGAGGGTCCTCGATTGGGTCCTGTGGAGAATATGAGAACATGGGTCCTGCCCACACGATGGAGAATGAGACACAGACATATATAGGACATGTTTGCCAATGACTCAAGGGGCTAAGATTCAGCCATTTGAAAACACCCTTACATGAAACAACTCCTGGGACAGAGTTTCATCACTTTCCCTTCCAGCCCTGACCTTGGAGATCCTAGAGGGTAGGCTGTTGGGACTGATTGTGGGAGAAGAGGCAAGAGTGTGTTTGGGATAGAGGTGTGTGGTAGGTATGGTAGGTGGGGAAGAGAGTATAGTGTGATGAGAAGGCCATTAGCACGTGTGATCCAGAAGCACTGCCACCACCCTTGGTGCTGGGGCAGAGAGTTGAGGGCCCAGCAGCCAGCACCTGCTTGCCTTTGTCCGGTACCCCCTGCTGAGTTAATCTATTCAGCAAGGACATCATTATGCACAGGCAATTTACATAACTCTGCCAAGCCTCTGATTGCAGGGCACACAAGTGCCTGTTGGGGAAAGCTGCCAAGAGAGCATCCCTTTGTCCTTTTCAGACCATGGAGGGGGTGTGGCCTGGGGGGCTGGGCCTGGAATCCAGGATCTAGCAGAGCTGGCCAAACCCCTTAGAGCAAGCTCTCCCAGGTGGAATCTATGAGAGTGAATTGGGACTCCCCACAGGCTTGTTTCAGGGGGATTAGCCTATTCCCACCCCATAGCCTGTTGCATCTTCTCTGCATTTAACGACTTAATTTTAAAAAGATAAAACCCCTTGCTGATATTTTTAAGGAGTTAAATAAGTACCAGGAATGGCCCCTGTTGGGGCTGTTTGGATTTGAAAAGAAAATACTGAGATGTAAAGATATCAATATTTAATTGTCTCTTGAAGCTTGCATTTTCAAGCAAGCAGCAGGGAGCCGAGAGTCCCTTTTAAATGTGTGTGTGTGTGTGTGCACGCGCATGCACTCACATACACATGTACATAGGCATGCATGCATGTGTGTGTGTTTAATTGAGGAGAAAGCTTCAGGAGCTTTGTGCATGTTTGCTGCTCGTTTCCTATTTAATTTTGCTCCCCACTACCTCCAGAGATAATAACAGAGGATGAATTCTGCTTTTGATTAATTCAACAAACAGGTACAGAACACCTGTGTGGATCCTCCTCACCCTTAAGGCATTTGCAGTCCAGTAGGGGTTATGTTCTTTACACAAATTGCCATGTTACCCATTAGACAGACTGGAATAAATTCTACAAAGGTAGGAGAAGTTTGTGGAACTGCTTCATAGAGCGGCTAATATGCCCTCAGAAGCTGGGTTGCTGGAGGGGCTCGCCCAGCCAGAGCCCATCTCTCCCACGTGCTTTGCGTAGTTCCTGGAACATGACAGATGCTCAATAAGTCTGTGTTGAATGGTTGTTGGACTTCTTAAGCATTCCCTCTAGCTTTGTGGTCATTTCTGCCCATACTGTTTCCCCCAAGTGCTTGGCAGTTTCCCAGGAAAAGATACATACATTCCAGAGGAAGAAAACAGACCCGGAGTAGTTAATGGGGCCCTGAGAATGGCTGAAAGTCCGGGCTACAAGGGACTGAGCCCAGAGAGGAGTCATTTGCCCTGCTTCACACAGCACTATTAATGGAATTTGGGTTAGACCCTGGGAGGAGGCTCTTGGTCTCTTGATGAGGGGAGTTTGTGAAATGCCCATCCTGGGAGTCTTTCAGGGCAAGAGATAAACGAGATTCACAGGGCCAAGGACAAGAGGACCTCCTCATTTCCTTCCAGTATGGGGCCATCCTCTAAGCCCTGTCTTAGTTTGTTTGCGCTACTGTAGCGAAATACCAGTGACTGGGTAATTTATACATAATAGAAATTTATTTCTCACAGTTCCAGAGGCTGGAAAATTCAAGATCAAAGCACTGGTAGGTTCGGTGTCTAGTGAGGGCCCCATCTCTCTGCTTCTAAGATGTTGGCTTATGGCTGCATCCTCCGGAGGGACAAACATTGTGTCCTCACATGGCTAAAGGGATGGAAAAGGGGCGAAGCCACTCCCTCCAGCCCTTTTATAAGTAAGGGCTGTCATACCATCAATGAGTGCTCTGCCCTCATGACTTAATTGCCTCCTACAGGCCCCATCTCTTGATACTGTCACATTGGTGAGTAAGTTTCAACACATAAATTTCAGGGGACATTCAGATGATAGCAGCCCTCAGCTTATAGGCACTGGAAAAGGCCTTGGATAGGGGCCTTCCAATTGGATAGAATTTGCATGTGGTATCAGTGGGGAATAAAGTGATGTGAGTAATAAAAACAGAAAAACTCAACAATTGGCCAACCATAACTTTACTGAGCTGGGTTGCTGATCAGCTTTTTTCCCCTTGGAGGATTCCAGAGACCCCAGGGAGATGTCAGGCAGGCCTCAGTTAGAAGAAAAGAGTATAGTACCACCCTGTACCTGAGTGCGGATTACAAATATGAGCTCATATAAAGTAAAATATAAAGTAAAAAGCAATCTGGATGCACCCTCCCCTCACCCTCTGGGCAGAAATCTCCTCTCATGCCCAGAAGAAGGAAGCAACCAGAGTTTTAGAGAAAGCAAGAGGCTCTCAGAGAATCTCTGACTCCTTTAGCTGTGAGGATTGAGAATCACCCATCTCTAGGGAGCACCACATGTAATATGAGGAGAGCAAGCCCTCCAGCTGGGCTCCAAAAGGCTCTAATCACATAGGGCTGAACAGGGCTCCCTGGAGTTGGGCTGCATGGAGGCCCTGGGTGTAGGGTTGAAGGAGTGGCCAAGAAGCCATTGAGACCATTCCACGTGCTTTAGGGCAAATCAGCACCCAGACCATTCCTGTCTCTAACCGATTTTATAGCTTTCCTCCATGACTTTGATGCTTCATCTTGCAGTGACTCCTGCTTAAATAAAGCCTGTTGCTTTAATAAATGAAAGACTCTGGTTCAATCTGCACATGGATGGAGAGTTGCCACTCAGTATCTTTATGTCAGGGGTTCTCAATTCTCGATCTCTGGTAGGTCCCAAACCTCCTAGAGAATATGTTAAAATCTATTGGCCCTCTTCTACTTCAAAGTGCACGCACACACACACACACTTATATATGTACAATTTGGCATATAGCTTCAGGGCATTTATGGACCTCATAGAACCCACCAATAGATCCCATTAATAATATACCTCCTTCAGAATAACATTTTTGAGATTTTAGGGCAATATAATGATGTTGAATAGCATTTTGCAGTTTGCAAATCACTTTCATAGTGCCTTCTGTTAATTAAGTTTCAAAATAACCCTGTTAAGGTAGGAATTACAATATTATTGTCTTTATTTACAGATAAAGAAAACAAGCCTCAGAGGAATTATATCAGTTTCCCACAGCTAGTAACAGAAGAAGTAAAAATTGGAATCAGGCCCTCTGCTTGCATTCCCATGAACTTTCACCTGGCCACACTTGTGCCTTCTCTTTGAGTTTTTTCTTTTCTTTTTTTGAGACAGAGTCTTGCTCTGTTGCCCAGGCTGGAGTGCAGTGATGGGATCTCGACTCACTGCAACCTCCACCTCCCAGGTTCAAGTGACTCTCCAGCCTCAGCCTCCCGAGTAGCTGGGATTACAGGCACACACCACCAAGCCCAGCTAACTTTTTGTATTTTTAGTGGAGATGAGATTTCACCACGTTGGCCAGGCTGGTCTAGAATTCCTGACCTCAAGTGATCCACCTGTCTCGGCCTCTCAAAATGCTGGGATTGCAGGAGTGAGCCACTGCACCCAGCCCCTTTGAGTTTTTTCTAACAATGGTTCCTGTGACATCTTTTCTTGTTTTGTGAGTGCATGATGGTTTGGGATCTGGGGTTCAGGAGAGAGAATGGTCTTCAGGAATCAAGGCTGTTTTCTGAGTTAATGATTGCAGTTGATATCCCTCAAACACATCTGTGACTCCTCGTGATGTTAGGGAGAAGCATGGCAGTCCTAGGATTCTGGGACTGGAGGTGACCCGTAAGTGGGTTAGTCAATTCTACTTCCTAGACCTCCAAATCCACAGGGAGGAAAGCATCTCTTCCATCTCCACACCTGCTGCATCTGAATGGTAAATGTAGCTATACCCCTGAAGAACTTTTAAAGCTTTCTTTGAAAATAAACAGTTTTCCTTGCCTGAATTTCTTAAATCTGTGGCTTGGCAGACAGTAGTGACGTTAGAACAATTTTCCCTTTAATTCGTTTCCATAGATTTCCAAAGGAATTTTTATATTAATAATATCATTTGCTCAATTCAATTCTAATGAATATGGATTAATTTTCTGCATTATAGCTATTGATCTTAGGCCATTGATCTCAGGAAGGGAGAGTTGTGGCTCATAAATCCCTCTATTCTGACTGAGGGTTCCCTGGGGGAACAGATAGGGAGGTGTAAGTAGCAAGAGATGGAAAGCTAGAGTGGGTTGGCTCCAGAGGGATGAGGCTGGGGAAATGATTGTGAGGGGTGGAGAGAGAGGAAGACCCTCCTGGTAACACTAGGCTCTGTCCAGATAATCCTACTTACTCCTCTCCATCCATGCCCCAGGATTTCCCATCCCTTTGCTTAGTCTGTGCTTCCCTTCCTATGCCTATAGCCCTTCCTCTTCCTCTCTGACTTGTTCAAACTCTACCTGCATTTCCAAACCCAGATCAAATGCCATGCTTTCATGAAGCTTTTTTGGTTATCTCCCCCATCTATTGATAATCGGAATTTCTCTCTTTGTTTTTTTTTTTACATTCCTATAGTGCTTTATCTCTTAGAACACTTAACACTTTCTGCTAGGTCCACATCTTTTTTTTTCTTTTCTTTCTTTTTTTTTTTTGAGATGGAGTCTTGCTCTGTTGTCCAGGTTGGAGTTCAATGATGCGATCTTGGCTCACTGCAACCTCTGCCTCCTGGGTTCAAGTGATTCTCGTGCCTCAGCCTCCCGAGTACCTGGGATTACAGGTGTGTGCAACCACACCCAGCTAATTTTTATATTTTTAGTAGACACAGGGTTTCACCATGTTTGACAGGCTGGTCTTGAACTCGCGACCTCAAGTAATCTGCATGCCTCAGTCTCCCAAAGTGCTGGGATTACAGGCATGAACCACTGTGCCTGGCCTATGTCCACACCTTAATTTCTAACTATAAACTTAATGAGGCTGAGCATACTGCCTATCTCTAATACTATGAGCCCACCATCTAGCACAGATAGACTCATTGAAATACTTGTTTAATGGGTGAAGAGTTTGGGATCATAGGGATCAGGAAGTAAACTCTTCCTTCTGTTCCCCAATTAGCTTTTCTTTTCTTTTTTTTTTTTTTGAGACAGAGTCTCGCTCTGTCGCCCAGGCTGGAGTGCAGTGGCCGGATCTCAGCTCACTGCAAGCTCCGCCTCCCGAGTAGCTGGGACTACAGGCGCCCGCCACCTCGCCCGGCTAGTTTTTTGTATTTTTTAGTAGAGACGAGGTTTCACCATGTTCGCCAGGATGGTCTCGATCTCCTGACCTCGTGATCCGCCCGTCTCGGCCTCCCAAAGTGCTGGGATTACAGGCTTGAGCCACCGCGCTCGGCCCAATTAGCTTTTCTTAAGTTTCACCATTCCCTGTTGAGTAATGAAGTGGTACAGATTAATGGAAAGATTGTCGTATGAGACGTTCTCATTCCCATTAGATTTGCAGTATCAAGTTGCTCTCAAATGAAGGGAGCATAGCCTTCTGCCAAAAAGAGAAGGGTCTGAGCAGTGTTTGCCCTCTGTCCATTTTGCTCTGTAGTTATTGAATGGATGCATTCACTTATTAATGAGAGCACACTATTCTCACTAAGGCCCATCTCCCATTTCTCCTCTTATAAACTTTTTTCTTTCCTACTAGTCTCTCTCTTCTAGCCTCCTCTCACATCAGCCTCTACCCTTCCCTTTCTCAATCTTCCACCTCCTTTGGCCAGGTTTCTCCCATCCACTACTGGTAACTTACAAAATGCAATGGTGCTAGTGGTGGTCATGATGATGGGGATGGAGGGTGTCTCCTCTGGTGGCAAAAAGGTAGAAGCTTTGCCCTCAGAGTAGCACTGACAGGGTAAGGAGAGGAAGAAAAAGTTGCATAGCTTTTGGGACATATTTTCCTTAACAGGAATGTCAGAATGGGGAGGGGAAATTTTGGGCTGGAAGAACATCCCAATATGGCTTCCAGATGTAGCTCCTGAAATACTGTTGTTTTCATATGAGTCTCCAGCTTAAAATCTTTCTGGAAGTCTATCCTCTCAGCAGCAGAAAGTCAAACTCTTGGTGATCCATTCAAGGCCTGGTCCAACCTGTCTCCAGCTCCATCCCTTATTACTCAACTTTGATCTAAAGGGATGGTCCTGTCATGATTCCTAGAAGAGGTAGGTCACATAGACGCAGACACCACATGGTGTATGTGGAGCCGCAGGCTGTTCCGATGTTGCTGTAGCATAACATATGAGATAGGGAGTGCTGTACTCAGGGTTGGATGAGATCTTGTGGAGAACGAAGTGTGAAGGCCAGATTCAAAGGTAAGGCTTCCACTTTTGTCTCACTGCCTCATCATACAGTTCCCTTTTTAAGAGACATATTAGCCAGGGTCTAATCAGGACACAGAAACCATACTAGGTATCGTGAGAATTTTAAACATAGCCAATTCACGCAAAAGACTTTTAAATACCCAAGAAGAATTGCTTACTAACTAAAAAGGCAAAAGAGAACACAAGGGTATCATGGACTTAGCAACTTCAGGAAGCAGCTACCATCCCTAGAACCAGGGCCACACAGAGCTGAGAGTTAAACCTTTGAGAACGGGGAACTGCTTGGCTGGAGCTAATGTCTCTGAGCTTGCAGAAGGGGCCCCATGGAGCTGAGACTCAAACCTTCTAAGGAAGAGGTCTACAACTGATAGCTCTGAGGAGGCACAGAGAGTCCGTGTTGGAAAAAGTTCAAACTGTATTAAACTGCTGCTATGAAACAAATTGCCATCACTGGGCAAATAAGTCTGACAGAAACAAGACCCCAACAGTTAGGACCAAATTCCCTCCTCCTCTTCCAGCTCTTCAGTCTTTCTCCAGCAGCCTTGATTGACAGAGCCTCAGTTGGTAGGGTCCAGTAGCCAAGCAGAAGCCCCAGCATCATAAAGCTGAATTTAGGAGGATGGGTTCAAATTGAAAAGACAATTGTGTGACAGGTTACTGCTTTGGATACTCAATATTTATGCAATCCTTTCTTTGAACTTCTTACAACCATTAAAACCATCTTGTTCTTTTACCTAACAAGATGCAACCTTCTATTGTACAAAGAAAGACATTCTCATTCTTTCCTTCAAAATGAGGAGTTGCAATGATTCAACAGTCATTGGATTCATTTTTGGGAGACAGTCACACTATCTACTACTAGGTCATGTTAATTCTCTCCTGAAAGGTAGTCACAGTTCCATCACCTGAATATTTTTTTACTTCGAGAGGAAATTGCAAAGTTAATCTCCAAAAATGTGTATGGTAAAAAATAATAAGGGAAGAAAAAAATAAAATAATACATACACACAGAAGGAAGAAAATATGTATAACGGCTATAGTCCTTGTTGATATAACTGGTCATAAAGTGTGTGTGTGTGTGTGTGTGTGTGTGTGTGTGTGTGTCTGCCTGTCTATGCATGTGCAATCTTCCTTTTTCCACTACCTGTTTTCTGTTTTCATCGTCCTCAGCCAGGACATCAGTTAGTCTGTATTTCAGTATTTCTTACTTGGTGGGATGACTCAAACCTTTATTCCTAAAGAATCTGAATCCTTAGAGATCCTGTGTATTTTTGTTTGCTATGATTTCTACTAACTTTTAACTTCCATTAGCATGGAAGTAGTGTGGGATGCCCCACAGAATTCCCTGAGCTCTAGGTCTAGTCATTCCTGCAACCAGCTCTTGGATCAATTACTCCAACTAGTAGAGTAATCCCCTTTTCTTATCTGTTGATTCAGTGGCACAGGAACCCAAAATGGCCAGAGAGGAGTCCCAACTTCCAATTCAATGGAATCATGGTTACTTCTCCTAGTGGGAGCTTTTCTCCTTGGGATCTAAGATCTCCGAACTAGCAGAGCTCAAAGTTGCAGTGACAGGAAGCAAAAATTCTGTGAGTTATTAAGTGCAATGGTGAGAGGAACCACTTCCACTCTACCCTTTGATTCTAAGATCTATGTATTCCAGCTATGAAAAAATAGCACCATACATTGGTCCTTGATTCAAAGTGTATACTCTATGCTGTATGGCAGAACACCATTATTTCAGAGGGCTCTCTCCTAATTGGAGGAACCACAGCTGAGACTTAAGTAGCTCATTTCACCATTATTTTAGGCCAGTTGTTTCTGAGTGATGAGGTATATATTAAGAGTGAATTCCATGGAACTGAGCCCGTTGCCACACTTCTTTTGCTGAGAAATGAATTCCTTGATTAGAATCAATGTTGTGAGGAATAGCATGATGGTGAATAAGGCATTTTGTAATCCTACAGATAGTGGTGCTAGCAGAAGCATTACAAGCAATGACGGCAAATCTATAACCCAGAGTACATGTTTATCCCATGTCTAACTCTCTGCCCACTTCATGATGGAGGGAATCCAATGCACTCAACCTGCTACCATGTGGTTGGCAGGTCTCTCTGGTAAATGGTGCCATATAGGAGGCTAGGTGTTGATTTCTGCTTTTGGGAGGTTAGCCATTTGGCAATAGGGATAGGCAAGTTAGCCTTGGAGAGAGAAAGTTCATGTTATTGATCCCATGAACAGCCTGTATCTATGCCATCATGGCACTTTGTACTTAGGCCCCCCGATCAAGTACTGGAGTGCCTAGGGAAAGAGTCTGACTGAAATCCAAAGAATATGTTACATGTTTTCCCTGCTTATTAAGAGCCTCATCTGCACTGGATGTCCTTTGTTGAGCATTTGTATGGCACACAAACATCCTCCTAGCTTCATAGCTGGCACAAGAGTTATACCCAAATGAAAGGTCACTGCATCTACAAGAACAGCTCTCTCTCAACCTTTGCTTCTAAATGCTTCTAAGACAGTGGTAGTTGGTAAAGCCAAGCACAGGCTCAAACTCAGCAGGTGGCACCTACCCATCTGGCCCTCCTTGGGGAAGTATTTCTTCTTCAGGAGCTCTACTAGCACTGTCTGACTGTATAATTAATTTTCTTGGCACTTAGCTCTGGCTGCCTTGTGTTATTCTTCTTTACTTGCAAATACATGCTTAAGGACAAGTTTAAATTAATCCTCAAGGATGGCACAGTATATACATCTCTACATCAACAGAGGCTTGCTATGTGGTTTTTACTCAGTAAATACCAAGATGCAGGGGAAAGAGTTTGGTATTTAGGATAAGAAGCCCTAAGTTTGAGGTCTCTTACATTCCTTCTCCATGTGCCCTTAGACAAGACTTCGCATTCATCCCATCACCCCTAAATACAGTTTACCCAGCAGTGTGCTACTGCTTGATGGTTTTTGCCTCCACACTTTTGCTTATGTTGAACACTCTTTTTATGAAAGAAGATGCCTTCTTTATTCCCTCATAGAAGCTACAAGTCCCACAATGCACAGAATTCCCTTCAAGGAAGAGGCTAGTCACAATCTCTGAAAAGACTCAAAATGAGAGGTTTGTAAAGCAAACTGCTATGTCTGTTACTTCAGCTGGTCCCAAAGTTGTAATTGATATTCCTCATCTTCCTCCAGATTTCTTTGCCCTCAGTGAGCATTCTGACTCATCTTGGTAGGGTCACACTGCCTTTCATCCCTGAGGAGTCTAAGCCTTTGGTAGTCTTTTTTGGGCTGTGGTTGCTATAATGCATATTTAGTGTTATCTCTGGGCATGAAAGCACCAAGTGACATACCTGCAAACCCTTAGATACCAGACATATTTCTCCCTATTCGTATTGTGTAGCAATAACTCCAACTCCTCATCGAAATCAGGGTGTGTTTTCCAGTTTTCCAGTTTTCCTTGGCCATATTTTTGTGGCCTATTGGTCCATTGTTACAAGTATCCCAAAGAAGTTAGATGATAGTCATAGCTTTCGGTTCAGCAAAATCTTTACTGTGTTTCCTGACACATGTATTCTGTCCCTGGGAACCTGGGCCTCTAACCTGGTTTAGTGTAGTGTCATGGAGTTAAGAAGGACAAATTCCTTATGTGGGTTACAGGAAGTGATGGTGAGAGTGACCATTCCTACTTCTACCCCTTGATTCCCATTTCTGTAAATTCTAGCTATTGGGGCTAGAGCACCATACATCAGCTATTATTTCAGCACATCTAATGCACCTTGGAGAATGTCATTCCATTGAGTAATGACCTTAGCTGGCAGTTTAGAGCTTTATCAGGTCAGTCCACTCTTTGACTGGACTGGCTATTTTGGGGTAATAGAGTACCATGTTAGATCAGTGTATCCCATGGTCATGGTCATGGTCATGAGCCTATCAGTTCACCTTTTCTTGGGTCATAAAATGGGAGCTTTGGTCCAAAACAACATTGTCTGTGATATCATGTCTATAGGTCAGACATCTGGTAAGCCCTTGGGTGGTAGTGTCAGTGGAGGTATTGTAGGTATTATAGGCAAGGAAGGCAAAATCATCCAGAGTGACAATTCTGGTAAGGAAAAATTGGTGTAAGGGTCTGATATAACAGAGTATCTCCAAGTGGCTGGCTGGTTTCTGGAAAAGTTGTGCCATATCAAAGTTCAACACAGGTCTCTAATGTCGCATGTCAGGCAGTCATCCGTGGAAATAGCTCAGTCAATCACGATGAGAGAGAACCCATGCTTTGGGGTCCATGTGTAGCTTCCATCCCTTTGATCATTGCTGCTACTCTGTTTATGGGATCATTGCATCCACAATGGTTGGCTGAGGAGATGGGCTGGCTGATTCCATAGGACAAATCTATGGTTATTGAGCACTTCTTCAGTAGTAGATAATTCTGGTGTGTATCAGGAAGTACAAAGGTCTTCATGCTTTATGCCTACTCCCATAGGCCTATTTACTTATCTCTTCACCAGACTTCCTTGCTCCTAATCTTCCAATTGTGTTCCTTCCAGCCAAGCCACTTGCCACTCAGGAGTCCATGTATATACATAGTTCAGGTTTCTTTTCCTTCACCTGTGGTGAATGACAAAGCATAATGTTCCTTGTCTGCCCACTGGGAATATTTACCACTGGGAAAATTTTCTTTAGTCATTCTTGAGTAGGGGTTTAATACAACTACAATTTTTGGCTAGTATTAACTTATTGTACTTTTTACAAACCAGCCTGAGGTCTTTCATTTTCCTTAGTTGGTCATATGAGGTATTAAATGTGAATTAGAGGAGAGGCATCTTTGAATAGAGGTATGAAATATGGAAGTCTAGCCCACCTATTAACATACCATGACATAATTAGAAATATATATTTGGTCTCTGTCTTCAAAGACCTGTCACAGAGCTTCCTGGCACAGAGCTTCTAAGACCCTTGGAATCTCAGAACTGATAAGACTGTCTTTGTATATGTTAATGAAATGATGGTGGCTAAAAGCTACTAGATAGCTTCAGGGTGGGGGCTGGTGGCTAGAAGAATCAACCATGTGATTAAAGGGTTGGAACTTTCAGCCCCATCCCCAAACCTCTAGGGAGGGGAGAGAGGCTGGATATTGAGTTCAATCACCAAAGGCCAATTATTTAATTATCCATGTCTGCATAACTGAACCTCCATAAAAACCCTAAACAACAGGGCTTGGAGAGTTTCCAAGTGCATCTGGAGAGGACATAAAAGCTCTGTACCCCTTCCCACTTACCCTGCCCTATGTAATTCTTCATCTGTACCCTTTATAGTATTCTTTAGAATCAACCAGTCACAGTGAGTAAAGTGTTTCCCTGAGTTCTGTCAGGCATTATTGCATATTATTGAACCTTAGGAGCAGGTTGTGGGAACCCCTGATTTGTAGCCAAGTGGGTCAGAAGTACTGAAGATCCAGGACTAGTGACTGACATTCTGAAGTGTGGACAGTCTTGTGGAACTGAGCCCTCAACCTGTTGGGTCTGATGTCAATTCTAACTAGATAGCATCAGAACCGAATTGAATTCTAGGACATGCAGTTAGTGTCCAGAGAATTGAAGAATTGTTTTTTGGTGTGAAAAAAAAGAAAACAACCCACACATTTGGTGACATAAGTGTTGTGAGTAGAGAAAAAAGAACTGTTTTTGTTTTTTTCCTCTAGTAATTCACTTGTGTCTTCTGGACCTGCTCTGGCTCAATCCAAAATGTGCTATGTCCATTATATGATGAATTTCTGTTGTGCCCACTCAACCTTGTAGCTTGGTAGATCTGATAATGCCCAGATCCTAATGGACAACTCTGGTTACATAGTTTCTTGATTTCACACATGTCTCTAGGGCCCAGTAACATGTCAGGGGTCTCTCCAGTTGGTGCTTACAAAAGACTCCACAAAATAACCTTGTATACTATGGATAACTCTCTCTGCCTCTGGTTTACGTGGCCTGAGTGGCATGACAGCTTGTACCCTTAGCCTAGATATGCTGCAAAGCCTGTTCTTGTTGAAAGCCTTCCAAGGCACCTGATAATAGGTCAAAGCAGTATTCCCAAGTACAGTTTATATCCCAAATGCATGCCTTTTTCTTAGTGGTAGGAGATGTTAGATATAAGAACTTGTCATTTATCTTAGAGACAATGTCTCAGCCTGTCCCAGATCACTAGAGTACTGAAAGCTTCACCTATCTGACAGAATTCTCAATCTTCATGGAATTTTTCTCTTATTTGTTGCACTCATTTTCCTTAGCAGGCTATCTAGAGCAGGAATATTCCAAGTATAGTTTGTGAGTGAAGCTGACTTATGAACTCTCTGTCCCCATTCTGTAGTGAGATAAATGCAGAAATTGAAAGGTAAGCTTTTAGAAAATTTTATAGCAACTTGACATTGTGGTGACATCCAAGTTCATGGTGATAAGTAGATTTGTCTTACTTAACCAGGTTAGACGTATTTTGGCTGTTATTGAACTCACACAAGGAGTTCTGTGTAGTATATACTGTGTATTAGTCACATTATAATGTGATATTTTAAGGATAGTTTGTCAACTGTAATCTCTGTATGTAAAACCATGAATCAACTGCTTTTATTAAAAGATAATCTATGTTTAAGTATAGTTTTATAAGATAAAGTATTTGGGATGAATAATGAAGAACTGAAGAATGATTTTGAAAAGATAGCATCACTCATGTTAATTGCCTTACTACTTACAATAGCAAAGACATAGAATCAACCTAGGTGCCCATCAATGGTGGACTAGATAAAGAAAATGTGGTACATATATACCATGGACTACTATGCAGCCATAAAAAAGAATGATATCACGTCCTTTGCAGCAACATAGATTAACCTGGAGGCCATAAGCCCAATGCAGGAACAGAAAACCAAATATGGCATGTTCTCACTTATAAGTGGGAGCTAAACATTGAGCACCCATGGACATAAGCATGGAAACAGCAGACACTGTGGACTACTAGAGTGGGGAGGGGAGAGAGGGGGTCATGGGTCAAAAAACTGCTTGTTGGGTACTATGCTCACTACCTGAGTGGGATATACCTGTGTAACAAGCCTGCATGTGTACCCCCATATCTAAAATAAAAGTTGAAAAAAAAAGATAATATAGCATCACTTGTTTCCTTTTGGGTAAAAGTTGAAAATGAATACCGAGATTGCTCAAAATGATTTTAAAATCTTTTCTTCCATTCCTGGCTATTTGCTTCTTTAACATTAGTTTCTCTACTATGAGTGTTATGTCATTGAAATAAATCATAGAAATGGTTTAGATATACATTATTCCTTGTGAGTAGGATTATCATCAATTTAATCTAGTTTAGATAATTTTATAAGCAAGAAGCAAGCATGCTTAAAGGTATTTAATATGGGGAAAATCAATATTTTGCTCATAACTTTTTGTTTAGTTATAAATAAAGAATGACAAAAAGTTTGGGCCAAGCATGGTGGCTCACGCCTGTAATCCCAGCAGTTTGGAAGGCACAGACTAGAGGATTTCTTGAGCACAGGAGTTCAAGACCAACCTTGACAACATAGTGAGACTTTATCTCTACAAAAAATAAAAAAATTAGCTGGCATAGTTGTGCGTGCCTGTAGTCCCAGCTATGTAGGAGCCTGAACTGGGAGGATTGCTTGGGTCCAGGAAGCTGAGGCTGCAGTGAGCCATGATCATGCCACTGCAATTCAGCCTATGCAACAGAGTGAGACCCTGTCTCGAAAAAGAAACCCAAAAAACTTGTGAGTGTAATAGTGATTTTTAGATTAATAATCTAATGTATACTTTCAGTGAACAAAGTGTACAGTTTTAAAATCTTTTTTCTATATTTTTTGATTATAATTTATTGAAATGTAACATTATATATGTTGAATCTAGTACTTTAAAATCATTTTGTATGTCTTTATTTCATTTTCTAGTAATTCATTTTGTTGAAGTTTATAAAAGTGTCAGTCCATCATGAATTGAAGAATAAAACTTACCTTTTCTAAGAATGTTTGAAAAGCACTCATTTAGGGTACTTTCTACTTTAATTCACCAGGTATAATCACCAATATAGTGGGCTCCTTAATGGTCTGCAGAATGTCAAGATGAACAAGGTCCTTATGGATGACATACGGCAAAGAGTTTACAACATAGCTTTTGGGAAAGATTGTGTCTGTATACTGCTGTCCTCACTGTGTAAATGCACACTTTCAAAATCTTTTCTACTGATGGGAACCAAGAACACATTTGCCAGATCATTAGCTATATTCCTAGCTGGGTTGATCTAACCCTATATAGATATAACACCTGACACATCAGCTGCATTTGGGACTACTATTTGGTTAAGTTTAGGTAGTATATCATTATCTGTCATAATCAATCAGATTTTCTCAGGGTCAAGATAGATCAGTTGAAAATAGACATGATGTGAATTACTCCTATACCATATAAATTTTTGATGTTGGTGGTGACACTTATGCAATTCCCTCAGTTGCAACATTGTTTCTGATACACTGTTTTGGCCAGAGGTGAGGGTAAGGAGTGTCGGGCTTCTACATGATTCTTTTGCCTACCTTAAAACCTTACTTGACAGGCCAGGGAATCAACCTATGGGTTCTGCCAGATGCCAAAAATGACCACAGGATGGCTTGATACACTCAGGGGACTTACTGTGGACGGGCTTAGTCCAATCTTCATTTACTGTCTGGCTTTCATAAACCTCTACTCTAACCAGAGGATCATGATAGCATTTTGAGTTCCCTGGTCTCAGTCAGCTCAAATCCTATACCTAATGGTTCTTGAAAAGTCAAGGTATTTTCTTTTTCTCAGGGCACAGTTATCCTGACAAATATTCTCATGTCACTGTTACCAGGGGAGGGTGTCCAGTTTCCAGGTTCTTGGCATCCTGAACAAAGAATTGGACAAAATGTACAAACAAAGCAAGGAAAGAATGAAGCAACAAAAGCAGAGATTTACAGTCCCTATTTTCTGGGGTTTAAATACCCTCTAGAGGTTTCCCATTGGTTACTTGGTGTACACCCTACATAAATGAAGTAGTGGTCCGCAATTAGAGGCTGAAGTGAAGTTAACAAAGGTTACACTCTGTGCAAAGCATCTGATTGGTTGTGGAAAGCAACCAATCAGAGGCTAAAGTGAAGTTACAAAGTTACACTTCTGTGCAAATGAAGACTTGACCCACAGTCAGTCTGATTGGTTGTGGGGGATTTGCAAAGGGAAAAGCCTCTGGTCTTTTTTTTTTTTTTTTTTTTTTTTTTTTTTTTTTTTTTTTGAGACAGTCTTGGCCATTTGTTACTTAGGGTGTGGAAAGTTGGGTTTCCTTTTGATTTAGGCCTATAGAGAAGCGTTGAATTCGGGCCTCAGAGTTGCCCTGCTCCAGACTCTATTCTCGCTGTCTAATCACTTTGGGGAAGGCTGGGGTAGGTAAAATTGTGTATATTTGTAGTGACATTGTAGGATTTTCGCCAAGGTAGCCAGACACCACTTCATCTGAGAGCTCTGCTCTAAATAGATTAAACTCGGTGAGGGACTGTAAAATTTCCAATTGGCAACTGATTGCTGCCTTCTAAGCTCTTGTTTTTTTTTTTTTTTTTTTTTTTTTTTTTTTTTTTTTTTTTTTTTATGCAATCAGCATGATACTGTAGGTAGCTTTCTATTTCTCCATGATCGATTACCTTTACTACAGATACCTGCAGCCCCTCCCACAATGCCTCAGGTCTTGCAAACTGTTTTGATAATTACACCCATTTTGCCTCTAATGGTTAAGCGCTGCCACCTGTCCTTTACTATGTAAAATTCTATGATCCCCCAATTGTATCACTTAGGGTTCAATCAGGGAAGCTGAGCAAGTGAGAGATGTATAGAAATTTATGACAGGGAGTTAGCATGCATGATGGTGAGGACTGAGTAGGCAGGTCTGAAATCTGCTGGGCAGGCTGTCAGGAAAGCAGGCTGGAATTCTCAGGCATGGCTGAAGTTGCTGTCCAGAGACAGAATTTTTTCTTCTCTCAGTGAAGCCTCAACCCTGCTTCAATGGGCTTTCAACCAATTAAATGAGGCCTGTCTAGGTTATCTATTGCCATTATTTCAAGTTACCCGATTAGGAACTTTAAGCACGTCTATAAAATACCTTTACACCAATATGTAGATTAGTGTTAGATCAAATAACTGGGGACTTTAGGCTAGCCAAGTTGACACATCAAAAAGACCATCACAGACCAACCCTTGTTAACTTGGCACTCATATACATCTCCTTAAACCATGCTTAATCTCCAAATAAAGATAATAACAAGGTTGTACTTTTCCTAACATGATACAACAGTCCTGAGTACAACTGAAAACACATTGACACTTGCCTTAGAAAAGAATACAAAGTCCTTGGATGATGTTCACTGCTTTTGTCTTGTATCTTAAGTACTGAGATATAAAGCTAACTAATAGTAGTATAACTTATGTTAGATGATAAAGACATAAGTGAAAAATATTTGGTGTGTTTATATGTATGTCTATATATATTCATAAAAATAAGGGAGAAACGCTCATAACTATGACAAGCCTTGTTTATTCAACTGTCACATGGTCATAGCTGGTATGTAATCTACTTTCTTCTACCCAGTCCACATTCCTTTTGTCCTCCACAAGCACCTTTGCTGGTCTTGGTTCTTTGCCTGCTGAAGTGACTCAAACCTTCATTCCTGAAGAGTCTCTGCTGTTAACAATCCTGTTTGAATTGAGTTGTAGTTTTCCACTGACTTTAATCACAGGACATGGGAGTACTAAGAGGGGCCCTAAAGGATCTCTTGTATTCCAGATATACTTTTCCTTATCTTCCTTGTGTAGCAACAATCCACATTCCCCTTGGCAATCAAGATTAATCACCCTAACTCATACAGTAATTTCCTTCTACTGATTTCAGAGACATGAGAAGCCCAAAGTGACTGGGTGGCAGTCATCAGTTCAATGGGATCACTGTTGGGTCTATGGGTGGAAGTACTGTTATATTTGGAGGTAAGACCTCTAGACCAGCAGAGCCTAAAGTTTCAGGGATGGGAAGCAAATGTTTTGCTATGAATCACTAGCAGTAATAGTTAATGAAGCCACTCCCATTTCCACTCTGATTTCTAGATACATGAATCCTGGCTATAGGAGAAACAACACCATATATTAAATGCTGATTTAGAACATATACAGCCTTCTGGGGACCTTGTCCTAGCCCTGCAAGATATTGCCACCAACCCAGCACTGTAAACCAAGTTTATGACAACCCTTTGTCATTCTCCAAAATCCATCTATCTTCTGCCTAGGTAAATTAAATGGGGGATGTGGTGGGAATCACTATTCCTGCATCTTTCAAGTCCTTAATGGTGGCATTGTTGGGGCTTAGAACAAGATACTCTAAAATGTGGCACCTTGGTAAATGAGAGAATAAGAGAAGCAAAAAAGTTACTCTGATTTTCTTTCACCTTACTCCCCTGAAGCATGGTCATAAAGAAATCCTCTGAACTTTCTCACCTGAAAGTAGGTCATAAGATTCTTATTCTAGAGGGGTCTTACCCTATACCCAGAGGCCAAGAAGAATATGAACAAACAGGCCTTATTAAGTTTCCCCCAGTTACTACCATTAGGTTATACCCCTTTTTGTCCAATTATGTGTCTCCACAACCATCTACTTCTTTCATCAGACAACATAAAAATATGCGGTTTTCCCTGGGTCTTTGTGTCTTCATTTCTAAAGGCTCCTGTGTTATGTACAACTTTGGTTAAATAAATTTGCTATGCTTTTCCCTTGTTAATCCGTCTTTTGTTATAGGGGTGTTAGCCATGACCCTCGAGGTAGGTGAGGAAAAGGTATTGCTTTCTCTCCCCTGCAGCATTAATCTCTGTACTTCCTCAAGGAAAGTTGTATGACTTTTGGTTTACTATTTCTATAGGTAGATGCAGTTCTAGTGTCTCCCACTTGACCTTTCCCACCATAATAGCCCTCTCTCCACAAGACAGGCACCCAATACAGGCATCCTGCCAGTTGCTGAGAATGTCTGTTCCAATTATGCATTCCAGAGCTGGAGAAATAACTACAGAATGGGTTCAAAGCTCCACTGGGCTCCCTCTAAGATAGGGATGAGCTAATAATTCTATTGATTACCTGGCTTGTATAAGCTCCTATTCTGATTAGTGGACCACAGTGACATTTTAGATCTTCAAGAATTAATGTCAACATAGAACCTATGTTTAGTAATCCCTGAAAGTTGTGACTGTTTTTTTCCCTGACGCAGCTACCTTGTTACATGACTGTAGATCCCTTTGGAGAAGGTCGGGGTCTGGGGGGTAAGGGGGTGGGGAAGATTAACAGTACAAATTTTTGGCAACATAGTAGCATCTTTCCTTAAGGGGACCTGGGCTTCCTTTCATTCAGTGAGTTCTGAGTCTATGAACTGTCTCAAATCTGAGAATTGAGGGGCCATGACTATCTGTTTTTGTAATTCAAATTAGACTTCTGTTCACTAGACCTAGAATTCTTCTGTTTATATAGGCCAGGTAATAATTAGTGGACTGTACATCAATTTTTTTTTCCCTGGGGACGCCATGATCAACTACCAAATGCCATAGGTCTCTGAGAGCCAGGCTATTCTGATGACTGTTTTGACTTTATTGTCCATTACAGTAACCGTGCCCACCTGGCCTTGGGAAAGACCAAGTGCCACCCTGCTTGGGTCCTGCCACCCAGGATCCCATTGAGCCACTAAATTTGGGGATCCCAGTTCAACGGTAGCAGTTCCCAATGTAATTTCTGATCTACTGGAGAGAACAGTGAACTCTTTAAGAAAGCTGGGGCTCCCGTCATGAGTTTTATTTTTCACGGTCATGGGGGAAAATGTTTCCTCTGGACCCCTCCTTGATATGGTTTGGCTGTGTCCCCACCCAAATCTCATCTTGAATTGTAACTCCCACAATTCCCGTGTGTCATGGGAGTAATCTGGGGGGAGGTAATTGAATCATGGAGGTGGGTCTTTCCTGTGCTGTTCTTGTTACAGTGAATAAGTCTCATGAGATCTGACAGTTTTAAAAACAGGAGTTTCCCTGCACAAACTCTTTTTTCTTGTCTACCACCATGTGAGATGTGCCTTTCACTTTCTGCCATGATTGTGAGGCCTCCCCAGCCACATGGAACTATAAGTCTAATAAACCTCTTTCTTTTGTAGGTTACGCAGTTTCAGGTATGTCTTTAACAGCAGTGTGAAAACAGACGAATATACCCCTGGTGTAGTGAACAGGTCTCACATAATAAATTCACTCTAGTATTCCAGTCTTCCTCAGTCTTTGGATACCTTCTTCTATAGTGTACCAAAGTATTTTGGGCATTTCAGTTTCATCTAGTGGAGGCCATATTTGGGTCCTTGTTTCAGCCAACTAGCCAACCAACCAACCAACCTACTAACTAACGAAATTGTTAAAGGTCTTCTCAGCCCTTCAAGCTGAGCTTGCATCCAGAATCTCTGCTTAGTGGGCCCTGTTAAATCAAGTTTAGCCTAAAGTTTCCCCCTTACATACTTTAAGTTCAACCTAAAGGTTTCTCTGTATATCATGAACTGCAAGTTTTGGCCAAACAAAGGTGGTCAGCTGTTGAAACTGTTCAAATAATGGAAACACTGAGTTGTAACTAATCCAGCTTTCTCTGTAACTCACTTCCGTTTTCTGTGCATCATTTTTCTTTTTCTGTCCATAAATCTTCCACCACATGGCTGCGCTAGAGTCTCTGAGCCTACTCTGGTTTGGGAGGCTGACTTATTTGTGAATTGTTCTTTGCTCAATTAAATTTTTAAAAATTTAATTGGGCTAACTTTTTTTTTAAACAGCCCATATCGATAAATTCAGTCTGACCCAACTTTATGTTCCTTTCACCTTGATCCCACACTCTTAGTATTCATTCCCACACATATTCTCCAGATTTCTATCTGTGTAAATTAAAAAAAAAAAAGTCACTTTTTTTTTTTGTTGTCGTTGAGGCAGGGTCTTGCTCTGTCACCCAGGCTAGAGTATAGTGGCGAGATCATAGCTTACTGCAACCTCAAATTCCCAGGTTCAAGTAATCCTCCTGCCTTAGCCTCTTAGGTAGCTGGTACTACAGTCATGTGCCACCATGCCCGATTAATTTTTAAACATTTTATAGAAACAGGGTCTTGCTATGTTGCCCAGGCTGGTCTTGAGCTCCTGGGCTCAAGGGATTCTTCTGCCTCAGCCTCCTGAGTAACTGAGACTATAAGCATATGCCACCAAACTCAGCTATAATGTAGCTGTTTTGATGTGTAGTGAACCTTCTTGTAGCTCATACTTTGTACCTTACCCTTTGAGGCCAGTTGAGAGCTGAGTCTATTACAGGTCTAGAAACAAAGAGAATTGCCAGGGGTAGGTCCTGAGAAGAATAAGCAATGCCTTGTAAGGCAACTACTTTAGCGAAGATCATTAGCATTTCTTCAGGCAAAGGAGGGCAAACTCCTCAGGCAGGGGTAGAAGAGCTGCTTCTACAAAGAAGACTCAGCAGAGTTTAGGGGTACAAGGTCCTAATATTCACTGGGATCTGCCCATATCTCCCCATTCTAATTTTCACGATCTTACTTCTTCCCAATTCATGCCATAACTTTACTGGAAGATGCCATGCATGGTTGGAAACACAATCTGTATTGTAATTCAGCCACTTGCAGGATAACATTCTGGGTTTGGATTTTTAGAACTCCTATCCCTGAGGCTACAGAAGATAAAGGCGTCTTTGAGGGAAGAGAGAGAGAAGTTTTCAGAATTCTATTCTAAGCTCAAAGGGAACTTTGCAGAGTTTTAGGCAGGGTAGCGACATGTATTGATTTACAAGTTAAAAAAAATTCTTTAGCCTCTGTTAATGATGACTCATAGGGACAAATGAAGAGATTATTGATGTAGTCCTCCCATCAGATGATGATGACTTGGACCAGAGTGGTAGCAGTAGAGATGAAAAGCAGTGAATCAATGTGAAATATGCTTTGAAGGTATAGTCATAAGGAATTGCTGGCAGACAGGCTAGGGGGTAACAGAAAGAAAAAAACCAAGGATATCTTCCAAGCGTTTGGCTTGAGCAACTGGGTAGATGGTGGTGACACTGATCCACATGAGAAATATGACAGTTACAGGTTTGGGGATGGGAGGAATCAAGAGTTAGTATGAGAAATCTTTTTTTTTGACATTAATGTGTAGATGTCAAGTAGGCATTTGAATTTTGCCACCCACATATCTACTTCAAATAGTCTTCTATTTTTAAATAGTCCATATTTAAATTTTGCCAAATTTACCACCAAAATATGTCCTTTAGAGCAATTCTTTATTTGATGTAGGACCCAATCCTGTGTCATATAGTGCTTTCAGTTATGATACCTTTTTAGTCTCTTTAACTGGGAGTGTTGCTTTAGCATTTTCTTGTCTTTTGTGACATTGACAGTTTTGAAGATTTCTGGCAAGTTGTTATGTTGCATGTCCCTCAGTTTGGATACATATGATGATTTCCCCATGGTTAATTTCAGATTCAGCATTTTTGGCATGAGAAATATATAAATTATGTTGTGTCCTCCTCAGTGCATCATATCAGGAGGCACATGGTATCAATTTGTCCTGCTCTTGGTCTTACTTACTTTGATCCCCTGGTTAAGTATTATCCTCTAAGTTTCTCAACTGTAAGATTATCATTTCCTCCTTTGTAATTAATTAATAATCTATGGGGATATACTTTGAGGCTTTAAATATCCTAGTCCTCATACAACTCGCACCCAATGTGTTCAGCATCAATTGATGATTCTTGCTTGAATAAATCATTATTTTGATATTTGCAAAATTGTGACTTTTTAAATGAAATAATCCCTTCTATATATATTAGTTGCCATTCTACTGAAAGGGAGAGCTACCACACACCATTGAAATGATATATGTCTCTCTCACTAGGCTACGAACTCCCTGAGAGCAGGAGTTGTATTTTTATTAAACTCTAACACCAATGTTGTGTGGAAAGCTGATGCTCAATAAATATGTACTGAAACGAACAGTACTAAATTCACCTCCAAATGGGTAACAAATTAAAAATATCTGCCCAGACCCAAATCAGATCTTGCACAGGAGAGAGCTTTGCAATCTATAACAAGCTTCCCAGATGTGTGCTGGGATCCTTGTTAGGGGCTCAAGCCCTGCCCATCTCAAGGCCACTGTGGCAGACCTATGACTCCCTAGCTCAGCAGGAGAATGGAAGTCAATGGGAATGAATATGAAAATCAATGTCTAAGAAAATGGAGACAGCAACAGGATCTCTCTGGAGGCTTTACCCTCCTTTTCTCCTCTTTGACATCTTCAAGGAAGGGCTGGGTGGGTGCTCAGCTTTGTTGATTCCATTTTCCCCAACTCTCCCTCCCCTCTCTGCCACACCACTCTGCCTATCTCTCCCACTCACTCTCCTCTAGAAAAGCAGAAACTTTCCTGCAGCTGTCAGGCTTCTTTCCCTGAAGAATATCTCTAATCGCCCCGCCTGATTGGGTCTCGTTAGCAGGCTGGTGGCATTGATTGTACTCAATCAGCATCCTCCTGCCCAGCTGGGAAAATGTCCCATTTGTTCCCCCATTTTATCTACTCTTCCTTCTACAACTATTTTACAGTTTTTCTGGGAGTTAAAAAAACCCAAGCCCCCAAATCAGAATTTTATGCTATCCCTGGTTGTGAGACTGTCTATGACTTTGCCCAAAGCTTTTCTGCTTTCTCTGTCCCAGGGAATTTCTGGAAGTTTCCTGTGGGATCTCTGGGGACACTCACAGTCTTCTCCGTAACCCTCACTTGTCAAGAATAGCATTTTCTTACCGTCACACCTAACAAAATGTTTTTCACAACAATCCTGTAGCACAGATATTAGTATCATCACCACCCCATTTGGTGTACAAGAAAACTGAGGGCCAGGAAAGTAAAGGGACTTGCCTAGATCATATATCTAGGAGGGGGCAGAGATGAAACTCAAACCCAGCTACTTGGTTCCAAAGTATGGCATTATTCTTATACTTTAAGCCCCACACTTGGCCCCAGTGATGGCAGTCTCATCCCATGGCAGAAGGTAGTTCTGATTCTGGGAAGGCCAAGGTGGTATGAGACCTCCCTTGCAAAGCCAACAGAGGTACCTGTGCCTAGAGGTGGAGTAGGCAGCCTCTTGGGAATCCTAAAAGACCCGTCCCCAACTCCAAATCTCTCCTTTGCTGATCCAACACAATGGGGAGGCCTATGTTCACCTCATTCCTCTAAATGAAGAGATCTGAAGAAATGCACTCTAAGGTTGGTTAGTTTAGCCCAGGTGGAGGAAGAGAAGAAAGAGGAAAAAGTTCAGGTCATGACAGGAGACTCCTCTAGGCAGGGAATACCCAGGTGGTGCACAGAGGCACTTGAGTCCTTTTCTGCCTCTGGCATCTGGTACAGAGTGCAGCGTCATGTGACTAATGCGCAAGAGCATGTTATCTCAAGACCTGGCTTCAATGTCTAGTTTTCCTGCCTACTGGGTGTGTCACCTTGGGCAAATCACTTATAGTATTTGCCTTGACTAAACGTAGTCTGGGGATTGAGGGAGTGGGAGCCAAAACTATCCTACTATCCCCCCAAAAGATAATATGTGAATGTGAGAAGTATAATAGAAATGAGATTCAGCATGTATACTGTGTACCACGTCAGAATTCTAAGTGTTCTATGGTAATGTGAAAAACTGTAAAATCTCCATCAAGGCTGAAAAGGAAAACTATGAGCATTTTGATATGATTCAACCGCTCATGCTTTAATCTAGACAATTCTATACAGATGGCAAACTGCTTTTACCCATGTTCATGCTTGCAGGGTTTTGTCTTATCTGGTTTACTCCCTTCCTACTTCCCTTTAGATGTCTGATGTTTGGGTTGCAGCTTCTTTACTGGTCACTATTTTCATTTGAACATAATATCAAAACAAATATTTTTCCCCTTCAGTATTTTTTTTTTTTTTTTTGAGATAGAGTCTTGCTCTGTTGCCCAGGCTGGAGTGCAGTGGTGCGATCTCAGCTCACTGCAACCTCCACCTCCCAGGTTCAAGCAAGCAATTCTCCTGCCTCAGACTCCTGAGTAGCTAGGATTACAGGCATCTGCCACCACGCCTGGCTATTTTTTTTGTATTTTTAGTAGAGATGGGGTTTCACCATGTTGGCCAGGCTGATCTAGAATTTCCTGATCTCAGATGATCCACCTGCCTTGCCCCCTCAAAGTGCTGCTATTACAGGCATAAGCCACCATGCCCAGCCAATAAATTCTTAATGCTCCCTAAGACTTTAGTATCATGGAAAGTGGAACTTGCTCCTACATCTCACTGACATTGAACATTTTAGCCATGGCTGCTGATATATTGTCTCAGTTTCTTCATAAGTGAGATGGGAGTGAGAATATCTCTCGTGAGGTTGTTGTGAGCATTTAGTGAGATACTGGGTGTGAAAGTGTTCTTTAAGAATAAGAAGTACTCTACAGATTTAAGGGATTTTTTATACTTCTGTGTACTTCCCTACATGTTGTGTTTCATAATTGCTTACCTTCTCACTTTTACACAACTGTAGTTAACTGGAGGGTAGGGAGGTCTATCTTATTAATATCTACATTTCTGATATATTGCATATTGTCTGAGACAGAGCAGGTGCTTAATAAAAATTAGATGGATGGATGATTGGATGAGTGGTTGGGTGGATGGATGGACGAATGAATAAAATGATGCTTGAGAATTAGAAGACAGTGGAGCTGAAAAGGGGTACGAAGTTCATTAACAGCAATTACTGTTGTAATTTAATTTACCTCCTTTAGCCTCACTAACACCTGTGAGGCAGGTATTGTTATTCCTATTTTATGAATGAGGAATCGTCAGCTCAGAAGGACTCATAGCTTGTAAGTATCAGAACTGGGATTCAAGCCAGATCCATTTCCAAAGCCCAGGCTCTTTCTACCATACCAGCACAATCTCAGCAGTCTCAAACATTCCATCCTGAAGATTTCTGCTCCCATTGGACCTCAATGCTCCATCATTAGGTGGTTTCATGGTTTGATGATGTCCAGAGTTGAACTTCTCCTGGGGTCCAAGTTGTTTGTGCTCAGACCTACGTGGAAGAAAGGCAGGCATAGGGCCTTGGAGTTCATCATCTTGCCAGGCATCAATGGCTGCAATCCAGTGGGCAGTTGTTTCCCTTAGCTCTTCCTGAATGAGTTCAGTAATCTGAACACCTGTGCAGTTAGATGGGCTCCTTGAAGGGTCAGACCCATTATCTGCTCCCTATCACAGCATCCGTTGCTGGGTAGCTGGGCCCTAGGGCTGCCAAAAGGAGTAAATGTAGCCAGAGGTACTTGGTGCTGGTTGGGGACCAAAATTAAGACCTCTTTCATGAAAGCAGAGAAAGACAAAGGACTGTAGAAGAGCGGAATTTCCCGCCAACAACCTTTTGAGTCTCTGGATACACCTATGTCCTTCCAAATTATGTAAACCAATGTATTTGCTGTTTCAGTCATGTTCACTTGAGTTGGGATTCTGTCACTTGCAACCAAAGAACCTTGATTAGTAAATTGCCCCTTACTCATTTTCCCACAGCATGTTGTCTATGCTTTGTTCTATTATTTATATATATCTTTCTCTCTACTAGACTCAAAGTCCCTAGAAAGTATGGGCCATGTCTTTTTCATTTCTATGTTCCTCATACGCCTGTACAGAGGGAGCCTGCCACATAGATGGTGATCAATAAATGTATTTCAGTAATTACAATGTGCAAGTCTTTTATATTTGGAGACTTGTCTTGATTTCCTGTGGCACTTATTAAGCACCTACTATGTGCCTATGCCTGTACTAGGGGGTTCTACAGGGAGGTCACATTATTTCAACTTTATCTCTCATAGGTCTTTCAGAACAGGCACCATTTCATGATCTGCCACCATCATTCCTTCTACCTTCCTTTGCAAAGTACAGAGAGTCCCCCTCAAGCCACTCAGCAAACACATAGTCAGAATATGATAAAAATACTTTGAACCTTTGTTTTAAAATCTTGTTAAATTTTCTGTTTAAAAATGTTTTGTTCACATAGTGATAGGAGGTCTTTTAGAAATCAGTTCTGAGGAGCAGTCTTCCTAAGGCAGTGTGTCTGTATTCAAAGCAGTTTGGAGAAAGAGCTGGTTGCTAGGGGCAACACTAACTTCTAAGGGGGGATCTTTGCATGTAGATATAAAACCAATGCCTTGGGACCCTGTAGGAAGGGGGTCTTCTCACAGAGGAGTGAATAAATGGAAAGTGGCTGGGAAGCCCCAGGATCATGCTGGTGCCCTTTTGGAGACTGGCAGGCTGTCCGAGCCACTTGCATATGGCATGAGGCCATAACCTAAGCACACAGGTGGCAGCTGTGCTCCCTCCAACAAGATTGCTTGAGAGGCTCATTCCGTGCAGTGGGGCAGTCCAGATTTGAGCTGGGGTGTTGTATCTCTGGTTACTCATTGTTATGGTATTTTACTTATTTATTTTATTTCTTAAATCACCACACAATAAATTTAACTGCTTTCTCTTGATGTACGGTTTTATGAACTTTAACACATGTATAGATTTGTGTTACTACCACTATAATCATGAGACGGAACAGTTTCATCATCCCCTGAATTTTCTTGCCCTATCCCTTTATTACAACCACACCTTCCCTCCACCTCCACCCTCTGACTGCCACTGACGTGTTCTCTGTCACTCTACTTCTGTCTTTTCAAGAATGTAGGAATAAATGGACTCATACAGTGTGTCACCATTTGAGACTGGCTCCTTGGCACAGTGCCTTTGAGATTTATACAAGTCCTTTTGTGTATCCATTGTTTGTTCCTTTTTATTGTTGAATAGTACTCCATAGTATTCATGCACAGTCGATCTTCATCGTTCCTGGATTCTACATTTGCAAATGTGCCTACTTGCTAAAATGTGTAACCTAAAAATCAGTACACATGGCACTTCACAGTCAATTGTAGACATGGACAGAGTGGTGAAAAACTTGACATGTCTGATGCACACATTCCCAGCTGAGGTTGAATAAGGCAATACCCTATTTTCTTGTTTCAGCTGTTATGCTATAATAGTGTCCTTTTTGTGGTCCATTTAGTGAAACCGGTTTTTTGTTTTTGTTTTTGCATTTTTTTGCTTTTTGTTGGTGACTTCACTTTTAAAATGGGCCCAACCTGGGAGACTGAGGCAGGAGGAATCTCTTGAGCCTAGGAGTTCGAGGCTGTGTTGTGCTATGATCACACATGTGACTAGTCACTGCACTCCAGCCTGGGCATCATAGAGAGACCCCATCTCTAAAAAGAAAAAAAGGGGGGCCTGAGAATAGTGCTGAAGTGCTGTCTAGTGCTCCTGCCTTGTGGAGAAAATAGGTGTTTTTCGATGTTTTATTCATGCATGAGTGATGGTGCTGTTGGTTTTGAGTTCAATGTTAATGGATCAGCAATGCATATTAAATAAGGTGTCTTTAAACTGAAACACACATTTAAAAAATTTATATATTGATCAGTTGATGAAAATGTTGTAATCAGAAGCTTGCAGAACCTCACGCTTTATTTCCCCTAGGAACAAAGGTTCAGTATTTGGTAATTCAGTGTGTGCAACGACTTTATAGAACGTAACTACCACAAGTAATGAGAACGGACTGTAATTGTGGTATTTATTTCACGGAGCTCTGGGCTAGTTACACTGGGGCTCCAGTAGTATTTAAGACCCTGTCCCAGACTTCAGGGTGCTTATCATCAGGTTGAGTTGATAGGTCTTTCCTAGCTATGCCACTTTTATTCTCTTAGTGTTTGGAAGGAGTGAAGCTGAGATTCCAAGTGCCCCAAGTACTGGAGAAACTGTTCTCTGCAGAACAAGGGGGAAAGAATGAGCTTGTTTCTCAGAAGAAAGAGAAGTAAAGGGCAAGAGAGAGGCAGTGAGGTCATGAGAGACTGTGTGTCTACCATGGCCTCTGTCCCAGATGCCACACATTTCCAGGAATGTTTCTAAATGCAGGAAATGCTTGGGAGCATGTGTCTTTTGGGGAACCTCCAGGAGGGCCCAAGATTCATGCCCTGGGCAGTGCCAAGCAGCATGGAGAGAGCATGGATGGGTGCAGAAGCAAAGACCACGGGAACATACAGCAACCAGTGGTAGAAACTTGTGCAAATTGGGGGAGACTCTGGACTCCTGCAGGCTGAGCACTGGCAATTTGGGTCAAGCTTACCAACATTTGGGGTGATGGGGTGGGAGAAGGAGGCCTCAGCTGATACTTGGGCTACACATAAAACAGCAGCCAACAGCCAGAAGACCAAAATCACTGACTACTACATTGTGCAGGACACACTCAGGGATTATCTGAGTCAGATGTGGATGGGAGAGGTCTGGGAGGGCTTCATCTCCATCCATGTTCTAGACTGAAAGTAAAGGTCCTTTCTTTCCCAGGATGGTGATAATAATAAGAGTAACACATAACAACTGGCACATAAAAATCACTCTTTAGTTTACCAGGATATTTTGCATACATTATTTCTGTGGTCCTTCACTTTTCTTCTAGACAGATGGGTTTTAAGTTTACATAGATTATAAGCATAGATAAGACTGCCTGTGGGTTGTGTGTAACCCTGTGGCACCAACAACAATACCGTTTCTTTCGAAGCTGAGGGTACACTGAAGTAAAAGTAACATAAGTGATATTTTTAAAAGGATAATCTTGAATGCATTCCAGTTTCTGTGTCTAGTTTATTGCTAATGATAACAAGGGTACTTGCCACAAACTGGTGACTGACGCATGGTGTTGTAATCCCAGAGTTAAGAACTCTGCCTTGTCTCTTATGATCACTACCACTAGTTTATGTAGGTCCTTAGCAATCATCATTGAAGCATTGACGAGTGCAACAGATCAGCATGGGCCTAAAGTACTTTAGAAAATACCCTTCTACCCCACATACTAGGTTCTCTAGGTCTTCTTTGACCTCCTTGAAGGTCATGAGCTCGAATTTACCGATTAGAAAAGTTTCCTGAATCCCCATTGCAGAAAATGAATAAAGCCGTCTCCCCAGCACCTGTACCTTCCGAATCCAGGGACAGTGCATGGGGAGTTGCCAATGGCCTGAGGAGGCACGGACAGAGGAGTGCTCATTCTCATCTCTGGTCAACAGCGGCCCTGTCTTCTGACTCTTTGAGAACTCTGGGCGCGGTGGTTCATGCCTGTAATCCCAGCACTTTTGGAGGCCGAGGCAGGCAGATTACCTGAGGTCTGGAGTTCGAGACCAACCTGACCAACATGGAGAAACCCCGTCTGTCTTCTAAAAATACAGAATTGGCTGGGTGTGGTGGTGGGCGCCTGTAATTCCAGCTACTCTGGAGGTTGAGGCAGGAGAATCGCTTGAACCTAGGAGGTGGAGGTTGCAGTGAGCTGAGATCGCGCCATTGTACTCCAGCCTGGGCAAAAAGAGCGAAACCCCATCTAAAAAAAAAAAAAAAGAAGAACTCTGAGGGTGAACCGGACTCGAGGTGAGGGGGCACAGGAAGTGCTCCCTCTGGTAGAGGACACATTTCTTTTTCAGCCACTCCTGATGTTTCCTTCTGTGTGGAGGGAGCTTCCTTGGTGATCTCTTGGCTTCTCTCTTTCCATTACTCTCTCTGCTCCAGGGAAGGAGAGCAGACTTTTCTGATTGGGTGTTTGGGGAGAATACACAGGGTGTGTTTAGCATATTCAGCTCAGCTCCTGCTGGTTTCTTTCCTCTGATAAAGGTGAGACTGATTGCAGAGAGTCCAGGTTGCCTTTTACCCATCCATGACATTGGTGGTAGCTGGGCAGACCCTTTGCCATCACCAGCACCAAATGCAGAGGCTGCCCGTCTATGCTGCCTGTGACGGTAAGGGTAAGGCCTCTGACTGTGGGGCCCAGGAGGCCCACTTGCTCTCTCATTCAGCCACATCCTTCAACTTAGCCACTATTAGCAACAAAGGTAGCCTTTCTCTGTCCCAGATGTCACTGTTTGTCTTTTTTCTTGCTTTCTTAGAACATGGAGGGAAAGAGAGGTGCATTGGGCAGTCCCTTGATAGAGAAAACCCAGGACTCTTTCCCACTATTCCACCAACCAGCTCTGTTTCTTTTTTCACACCTGGTTCTAAACCCACCTACTCCAGGCAGTCTCCCGGGATTAGCTGCAAAATTCTGAGACATGGCTTCACGGGTAGGATATCAAATTCGAGCTTACCTGACCTGACTCCTCACCAGAAAGCCTTGCCTTTCTCAGCTGAGGGTATACTGAAGTACAAGTAATATAAGTGATCTTTTTAAAAGGACAATCCTGAATGCACTCTAGTTTCTATGTCTAGTTTACTGCTAATGGCAACAAGGCATTGCTACAAACTGGTGACTGGCGTATGGTATTGTAATCCCAAAGTTAAGAACTCTGCCTTGTCTCCTAAGATCACTACCTCTAGTTCAAAGGTCTTAGCAATCATCACTGAAGCATTGACGGATGTGACAGAGATCTGTTACTGAGATAGAGAAGACAACTGGCTTCCCCTTAAAAAACCTGGTGTGATTTGGGGGAAGTGTCTTGACATCTTTGAGCATCAGTTTCCTTATGGGCAAAATGGAGCTAAATCATTTCTGCCTCTCAGTGTTGTGGTGAGGTTTAAATGAGATGGTGCGGGATAGTGTCTTGTCAATCTGAAAGCCCATGCAAATAGGATGGACTGTTGGCAGTGGGAGAGTAGGGCATGCAACCCAGGTTTTCCTGGGGTGGGGAAATCCCAGGGCCCCCAGCTTAGAGAGGCTGGGGATCTTTCCAGGCCCCAGAGGAAAGGGATTAGAGAGCAGAAAGTTATGTAATGTACTTGGGACCCTGGATCTCTGACCTGCCCAACCTGTGGTGTCTTGGGTGAAGTCTGGGGAAGGCTATTCACATAGGGACACCTCCTAGCCACTTCTAGAGGCTTCTAGAGGTGGCTGGAGGGAACAGGTAAGAAGAATGGTACCCAAACAGTGCAGTGTTGGGAAGGCCTGGAGAAGGAGATTGGGGGAGGCTGCATCCCCTGAGGCAGAGGCGAATGCCTGCTGCAGGACCCCAGTGCCCTGTCTACAGGGGCTCAGACAAGCCCCCACCTTGAAACCTCCCCCTCAAGCAGAAGTCAGGTTGGGCTTAAATGATAGCATCCCATCTACTCCGTCTTCACACACACTTACTCTGGACCCAACCCTGAGCCTGAAGGAACTGATGTGATATCCAACACTCTCCCCCAGTCAACCTCCACGCCCCAGCCAATCATCCCTCCATTTCCCCCACTTCCCCGCTATCTCCTGTGACCGAGGAGTGCAGAAAGTCCTTATAAAAATTACTGAAATGATCTTCTGTATGGAGATGAAGGACACTAGCAAAACCATTGCTCCTTTCTGGGCCTCAGTTTCCTTTTTTCTGAAATGGAAACAACACTCTTATACAATCCTTGGTGCTTTGGTTCAGCAGTGTCGCTCTCAGAAACTTCTATTAAGGCTGATTTGTGCCTGGCACTATATGGAACACCGCAGCTTTCGCTCCTCAGGAATGTGTGTGTGTGCGTGTGTGTGCGTGCGTGCGCACACAGGCAGGTTTTACTCACATCAAAACTGGTTATATAAAAACCTGGGCTTACACTAATGATAAATTAGGGGATAATTATTCACTTTATGAAAGGATTCATGTTAGGATTCCCCTAGTGTGTTTATAATGTGATTCAATTTACACCATATTCAGCAACCATCTATTGTGTGAAGGGAGGCCCTCTCTGCATAAACAAGAGCGTGTGTAGGCAGTATTTTGAGCTTTATGGAAGGAAAGAATTAGAGATACTGGAGAGGTCTTTATTGCCGATAACAATGAGTAATACTAGCGCCTGGGAACAAAGGTGACTGTGGATCACAATTTCCTTAGTCTCAGGAGCACTGCAGTGCCACACAGGGCTGGGGAAGAAGTCCAACTCCCTGCTCACGAGTCTGACTTTGGTTTCAGCAGCGTATGTGGGGGCTAAGAGTGGTCAGGGGCCTGGGAGCCAGGAGCTCTGGCTTTGGTGTCAGGACAAAAGCTATTTGGTTTATATTCCTTGAGACCATTAGATTCAGGGCACTGGCGTGAGGCCGGCAGGTAAGGTTCTTAGGATGGGGTTCCTGGAGGAGCTCAGGGAACTGCTTAGCTCCTACCATTTTCCGGACATCCTTTCTCTTCACCTTTCTTTGCCCCCCTGCCAAGGCTGTTTTTCCAGTATCACAGGCTAGGACTGAATTCTGAGTTTGTCTTGTCCATTTCTTCATCTCACTTAGGAATCTGCTGAGCCATCCAAGCAGATGAGAATCTTCTCTTTTGAGGCTCCGCAGGAGGCGAGTTACACCCTTTCCTCCAAATATCTTTTCCAGTTCCCTATTTTCATTACCACTAGAGGAAGACGATGAAGTGCAGGTTCTGGCACCACATTTTATTAGGCAGGCAACAGCACAACATCAGGAATTTGTAGTCAGAGAAGCAATATGGTTAGATGTGAGTTTTATAGAGGTTCTGATGCGGGTGGGTGGGGACTGTGCAACTGTGCAGGTGTAGGTGAGGCATGACTGTTGTCAGGCTAGGGCCAAAGGCACTGGGGTGAGGGGATGGTGTGTGGACATGATGCCCTGTGAAGACACATCTGGAAGGTCATAGGTGTGAGGGGCAGGGTCAGCCTTAAGATGCTTAAAGACTATCCTGATCCTTTGTGTCTCCACGCAAAAGCATCTCCATTCCCTTTGCTTGGCTCCAAAAGTAACCAGCATCTTTCTTCATTCTTGGGCACACATCTGACTCCTCGTCTTCCAAGCCGTGCTCATGCCAGGATCAGATTTGCCATTAGATTATGACTTCCATTGATATGTTGAGATGTGGAGTAGAAAATGCCGGGGTCCACCCTGTGGTTTTCTGGGGTCCCTGCCTCTCCAGCCCTGGTACAACTTCTGCCTGGCATCAAGGGTTCTGAGGAGGGCTGGCTAGCTGACTCAGACCTGGGGATCCCCACTTCAGAACCCCCCACCCCTCCAGTTGGGTATCTTCAAAGGAATCTTTGGTGTCACAGACCAAGTCAGCAGGGGCTGGGAGGGAGCCTGGAGCTTTATTAACTAATCTCTGGTACTTGAGTAATTTATTATGTTTAAGCTGGTGCCATCAAGTCTCTCAGCAGTGCCCGCGTGCGCTGGGAAATAAATTAAAGGCTGTCCAGAGATACTTGGATCATCTGTGTGATTGCTGGGCTGGTGAGATGGAGGTTTAAGGCTCTCTCTTCTTGCAAATTGGAAATTAGGAATTAATAAGACAGCAGGCCAAAGAGCGTCGGTGGTGGTGGTGACTTGGCTGCAGGGCCAGGGCTGGGGGAGGGAAGGCTGCTGCCAGTGAGGGCGGAAATGCAGATCTCAGCCAGAGTTTCCAGGGCATGGTTGGGCTAGAGGAGGGGGCTCTTCCTGGGCCTGCACAGCAGGTGGCAGGGATTTTTCCACCTCTAGAAAAGGTTAAATGGGTAATGGAAAGAGCCCTACCCTGGAAGCCTGAAGACTTGTTCTGGCCCCAGCCCTGCCACAGCCCCTGTGTGACAATGAACAGCCAGCCCTCTTCCTTTCTCTGGGCTTCAGTTTCCTCATCTGCAACAGGGGGAGGTGGTACTCAGGGCCCACTTATCCATGAGCACAGCAAGCACACAAAAATGTTTTAATTTCTTTTAAAGTCAGAAGAGAAAGAATATGCTTTTAGGTTGAGGAAAATATTTTTAATATATAATATTAATACATTCATCTTGATACCAAAGCAGGCTATATATATATATATATATATATACACACACACACACACACACACATATACATACACACACACACACACACACACACACACACACACACACACACATATATATAGTTTGTTGGTTTGTTTTTTGAGATAAGAGTTCTGCTCTGTTGTCCAGGCTGGAGTGCAGTGGCATGATCTCGGCTCACTGCAACCTCTGCCTCCCAGGCTCAAGCCATCCTCCCACCTCTGCCTCCCAAAGTGCTGGGGTGCTGGGATTACAGGCGTGAGCCACCTTGTTTGGCCATAAAATAGGATTTTAGTATGAATTTGTGTGTGTGGAGGAAGAGGCCCATGAAGATGAAGGTGCTAAGGGTCCCACAGAGCTCATGATGCAGCCTCTGTTAAATGAGAAGAACCCAAAGGCCCTTCCTGCCCCAGTACACTTGCCTTTCCCATCCATTTGCCAGCTTCGGCTTATCCGGGTTCCCGTGAGCTCCTGGAGCAGGGACATCTTCCTGTCAGACCGCCCTACTCCTGCGGTAGGAGTGGTGTGCACGCAAGGAGCCACAGTCAGTCCCACTGTGGGCGGTGGTGGGGCCAGGAGTGGAATCCAGGCTTTGGGCCTCTCTATGGCCCCAAGCTGCTGCTTCCTGATAGATGTCCAGGGAAGGGGCGTGTAAGCCCCCTGGGAGTCCGAATCTCTTCTTTCACAAGTCCCTGGGATCAGGCCCTCCCCGGGGGACTTCTGCCTCGGCCCTTGAACCCGATCCACCCCTACCTTCTGCTTTTCTGCCCTCATAAACTCAGTAGTACCTAGAAGGGCCCTGGGCAGGGCTCCGCGCCTTCGGGGTCTGCTCTGCGGGAGCCAGTGGGCACCCGGGTGTGGGGCCCTCGGCGAGGGACAGCACGGCCCTCAAGAGCCCCAGCCTGTAGTTGGGTGGCCTCACCACCAGGTGGCAGGCTTGCTCTACACTGATGTCTTGGCAGGAGCACTTACCTGGCAGTGGCCGCAGGGGTCGGAGGATGCCAAATCGGCCAGTGGCTGGGGGATTATTGAGGGCAGCGCCTGCGGCTTCAGAAGCAGGGCGGAGATCTCTCCTCTCGGCGTGGGGCTCCTGTTGGGATTCTGCCTCCAAGGGCACTTTGATCTCCTAGAAGTGCCTCCAGGCCACTGTCGGTGTGGGCCAGAGTGCGCCCCCTGGAGGACGGAGGGCTGAATTGCCTCCCAGGGGTTTGGTGTGTGCGCAGTTGGCTGGGCTGGCTGGAGGTCTGGGGACACGGAGAGGGACCTGATGATGTCTTTGGAGGCACCCCAAGGACCCTGGTTCTGCACAGCAAGGTGATTCCCACCCAGCTGGCCCTGGTTTTAGGTATGATTGTGGTGTCGGCTGCACACCCACCACCTAGACTATCCCTGCTGTGGGCAGGGCCCCTTGGGAGGCCCACTTGCGGCAGGGCAGCCTGAGCGTCATCCTTTCGCCCACCCCTCTGACCAGCATGGCTACGGCACTGTCCCTCCAGCACCCTGGGTTCTCCTCGAGGGGTCCCAGGAGCCGGGGCTCAGGCCACACTCCAGCCCAGGGCCCTGTCTTCCCCAGCAGCAGAACAGGAAAAGACCGAAGCCCTGGTCAGTAGAGTGCCAAGGAGAAGAGATGAGAGTGAGAGGTGAAAGACAGACATAGTGGCAAGCAAAAGTGAGGCTGGCCACGCCCCGCGGGATTCCTCGGAGAGGAAGTGTGAAGGCCTTAGGTCCTGGGGAAGAAAGTGGGAGGTCCCTGGCTCTGCCGGGCGCTTCTTTGTCTCAGGCAGCAGGAGCTCTCCCCAGGCCTGGAGTCCTCTTGGGGTTCCTGAGTGACATCTGGAATGCCCTGTCCTGTCACTAGCCAGCCAGGGCCTGCGTCAGAGCTGGTGACTCACATGCTTCTTTCTGTGATGTCTTCGTGCCCTTCATGAAAGTCAAAAGCCCCAGAAGTCAGCCCTGGGCCCTTCTCTCTGTCTCCCTCACCTGCCTGTGTGCCCTCCTTGGTGCACTGGTTCCCAGCCTGCGCCCTGTCCTCCCCACTCTGTCTTGGTTGAGAGATCTGCTCTCTGCTCTTGTTCCAGAAATAATGATGACTTTTTTTGTGCAGTGCGTTCTGTCCCACCCATTCCAAAGGCATCCGATTTCGAGAGCTCATCTTTGGGACTCCGTGTCCGCACTCACTCAGACCCTTCCTCGGAGGCTTCCGTGTGTTCTGGGGTCAAGAGGATCAAGCCAGGCCTGGATGGGGAGTCAGGTTCGGGTACAAAGTCTCAGATAGTCCCCAGGGCCTCTCCCCCTTACAGATCCACCAGGACAGGTCTGGACCAGAGACTGGGAGAGATAGAGAAGAGGGAAAACAGAGAGAGCCACGCTGGGGAGGGGAGTGGCCTGGGAACAAACAGAGAAAAAGATAGTAGGGACATGCAAAGGAAGAGAGGAAGACAGAGAAGAAGAGTATGTGTGTGGGATGGAGAGGGGGAGGGAGAGAGAAAGAGAGAGAGAGAGAGAGAGAGAGAGAGAGAGCCAGAAAGAGAAAGGAAGAAGAGACAGAATAGAATAACCAAAAAAAAAAAAAAAAAAAAAGAGCGGGGGAAGGATGGAAATTAAATACATTACAAACTGAGGAAGGAGGAAAACCAAAGGAAAAAAATAGAAAATACCCAAAAGACAGAAGGGATGATTGCAGAGGCAGGCACACACAAACATGGGTGTGAACAGCTGTGTGCACACGAACACACACACACGTACACACCCTGCTCTGGTCACTGCCCTGGTCCTGTGCTGATCCTGCCTTAGCATCTCTCTCCCTCTGACCTGCCTTAGGTTCTTAAGAAGGGTGCGGCCTCCTAGTGTTGCCTGTTCCCTGGCCCGCCCCCTGCCCACCCCCAAAGATTTCACTTAGGCTGGGATGCACAGAGGAGGCCAAAATCTTTATGCCTCACACTTGTCACCCAAAATTGGATCTAACCGCCTCTCTCCGTTCCTCTCTCCCTCCTAGTTTCCTTAGTAACTGACAGTTCCCCAGTGAATGCCAGGCCCCGGGTGACAGACCGCTGTCACCATCACAGAAGCACTTTCTCTCTCTCTCTCTTTTTCTCTCTCTCAACTGTCCCCCTCAAAACCACATAGACTCACAGACTTGGGCGGGGGTGTGGGAATGCCTGGGTAGGCTCAGGGGTAATTAAAACATGTACCATTTATTCCATAACAGGGAGCAGAACTTTAATTACTCACTCTGAAGGTGAGGGCGTGAGCAAGGAGGTGTCTACTGGAGGGTTGGGGAGGGGGCTCAGAACGTGTCTGCTTTTTTTCTTTCCTTTTCCATTTGCCCAACTTGGACTGGAGAGGTGGGAGGTGGGCCTGGGAAAGTGAGGGGGTGCTGAGTGCGTGTAGGGGAGAAGCAGAGGGTGAAACCTGATTGTGTTCATTAAGGCAACACAAAACTGGGAGCCGTAATAATAATTAAATTAATTATAAAAGCAATTTGCTTTTGGAAATTTGATTTGACAGCTTACTAGTGGCTGCACTGATCTAGCAGCTCTGGCTTAAAATAGTCAGAACAAAACCAAGTAGAAGAACCATCAGCTAATTTTAATTAGACGCCAGGATTGGTAAACAAAATTCCGCACCACCCTTTCATTGTGGCTGACTTCGATTTAAGGAGATGTCGGGATTGATTTGGGGAAACGCAGGGGAAAGGAAGGTGCCTTTTGGAAAGGGCATGGAGACAAGGGGGGTCTGAACAAAGGCAGTGACCCTGGGGGCTGGTCCCCCTGCTCCCCACCCATTTAGGGGTTTCCATTGGCTCCTTCCTGTGCGACCTTGGTAGAAATGGCTCTGCCTCTCTGACTTGCTGCACTGGTGCTTTCTCTGTGTGTGTGTGTGAGTGTGTGCATGCACACAGATGTGTTGGAGAGGGGACATCACATTGACAACATCCACTGATCCAGGAGAAATTCAACCAAGAAGGGCAAAGAGCCTGTGTAGAGGGTGGGCCACAGGCTCTGCCCTGCCAGGGCTCTAGAATGCTTACAAGTCTTTGGAAGCTGACACGTCTGTGGAAGTTTCAATGAAGACTGAAGGAGGGCTGGCTTCTGGCAGGGAGAGGCTGCTGTCTCTTGTGGCCCTCAGGTGTCTGGGCACCATGCTGACCCCTGACCTCCAAGCCCCATCTTGACATCTTCAGTGCCCCTCCTCCTCTCCCCAGCAGTGCATGCATCCTGCATCCACAGCTCATACCTCCATCAAATCACTGCCCTCCTGGCGCTGTCACTGCCAGGGCCAGTTAACTCCTCTTCCCTGTGGCTTGGAGAGCCCTCTCTACTTCCTACCTTGGGCATGGATTTGATCCATCCCAGGGTTCCACTGCCCGGCACAGTGCCCAGCATATAACAGGTGTCCAGTAAGTGTTGGTTAAATGGACCAAATCACCAATCATGACCTTCCTAACTACCTCTTCCAGTTAACATTTCATTACCCTCCCTTCCTCTCTCATTGCCCTTCCATCCATTGTCTTCCAGTCCGCTGCATGCTGAGGACCCTCTCCTGGGCCACCCATCCCTGGGGCTCCTCTCCTTCCTCCTTCCCTTTGCTCCCTGTGCCCCTGGCTGACACTGTTGTCCACCCCTCAATGCGGCTGCCTGCAGAGTCTATCCCACCGCCTGCTTTGTCCTTAGTGCTCACATCGGGGCCCCTGGCCGCCCTTGGTGTGCAGCACCATCTTTATATGCATCACTCTCAGGATGCATCACTTGCTTCATTCAACAGGGTTTCATGGAGACATCTGAGTTAGGCTCCTGGCTGGGTTGATACAGCTGGGGAGAGGGAGCACGGCGAGCATATCCGGACCCTGCTTCATGCAGCTTAGGGTGCAGTGCGTGGTGAGGTCCCTCAGAGTCCCTGCCCTGCATGCTCCTGCTGCTCTGGCTCCAGCTTTCTAACCACCCATCACTGGAAGATCCTTCTGTTCTTTCAAAACCAATGTTGGAAACAAGACTTTTTGCCCTCTCTTATCTCTCTGTCTCTCTCCCCCCCCACGTGCGTGCATACACACATATGCACTCACACGCACACACACACGCACACACCACACAAACACACATACACTCTCACACACACGCATGCGTGCACGCACACACATGCACTCATACGCGCACACACACATGCAATCACACACACGCAGACGTGCATGTGCGCGTGCACACCTACACACACACACACACAAACACACACACACTCTTCTCTCCCGTCAGCTCTGTATCTCCGAGGCTCACCACACTTTTCGCACCCCCCAGGTTTCCCCAAAGGTTTGGGTCATCTTCCCCGGCTCCCTCTCCTGGTCTTCCAGGTGATAATCACTCAGCAAGCCTTGTGGCTTTTTTCTTCAGAATCCCCCTCCTCTCTGTTACTGGGGTGCCCCCTGCCTGTCTCCCTTGTAATCTGGGCACAGCTGCCCCCAGACCCAGCTGGGTCCTCAGCCTCTAGGCCTTTCTTCACCACACTGCCAACATTTTAAGCTTGCTGTGGTTGAGCCCATCCACACCCTCGTGTTTTCCTGGTTATTTCACAGGGAGGCAGTTGTGTGAGCTTCCAGATACCCTCAATCAGCCCCTCACTAAGTCCCCTGTGCTGAGCCTGATGTGGGGCCATATTTGAGAAGATTCAGAGAAAGGAGGTGAACATACCCCCACACTGATCAGCCGAGAGCCTAAGAAGCAGAGGAGTATGGGCTGCAGATGAGAAACGAGCAGGAACTTGGAGGAGGTGAGGGCAGGATTTGGGGTAAAGAATAGAAGAGAATGAATGAGATTTTAGGGAATGGAGCCATTTCCTCTGGAGCAAATATTGGACTTGTGGTCTGACAAGAGTCTTGGAAATTGGGAAGGTGTTGGAAAGTTAGGGCTGCACTGATATCAGAGAAAGGGCAGGGGGGCCAGATCATCCTAGCAGCTGACTGTGGGAGGCAGTTCCCACTGCATCTCTGTGACCCCCACCTGGGAAGTTCTGGCATCAGGGAGACTATAGTGCGTGTGTGTGTGAGTGTGTGAGTGTGCACCCGCACACGCATGCATGTAGCGGGTGGTTTGGGAAGGTGAGGGAGGGAAGCTAGACAGTTCTAACTTGACTGATTACAAGCTGCAAGACCTTGGACAATTACTTAACATTTTGTAGCCTCAGTTGCATCATTTATAAAATGAAGATAATTATAGTATCTCAAAGATTGTTGTGAGGATCAAAAGAAAGGATATGTGTGATGCCCCTAACTGGGTTCCTAGAATGCAGTTGGTGTTTAAGAAATGTTGTGTGCTGCGGCTTTTATTCATCTTCCTGACATCAACACATTTTACTCCTCTGATTCCCTTCTTCCCACAATGGCAGAGTGTGGTGTGGCCGAGCTGGAGGGACCTTGGAGAGATGATCTAGTCCAACAGCCTCACTTCGTGGAAGGGGTGCAGACACCTAGGGCATAGAGGGGGCTTACCCAACCCTGCCTAGGAATTGGTTTGGGGCTGAGGCTGGAATCCAGGCCTCCTGGACTCCCATTCCAGTGCTCCACCTAGGATGTCTTGGAGTTTTGGGTTCAGGTTAATATAGAATATGATGAAATAGAAACTGCAGTGGGGACTCTAAATTCCAGCCCTGCCTATGAGGTGCCCCGCAGGTGGGGCAGAGGGGGGGTGTCTCTTCCTCTTCTGGGTCCTCACTCCCCATCCCTGAGCAGACCTGACTGGAAGGAGTGAGGTTCGTCTCAGAGCACTGTCAGGCACTGACAATGTTCCTGCTGAGAATCCCTCACATGTCTCTGCCAGTGCATGATGCATATGAGAACAAGAGAGAGAATAGTGCAAAGTTACCTCTCCCCCCAAAATCCCACCATATGTTTCAATACGACTGTCAAGAAAACACCATCCACCCGGGCTCTGCCCAGCCTCTGCCAGGAGAGAGGGGCAGGAGCTGGGCTCGCCCTCATGTGAGGAAACTCACAGCCCAGTACCTGGCCTCACTAGGGGCGAATCCTAGCTCTGCCTTGCTGTGTGACCTTCCACCAGTTACTTCACCTCTCTGGATCCTATGTCCTTTATATATAAAATAAGAGGATCGGAAAATCTCTAATAGCTATGATTCCAAGACTTTGGGGAATACTTATTTCCTTTTCTAAAGGACATCTTGTGATTTGACCCTGATAATGTGGATAATCCTGGCAGTGTGGTCTATCTAGCTACTGGCGTCAGGAAAGAAAACTCATCTAAGGCATCTAAGGCTAGACCCTGCCTGGTGGAAAGAAGTCAGGAACCAGGAGAGTTGGTCACTGTGGCTCTAGGGTCTGCCCTTGACCCTTGTGAGAGCCAGAGAAGATAATAGAAAGTCTTTTGGAGAGGTTGAAAATTCATCGTGTTTTATTCATAATGAGTAAGAGCCAACTGTTCCTGTGACTACATTGAAGAATGGGAGGGACAGGGCAGGCCAAGAGTGGGGTTGGCCCAGAGTCCTGAGTTCCCCTTTTGGGATCTTCGCTGTAAGAGCAGATACTGCCATGTGCCTGGGCCAGGAGCTCTGGCTTTTTTCTGGAGCTAGACTGTAGGTGGTCAGGGGCCAAATCTACTGGGACCTGCCTGACAGGATGCCTCCCAGAACCTCCTCCTCACTGCCCTCCAGGCAACTCCCAGAGGGCAACTGGGAGCCCTGTTTTATCCATTTCTGGACCCTTTGAGGATAGAGCTGTTGGTGACTGCTAGATGGTTGAACATCAAGACCCCGGCCTTCTGCTTCTCTCCCAGCAGGAGGGAACATTCCCAGTGGGAAGAAGGCTGGGGTGGGGCTGATTTCTTGGAACTGTATCACCTTCTGGTCCTCTTACACCCATCCCACCTCTTAGGTGGGGTTGGAGAGGCAGAGGGGAGGAGGGACTGGGGCTATGGTCATTCATGGCCAAGAGCTTCAGCCCTGCTAGTCCCCTTCTCTCAGGGTAGCTCAACCCTCTTCACCATCCTTGGCAGAGAGAGACCCAGTCAAATAGCTCTGCATCATTCTTGTGCAGAGAGCTGTGTGTGTGTCAGGAAGAATTAGAGGGCCAGAGTTTAAAGGAAGGGCAAAGAAGAGAGAAAATAAGAGTCAAGACAGAGACAGAAACATAAGAGGCAAAGTCAGGACCCCTTCGCCAAATGGATGGCAGGACAGCACGATGGTCATGGACCAGAGAACAGCACTCTCCTCATGGCCCCTTGTGGCCCAGCATCGGGGGTGATCCTGAGTGTCCCAGCCACGGAAGGCCCTGCATCGCTGAAGCTGTGAGGCACAGTGAGGGATTCTCATTTCCTTTGTGAAGGAAGCTAGAAGCCCAGGCATGGGCTGAAATGGCACCAGAGACACTCGTGGAGCACACTAGAAAGCTTTAGAAAACAAAAGGACCTAGGATCAAGAGAAGCTTCTCCTCTGACAGTATTGGGAAAACTGAGGCTTGACACCTTCCTTTTCCCTTTGAAAGCTGCAAAATGATGCCAAACACCCAAACAATAGACCCAGTATAGTGAATTGTAGGTGCTCATCTCCAAAACCACCCCACCCTGCACCTGCCCTCAGGATAACCATGGCTAGTCCCTTCCTCGTGTCATCTTTAAAACATGTTATTTATAAATAATAGCTAAATGTCCCTGGAATTTACCATATGCCAAACACTATGTGAAAGCTTTGTATACGTTATCTTTTTTGAAATTACATGTACCTTCCCTATGCATACGTACATACAGGTTTTCTTTGTTTTTAATGTCGGACTATACCAAGCATATTGTTTTGTGGCTTATGTTTTTTACTGAATGTGTCGTGGAGACCTTTCCTGTCAGTGTCCATTGCTCTTTGCCACCCTTTTAAATGGACATCTAGTATTTCCCAGTGTGGGTGGACCACGCTGTGACTTCATAATTCCCTCATCTAGAGGTATTTATGCACTTCTACTTTTTATGATATAAACAATGCTGAGTTACACATCCTTAGGCATATGTCTTAGTGCAGAATGTGTAAGGGTTTTATATGTTAATTCCTTGAATGAAACTCTGGATCAAAAAAGCATGTGAATTTCTTAGCTTGCAAGATCCTTGCACATTTACCCTGAGCTTAGATGTTGGAGTGTTTTTTTTTTTTTTTTTTTGGTTTGGAGGTTTAGCCTTGCCTGAATTGTGAGGGATAGAGATTAGCCAAGCTCTGGCCCTTCAGTTCTGCTCTTGGATTTGATGACCCATAGATGAAAAGCAAAGGGCTGAGGGCAAAGGTGCCCATTCCCACCTACCAGGGCAGTCAACAAAGGATGCCCATTCCCACCCACCAGGGCAGTCAAGGGTGCCCCCTCAAGGGCCTGGAGGAGGCACTGGGCATTCTAATCCTCAGAAATCCTGCTGAACAGGGCCTGGGGAGCCAGTGGTAGCTCCTTTGCCAGAGGATCTTTCGATAACTGCATTTGGAGGGCAGTGTAACCTAAAGCCAAAGGATAATCTACAATTAATTTCATCTTTGTTTGGAATTCATGAAATGATTAGATTTTTAAAGGAGATTGACCTACCCTTAGATGGTTGAATTTGACTGAGATTAAAAGGGTTTATTTGCGTCCTCCAAGTACATCCCTGACGTAGTCCCATGCCGTGCTGGGGGAATGGGCAGGGGTGTGGTGTGGGTGAAACCCATAATGCTTGCCCATGTAGGTGACCTGAGGACAGAGCCTTATTCATCTGCTTGTGATTATTACTGCGTCTCCAGTGCCTGAAACAGCCTGGCACCCACAGTGGGTGCTCATTCCATCTTTGGTGAATGAATGCAAAGGCTTTGGAGGCAATATACAGTAACTGAGAGCCCAGACTTTTAATTCAGACACAGACCCCGGGGACGAGCTGTGTGCTTCTGAACAATGGATTCTCTCTGAACCTCAGTTGCCGCATCTGTCAAATGGGAATAGTAAGAATCTTTGATAGTACCAACCTCATAGGACTGTTGTGAGGATTATAAAATAAAAATATTAATACTATTAATTATTTTAATGACAATAAACTCTTATCCCAACTTCTCAAGGGGTTCTTCTCATTCCTTCTCTGTCCCACCCCACCTCATTTCTCTTGAGTATGGTAACAGTCCTAGAAGGCGGATTTTTTCCTGCGTGTTAGAAGCCAAGTTCAGAGGGTTGAGCTCTTTAGACCAGTGAGGGTATAAAGCCATAGGGCAGGAGTGGTGGGAGGGGGAGATCATGGCTGGCGTTGCCATCTGCTCTCTGCAGAATGTCCCAAGCTCCCTATCCACACTTCCTGGTGCTCTTTGCCCCAGATTTCCCAGGGCTCTCTTCAAACTTGCTTTCCAGCTGTTGAGCTGGCCCCTTACTTGACTTTACTTACGTTCTTTTTTTTTTTTTTGAGATAAGGTCTCACTCCATCACCCAGACTGGAGTGCAATGACACAATCTTGGCTCACTGCAACCTCCACCTCCCAGGCTCAAGTGATTTTCCTGCCTCAGGCTCCCTGGTAACTGGGATTACAGGTGTGTGCCACTACTGCCTGGCTAATTTTTGTACTTTTTTTTTTAGTAGAGATGGGGTTTCACCATGTTGGACAGTCTGGTCTTGAACTCCTGACCTCGAATGATCCACTTGCCTTGGCCTCCCAAAGTACTAGGAATACAGGCGTGGGCCATCGCACCAGGCCCACTGCTTATGTTCTAATCACTGGTCACTGGGGACCCCAGTTGACATTAATTGGTCCAAGGAATCTGTAAACAGGATGGGATGACTCCTCCTAATTCATTCTAGAAAACTGGGAGGAAAGAGTCACCATTATTGAGCCATTAGTGTGTACCTCCTCTGAGGTGTGCGCATGAGGAGAAAAGTGAGTCCCTGAGAGTCTAGGTCAGGAACCCAAGGTTCCACAGCTGGGAGGTGTCAGAGTCTGCACCTGGGTGAGGTGTGACTCCTGCCAGAGTGCAGAGATTGCTCCCTGAGGCATGGTTTGCAGGGCACCAGCTCTTTCCTCCCTGGCTGTCTTGTTCTGGCAGCCTATCTACCAGGGCTATGCATGGCCCTAGAAGAAGAGATGCTGAAATCTTATATAATTACCCAAATCATGGCTCCTAAATGGCCTCTGATTACAGCACTAAAGCCCCTTTCTGCCGTGCAGCCCTGGCTCTCCTGAATAGAGCTGTGACCACTTTGTACGGGATTTTTTTCTTTTAAAGTGAAGGAGATGGCTTATCCACATGCAAAGTAGGTCAGAATCTTAGCAAAGATCTTTTCAAACACTTGGCTTTTTTGAAGTCCTGCTACGAAACTTCTTTTGTTTCTCCTGCCTTTGCCTCTTCCCTCCCGCCCCTCTCCTTTTTCCAAAGGCTCAACGACATCAAATGGTTCTGACAGCGACAGTGAGGGTTGCACATGATAAGCTCAATTATAAATAATGCCAAACTGGCCCAGCTGGGCCGAAAGTGCCAACTGCAGCCAGGCTGCCATGGCCCAGTGCCTCCCAGCCACAAGCACCTTTAGGGTATCATGGGCACCTGCCCAGCTTGCCAGAAGTGTGAGTGCCCTTGTCGTGGGTCCCACCAGCCCAGCGAGGGGAGGGGAAGGCTGGACTGGGATTGCACCCGTGCCTGGGAGCCAGCGGTCTGAGTTTGCGTTGCCCATTATTCATCCAACCTTGCAAAACGCATTTGTTTCCACAGGAGATCAACCCAGACAGCTGATTAGTGCTTTGCCTCATGGTTTGCTATCTTGGAGGCTGTTTCTCTCTCTTTTGCTCTTGCTTCTCCATCTCCCTAACCCCACCATCACCAATGACAGGCAGAAATCAGCAAGAGAGATGTAGGTATTAAGAATGTTTTCCAGTGGGATGATGTTGCTGAAGGTGGTCACACCCGATCCCACCCCAGACCCTAACGCCAATCTTGATGAGCAGGCAGAGTGAGCAGGCACTTCTGGGCCTCCAGAGATGAGTAAGGTGACTCTTTAGTTCCAGCAGGCACTAAAGGCTGCAGGGCCTGGGAGTGATGGCTCAGGGACCAGAAACTGAGTCTGCTCACTCTGGAGCTCTTTCCTTCAAACCTCAATGAGTTGGGGTAGAAATTGAAATGGATGTGCATACCTGTGTGCATGCGTGTGTGTGTGTGTGTGTGAGCGTGTGTGTGTGGGTGTGTGTATTTGTGAGCGTGTCTGTGTGAGCGTGTATGTGTGAGCATGTGTGTGTGTGAGGGTATGTGTGCCCTCACTGAAGGATAGACTTGTGATCAATACGAATTTGCTCTTTGCACATGGTGATGGTGCCATCCAGGCATTCAGAAGGATTCCCACTCAGAAGTGTCTCCCCTTCCCCACATTCCACCCTCTCAGGACCTAGCACGAGAAAAGCCTCCATCCTGTTAGCCCTGCCATCTTTCTTATGTCCAGTCTCAGTTTGGGTCCAAGGAACAAGTAATTTTCCAGGATGACTGGTGAATTTTGAGGCATTTAGAGGGGATGTTTTTCTAGGTACTTCAAGGGATGAGTGAGGAGCAAGCCTAGTGATGTTTCTTTCATTCAATGAATATTTATTGAGCACCTACCATCTGCCAAAATGCTTCTAGGTGCTGAGGGTACATCAGTGAACAGAAAAGTCAAACATTCATGTCTTCATGGAAAGTAGACTCCAGTGAGGGATACAGACAGTAAACTTGATACACAAGTACGTAAGGATGGTGATTAAAGCTATGAAAAGACGAAACAGGGAAAAAGGACACAGACTTTGGAGGTAGCTGCCGTTTTATGTACAGTGACCAAGAAGGCTCCCTGAGAAAGTCATGTGGAAATACAAGCCTCAGGGAGTGAGGCATGAAGACATCTGGAGAATGTGTTCCAGGCAGAGGAAAAGCAAGTGCAAAGGCCCTGAGGTCCCCAGGGTATTTGGCGAATCAGAAGGAGGCACTTCAACTAGATCAGAGCAGGTGAGAGGCAGTGTACCAGTTGAGTTCAGAAAGGCAGTAGGTTGGAGGGGTGTGTATGTGTGTGCAGATTTCATGGGGCTTTGATGTAAGAACTTTGGCTTTTACCCTGAGTGAGATGGAAGCCCCTGCAACACTCTGCGTAGAAGACTGTCGGGATCTGACTCACACTTTTAGCAGCAAGTGCTCCTCCTCCCAAGACTATTCTTAGGTTTCCCCCTCCCCCAGCCTTCCTTCCAGTTTGCAGCCCTTTGCTCCTGAGCTTCAAGAGGCTGAGCCAGACTGGAGGGGAGCTTGAGTCCCTTTTTGCCCCAGAAGAAGACAGAGAAAAAGGAACAGAGCTCACGTCAGACATGTGGGCTTTGCTCACAGGGTTCCCCTGCGACTTTGGAAATGACCACAGTGCTGTTCCATTTGCCACTCCAAGGATTCTGGAACTTTGAAGGCTGGGACAGCGCCAAGCTGGGGCCCATCTCTCCCGAGAGGTTTAGATACACGTCTGTCTGTCTGCATCTGTTCTCTTCATTTTCCCACCCTTCGGGGTGTCCGGCTTCCATCCTTCCTGTGGGTTCTCTCTAATGACTGTGAGATGAGGTATTGCACGCAGCAGAGAAGCCAGCAGTGTGGGCAGGTCTGAAGATGCTGGATTTCTCACCTCTCCTGCTTGCTCCCTCTCTTGGCGCCACCTCTCCCCCTCCCCTCTTCTCACTCCTTTGCAGAAGAGAATGACAATGAATGTGTGAAGATTGCTTGCTGGCTGGCGCTGCTCTGAGCTCCTCCCTTCCCAACCCAGAAGCAAATCTTTCTTTCCACAGCCTGTCCTGCCGTGTCTGTTGCTGAAGGTCCTGGCACCTCCCCTCCGTCCCTTCTCTTGCTTTCCTGTGTCCACCATTTGGAGGCCATTCCTGGTCCTTTTGCATGCAGTCATCAAGATTCCCTGGGCTGCTATATGGGGACTGGCTGCATTGGAATGCTTAATCCATAATGGAACTGTTGAGTGGTGATGAAGTGAAAGCCTCCCAATTGGTGTTATTTATCCCCATAGAGAGGGCCCAGGCTTTGTCAATTACAGTGGTTGTTTGCTTTTCAGACCTCCAAAATGGGTGACTCTGGAGATATCAATTTACATTCACATTAAATTCACATGGACCTGAGCTTGCCCTCTTCGGATGGGCAGGAGAAAAGGGGAACAGCCCTAGTACCTTTCCTATTGGTTTCCCCATCCCTTCTTCTCTCCTAGGAACTTCTCCTGTGGAACACAGAACACAGAAGGGAGACACAAGGGTCTCCCTTCTTTCAGAAGGGGGCCAGCCTCCACCGAAGGGGAGGCTTACAGCTGCCTTCCAGGGTGAGGGTGGGGTTTGTTTGCCTGTGTAAATTGCCTCTTGTTTGAGAGAGAGCAAAAAGAAGAGAGAAAATGAAACACTTTTGCCACCTCCTCGTTAGCTGGAGTCCCAGGTGAGCTAGGGAGCTTGCAGCTCCTTTTGTGTGGCTGGCAGTCTCTATGTCGCATCTCCATGGTGATGCTTTGAGGCTTCTCAGAGCAGGGGTGAGCCTCCCTCAGCAACATTCACCAGGCTGCTAGTACCAGGGGGAAGTGGGGAAGGGGGACCCTGCTGGATCAAGGGAGGCCCGAGTTCAGTTGGCCTGGGTGCTGGTAGTGTATTCTTGCCTCTCTGCTTCTGCAAGCCCAACAGCAGCTTTGGGACCTGGTATCCAATCAAAGAACACATCCGTAGTGGGACATTTAAGGTCTTCTAGAACCTGGTTCATGCTTTCTTTTCAGATTGGTCTCCTATGACCGCCTTACCCAAAGCCGCTACTTCAACCTGGCCTGATCTCTTCACTCCTCGCGTCTGAAACAGTATCTATTCTTACTTCTGTGCTCTGGCCCCAGCTGTGCCCCTTGTTCGGGACCTTTCCCTTCCTTGGCGTTTCTCTGACTTGGTTCCAGAGCCACCTTCCCTGGGAAGCCTTCCCTGATGCAGACCTGAGCGCCCAGGCTCTTTCCTCTTCTAAATCCAGACAGCACCCTCTGCTTCTCTGGGTCTGACTTGCTCTAGGATCACAGGATGGCTAGTGTTGTTAATTCACTTTGCATGTGAGGGACACGTGGCAGAGCAGAGGGAAGATGCAGGTCCCAGGGTCGAGCTACTAGGCAACCTGTGAGTTTCAGTTTCTTCACTTGCAAAATGGGGATACTAGCAACTTCTTCTAGCCTTGTCAGGATTATACAAAGTATTGTACATGAAGGGAAAAGTGCTGGTATGAACTCTGGTGCGTGGTAGGTACAGCCCCAGCCCCGCTTTCCACTCCACCGCTCACTGAGATGCTATTACTTGCTCCTCTAGCTGTCTCATTTTCCTCCTTCAGCCCTTGGCACACACATATAATGAATAATTGGTTTCGTGTACTGATTTTCTTAATGTTTCTCTTGGGGCAGGAGTGGGTTGGATTGTAGGGAATGGACTTTGCTGGAAATGTTCATCACTGTCTCCCTGTGCTTAGCACAGAATGGGAACAACTGGGCTGTCAAGAAACATTTGTTGACCGACCAGCTGAACATGGATTAGGGCCTCTCCACCACCAGGTAATCTGTTCCTAAAAGGCGGGGACTGCTTTTTACTTCTTTGAATCTCCACAGAGCCTTGTGTATAGTAGGTGCTCTACAAGTGGCTGGTTAGAGAGCAGTCCTTGGTTGAACATCATGTCATGTAAGAATGAATGACCACAGAGGGACTCTCCTAGGTGATTTCCAGGAACAGAAGACAGGGACCCTCTTCTGTGGAATGGCTTAGGGGGAATCTAGAGTTTTGGAAGCAGAGGGGTAGACCAAATAAATCCCTCTGAGGCCCTTCTAATCCTCCAGTTTATGGTCCAGAGAAGCAGGAAGCATTTTGTTCCACACGCCTGGCACCAGATGGAGGGGATCAAGCCTATCCTCCCAGAAAGCTGGCCTAGAGTTAATTCCCATGAGCATTGCTGAAGTCGGGACAAACTGGATTTTAACTTAAGTGGAAATATTTTGATTTGAGTTAATGTACACTGGATCTGGTAAACACACAGAGTATATTACTACGCACTCTGGAAATGTACAGTCCGATCAGCAAACAGATTAGTTTTAAGTGAAAAGACACTGGCAGACGCTTAAATTCATTGACTTGTTGAGAACGTCTAGATTTGGATACAAATGCACTGGAACGCTAAATCAGTTTGGTGTCTCAGCCCATCCGCACGGAGAAGCTATTGATTTTAGTTGATATGCATTGATTCCCAGAAAACAGGACGGCTTTTGAAAATGAACTTCCAGTAATTTCAGGGAGAAGCTGGAGCGTTTGTCTCCACGCGAGGCTGACTTGTTTTGTTAAACGTGTCTCTGCGCCTCGAAGGAACGGAGCAACAGACAAATATCTTCGTATGAATTAAAATGCATTGATTCTTGGAGGGAAATGATGGTCTCTGTTAAAAGCTTTTTGGAGATGTTAGCATGCAAGGGTTTGAATAAAGCCTTTGTTCAGCACCTTCCTCTCTGCCTTCTGTTCTCCCCCAAAAAGTGGCAGTTTTCAGAGTTCATCTGAAGTTGGAGTGGCAGTGGGCAGGTGGGGTGGAGAGAGGAGGGTACAAGTTGCACTACCAATCCCTTCCTGCCTCACCAGCTGCAATGAGTGTGAGCATGAAACTGCTGTGCTCCAGGAAAAGACCATCGAAAGTGCTCAATGTTGTTGATCTTATAACAAGGCAGGGACAGATAAGATCAGGTGCCCAGGTAGAAGAGGGAAACAAAGCTTCTATTGATAAAGAAAACAGGAATGGAAAGGAAGAGCCCAGGGGTCAGAGTGGGATGCAGAAATGAGGAGGGAAGGATGCAGTTTTGGTCCCTTGGTCAGTGGCTTCTCTGTGCTGAAGGGGAAATGACTCGATGATAATAATCAAAATGATGCAGGAGTGAGTTATCTCACTTTCTTACCACCTGAATGAGCTGGACATGAACCAGAGGTGTAATTTAGGCATTTCTCTCCTTCGTTAATGAATAGCTCCCATGGGGTGTGCAGACAGCAGAGCTGGAAAAATGATTATAGGAGTGAGGAAGGAAGCGATTGGCTCTGAACTTATTTTTCATGCGTTGAGACTCCCTGGATCTTTCTGGATTAAAGCCACTTAAGACAACTTTGAGGATGTTCATGGAGTTGACTTCTCTGTAGCCACTTCTAGCTCTTCCACAGTCCCCAGGACACCCTAGGTAGGTGATTAAATCCATCTGGGGTGTATTTCTTGGCTGGGGTGGTGTAGAAAAGTGCTAAACAGTAACACTGTTCATGGAGGTTAAGTCTCCTACCTGGGCAATAGGAGGGAACATTGTTGAGAAAGATCTAGAGGTAGGGCCAACTGTAAAGTTGCCTCTTTTCATCTCTGGCTGCCTCTCTAATCAAGAGTCACAGGTCCACATCTACTTAGCTCAGACAGTAGATTTCTCTCCCCTTCTACTCCCCTGATGCCTTTCCACTTGCCTCTACTCTGCTTTAGAAAGGGGGCTGCCTAGGCTTGGAAGCATATAATCAAAGCACTGGAAAGGATTTTATGAAGCTTTCAGTCCAGCCCCCATCTGATGCTTCCACCTCTGCTCTGCAATATCCTGTGCCAAATGTAGTCTCAGCGTGAAGTCTCTGGTCATAGACTGCACATCACCATCTGGGTGTCTTTCTCAAATAATTGTAGTCAACACAAAGTGCTCCATACCCCCATCAAGACCAACCCCAATGTGAATGAACCTCAACCCGGTGACGACTCTGGTTCTGTCCTCTGGGGCAGCCAGAAGGAGCCTCATTTTTCTCCCACATGGCTGTCCTTAGGCATTTGAAGACAGTTAGGACATCACACTGAGGCTTCCCTGCTCCAGGTAAAACATGGTAGTTTCTTCAGCCATTTCTCATATGAGCTGGTTTCATGTGATGGTTTCACCATATACTGCACCAGCTACATAGTTTATGGAGTTTCCTGGTGCAAAATAAAAATGCAAGGCCCTTTGTTAAAAAATTATGAAGAATTTCAAGATGGCGGCAACAGGCAGCATTAAACCACAGATGCCTTCTCAGCAGCAGCCACACAGGTTGCAAGCCCACGCAGGTACCCCTGTCCATATGGGGCCTCTGTTTCCAGATTTCAGTCAGCAGTGATGACTTCTAAGTGATTACCTTCTAAGCTTTGTCCCAGGGTTAGTTTGTCTAGGGCAGAAGCTGAGTGACTGTCACTTTTTCTGGATAGACTTTTTTTTTTGAGATGGAGTCTCACTTTGTCACCCAGGCTGGAGTGCAGTGGCACGATCTCGGCTCACGGCAACTTCCACCTCCTGGGTTTAAGCGATTCTCCTGCCTCAGCCTCTTGAGTAGCTGAGATTACAAGTGCCCGCCACCATGCTCAGCTAATTTTGTATTTTGTATTTTTTTTATTTTTAGTAGAGACAGGGTTTCACCATGTTGGCCAGGCTGATCTTGAACTCCTGGCTTCAAGTGATCTGCCCACCTTGGCCTCCCGAAGTGTTGGGATTACAGGTGTGAGCCATTGTGCCCAGCTCTGGATAGACTCTTTCGTGTTATTGAAGCAATTGGTGATCACATTAGCTTTGCTGGTAGCCAGTGCTTACAGGTGAGTCACACTCAGCATAATGTCCACTCTAACCTCTAGGTCTGATTTATACCTGTCGCAGTTGGGCCATTTCTCTCCCACTCTTGTGCAGTTAGAATCTATGGTGATAAATTTTGCTTTGCTTATAAAATCTATCCCAGTGCCTAACCACATGAATTGCCCTTTAGGCAATTTATTCACTCATCCAAATCCACTGAGAAACATTTACGGAGTGCCTGCTGTGTGCTAAGCATAGTGATAGAAGCCAGGATACAAAATTGAAATTGACCCTGGCCCTAAGGAGCTTATAGTTCAGAAAAGGTACTCAAACAATAATAACATGAATTAATAACTTAGTAATTCCTATAAGAGAGATGTACTATAAGAATGGAAAAAAATGGGAAATTACTCTGGCTGGGAAGTCACAGAAGGCTTCATAAAAGAGGTAGCAGTTGAAGGGATCTTGAAGGATGAGTAGAAGTTTGACACATGGGGAGGGGAGGAGGCATAGCTCAATTTCTAATAGGCTGGTTTCCTCCAGATAAACGCCCAGATCATTTCTTTTGTCCACTCTTGGCCCAGCAATTTGGCCCTTATGGCTCCCCCACGGATTTCCACAGCCTTTTCCATCTCTGGGGCCTTTCAGGCAGACCCCACTGCCTTGATATGAAGACACTGCTGAAGTTTTTGCTGCAGTTTTAATTTCTTGACATCATCTGGGTCCGTTGGGAAAAATGAGATCTAATAATGAATGATTACAACTCTCAAGTTAAGTCTAGTTGGTTGACTAATCAATTTGGTTAAGTGAAAATCCATAGCAAATGAGTCGACCGCAGTATGACATTTCTCCATCCAATTTAAATTAAAATCACCAACCATAATAATTTCACAATTACTCAGGGAGGGCACACTGGAGACTTGACCCCCGGAGCAGAGAAATTGCAAATGCCGCAAAGAATGGGCTGAGAGCGGGGTGATGAGGGAGTCACTTAAGATGAACTCTGCCTGAACTGCTCAGCCTCGTCAGTTCCCGGGGGTGGTGGGACCGCGAAGGATGCTGAGCTGCAGTTTCCTATTCTTGGGTGCAGCTCTGCTTCTCTTCCCTAGGGAGGCAGGAATTCATCCCTCCTGGCTAGAAAGCCCAGGGAGGGCTCTTTCACCAGGAGAGCAGGATCTCGCTTTTCTAGATAAGAGGGTTGGGAAAGAGGTGAATATTATTCTTTCTATTTCAGGTTCTCCCAAATTTAGACTATAAGTTCCTGGACAGTGGGTGCTACATCTAGTTATCTCGGAATATGAGTGCTAATGCATGTTAACAGCTAATTAATAGGTTTTTGATAATGACGGTGATAATGACCAAGCAAAGGGAAAGGATTGTATTTTATCTAATACGACAGATGTTTATCTGCTGAGCATCTCTGTTATACTGGGCATGATATTAGGCACCAGGAAAAGATGAATTACCATATATAGCCCTTCCTTTCAGGAACCATAGTCTCTTGTGGCAGCCAGATAGGTAAACACTTAATATTAATACAAGGTAAAATGTCATTGATGTTCATTAAGTAACTTGAAGGATAAAAATGATTTTGATTAGGGAGTTTGATATGAAAATTTTATGTGCTGGTTACCTCATCTGTAAAAGGCATTTAACAGTAGTACTACCTCAAAAAGTTGCCGTGAGACAAATGATGCCACTGAGCTGCAAGTTGTCCATCAGTCACTTTCTCTCCTTCTACAATGATAGAACTCCCAAACGCTACTTGATCATACAGCCACCTGGAATCAGGACTACATTTCCCAGCCTCCCTTGGTAGTGCAGCCACGTGGCTAAGTTCAGGCCAATTGAATGCAAATAGAAGTATGTGCACTTTCTAGGACGTGCCCTTAAAGAGAGGGCGCGTGCTCTTCTCTTACTTCCCTTCTACTAGCAGGAGTTCAGACATTGGCTGGAACTGGAACAGTCACCATGGAGCATAAAGTAACTTTGGAAGTGGAAGCCAGGCAGATAGAGCAATAAGATAGAAGGGACCGAGGTTTTAAACACTATAATGTACCTAGTAGCCCTAGATAACTTACCTCTGGAGCTAAAATAAACACCTAACTTACTTAAATCACTGTTATGTTCGGTTTACTGCCACTCCAACCAAGCTGAATTTGAACTAGTTCAAGTGAGTTGTTGCACATTAAACACTTAGAACAGTACTTAGCATAAAATAAGGGCTCAAAAATTGGTGGCTAATAGTACTTTTAGTCCTTATTCCAAAGGAGATAGAAGATAAAGTCTCTGCCTGTTGAACAACAAGGTGCTTGCCTTATTCCTCCATGGGAACTCTTGGCTGAGTATCCCAGCATCTTGCATTGAGGTCAAGTCCTGGCTCTTTGGCCCCTCCCCCTCCAACTGTCAACTCTTCTCATACCCTCTGCTTACCATCCTCAATCCCCCCACCCCTATACCAGACCTAAATTCTACTGTCACCATCTTAGCCATTACTTATAGAGAGAAGCAGCAAAGGCAGCCCAGGAGAAGTATGTGAGCCGGGAGTCAGGTCCTGTGGATCAATTTGTAATTTTTCTTGTGGCAGCAAGAGGAGCATGAGCGATGTGTGCACTAAATCCTGGCAATGGCAGCAGCACGGCAGCATGCCTTGGCTTGAATTATTTATCTTTGGGTTCCTTGGCTGAGTGGGATTGGGGCCGTGGGAGGAGGGGAAACAGTGGGTGCATGTAAGTGCTCTCCAGTGTAAGCCGTCCTGGGATTTGGGAGCAGTGATGAGGCTGATGATTTTTTTTCCTGTTGGTCCTCTCAACAGGATTTTTTTTCCTGTTGGTCCTCTCAACAGGGCAGGGGAGCTCTGTCTCTAGGCAGGTGGAGGCACTTCTAGTTACTGGGCAGATGAAAGTTGGAATCACTCCTTTTCATTGCTGGATCACTTATTAGAAAAATGTTGAAATTACTGCCTTAGAAATAAGAGGTGGCTCTTTGCCCATTTTGGGGTATGTATATTGAGAATGTTTAAGTGCGCATTTTGTCTCCAGCAGGGAGAAGGAGAGAAGGGAATGTGGAGGCTCTCCTGGCTGGGGAGGGTTCATAGTTATTAGATGAAAGTGTGAGTTTTATAGGCATTTTTAGTGCTCATCAATATTTCCAAATATCTTCCCTTTTCTATTCACATGAAAGAATTAGTCAGAATTAAGTGGCTAGTTCTGGCTGTGGAGTGTAACCAGGAACGACATGTAAGCACTTAAGAGTTGGTGTGTGTTTCTCCATGGCCCTCCTGCCCCTCCTCAACCTGCCCCTCTGCTGAATCCAGAGATGGTGATGTCATGATCTGGTGGAACTTCCATCAGCCTGAGTCCCTGAATGACTGTGTGGAGCAGAGCCCCATGCCCAAAAGCATTAGGCATATAGATTAGTGAAATAAATTTGTTGTCTTAAGTGACTGGGATTTTGGAATTGCTAGTAACTGTAACACAAACTAATATACTCCAATGAGTCATGGCAAATCAAAGATACGTGTGTTTCTTCACTTCTACAGAAGGCTGGGGTTAGGCAACCAGAAATTGGAGTCTGAGTGGGCCACTAGACCCTTGTGCAAGTGGGTTAGGCAGAGAAAAAGCCGATAACAAGTGCTGATATATAGAACCGGGGATGGACGAGCCTGGGAGTGATGCCAAGAGTGACACGGTCAGTTGGAGATCTGAGGATGTATGTGGGACAGATGACACTGTCTTGCTGACATTCTGCTGTGGCATAAATCATGAGAGGGGAGGCTATGTTTGTGGTTTCAAGACTGAAGGACAATTCTGGTATCCTCCTTAGAGCTTGTTAGGGGTTGAACTGTGTCCCTCAAAATTCATATGTTGAAGTCCTAGCCCCTATACTTCAAAATGTGACCTTATTTGGAGACAGGGTTTTTACAGAGATAATCAACTTAAAGTGAAGTCATTAAGATGGGCCCTAACATAATATGACTGATGCTATGGACTGAATTGAGCCCCTCCAAAATTCTGACATTAAAGCCCTCACCCCTAGTGTAACTGTACTTGGAGATAAGGCCTTTAGAGATGTAATAAGGATTAAATGTGGTTCTAAGGATGGAGCCCTAATCCAGTGGGACTGGTGGCCTTACAGAAGAGGAAAAGACATCACAGATCTCTCTCTCTCTGTGCACACACAGAGGAAAGTGTGTGTGAGGACACAATGAGAAGGAGGCCACCTAAAAGCTAGGAGAGGCCTCACCAGAAACCAACCCTGACAACATCTTGATCTTGGACTTCTAGCCTCCAGAACTGTGAGAAAATTGATGCGTTGTTTAAGCCTTAAGCCCAGTCTGTGGTATTTTTGTTGTGGCAGCCCCAGCTAACTAAGACAGACTTTGATCTAGGGCTTGTTTCTTAAGATTCTCTCATTTTCTCGGAAATCCCCAAGTTTTCTGAGCCAGGCTAGGTGAGTCCTGTGTAGAACTTTTTGTACAGAGTCAGGTTTTTTTGAGGTGAATAAGAAAGAGAAGAGAGGAAAATAATGAAGATATGAACACCTCCTTGCACTTTTATTTTTTATTTTTATTTTTGTTTTTTTTTGAGATGGAGTCTCACTCTGTCCACCAGGCTGGAGTGCAGTGGCGCGATCTCGGCTCACTGCAAGCTCCGCCTCCCGGGTTCCCGCCATTCTCCTGCCTCAGCCTCCCTAGTAGCTGGGACTACAGGCGCCCGCCACCGCGCCCGGCTAATTTTTTGTATTTTAGTAGAGACGGGGTTTCACCGTGGTCTCGATCTCCTGACCTTGTGATCTGCCCGCCTCGGCCTCCCAAAGTGCTGGGATTACAGGCGTGAGCCACCGCGCCCGGCCTATCTCCTTGCACTTTTAACAAAATGCTTTTTTCTCCATTATCATACTGGATTCCAATTACAACCTTCTAAGAGAGGGATAATTATCATAGGCTTATAGCATTTATTCATTTGCTCAGCAATCATATTTGAGCATCTACTATGTGTCGGGGTTTTATGCTAAGAGCAGAGGAGGCTACAGTGCCTGCTTTCGAGTGGCTGAGGGAATTGGGGCTCTGGGAGGATGAGCTGCTAGCTCCATCTGACACCGCTAGTCAGGATTTCATCCTGGCTGCTTAGCTCTGTGCCCGAGTTCTTGGCAAAAAGGAGCAAAGCGGGGACTTAGGCTGCAACAAATGCTGACAGGCCCTTGCATTCCAGCAAAAACTGTCTCCTTTTTGTCCTTGGGAAGCTGAGACCCAGTGTCACACCCGGGCAGCATGTCTAGCTGTCCATTGCCTGCATTCCAGTCAGTCTTCACCTTCTTTTGCTGGCAGAACCTTCACTTTGTCCAGCTGTCCTGGACCCAGGTGCCTCAGGGAAAGCTGGCTTTGCCCATGCCCAAAGGATGCATCCCATAGGGAGCCAGCCAATCACACTAAGCCTATTCTACTTGTAATTCTAACCAGTGAGACACAGCCTGCAGGGGATTCTTAGAAGATTTCTCACCCTAAAATGGGGACATCCTGTATTTTTTATGTTTTTTTCATTTTTTGAGACAGAGTCTCACTCTGTTACCACAGCTTGAGTGCAGTGGCACAATCTTAGCTCACTGCAGCCTCTGCTTCCCAGGTTCAAGTAATTCTTGTGCTTCAGCCTCCCAAGTAGCTGGCATTATAGCCACACTCCACCACACCTGGCTAATTTTTGTATTTTTAGTACAGACAGGGTTTCTCCACATTGGCCAGGCTGGTCTTGAACTCCTGGCCTCAAGCGATCCACCTGCCTTGGCCTCCCAAAGTGCTGGGATTACAGGTGTGAGCCACTGCCCCTGGTCTTTTTTTTTTTTTTTTTTTTTTTTTTTTTTTTGAGACAGGGTCTCACTCTGTTGCCCGGGTTGGAGTGCAGTGGTGTGATCTCAGCTCACTACAGCCTCAAACTCCCTTGGTTCAGGTGGTCCTCCTTCCGCAACCTCCTGAGTAGCTGGGACTACAGGTGCCTGTTACCACATCCAGCTAGTTTTCGTATTTTTTGTACAGATGGGGTTTTGCCATGTTGCCCAGCCTGGTCCTAAACTCCTTGACTCAAATGATTTACCTCCTCGGCTTCCCAAAGTGCTGCAATTACAGGTGTGAGGCACCACGCCTGGCTGCATCCTATTTTTTGAGGAGTATTATTGTGTGAGAACTTGATGCTTAGGGCTTCTGCAGCCACTCTACCACCACAAGGAGAAAAGCTTAAGGACAATTGCCCAACACCCTTATGATGGCAGAGCAGGGAGGGAAAGAACGTCTTGATATTGATTGACTGATTTGATGGGGCTTCTTCTTATATCAGATGATAAGTGTTCTCATTGCCTAAGCCCTTTTGGGTTGGGCACTTTGTTACTCACAGCTGAAAGCTTCCAGACTAACATAGGCAGAAACAATCAACCAGCTTGTGCATACTAAGCACCCACTGCCTCCACCACTAACTCAGTGTCAAACCCTGTAGGTCTCATAACCTTTCTGAGCCTCATCTTCTCATCTGTACGATTAGGGTAGAGATAAGGGTTTATTTCAGGTCTAACCCTTCAAATTTTACTCTGGATTCAGCACTGGGAGAGGTAGTCTGGGGGATGCAAAGACATAATAATATGGGTGGTGGAGGAGTAGAGGAAGAGAGATTCCCCTTCCTCACTGTCTGAAGGAGGGAAAGTGTGTGTGAGGAAGAGCCAGCTGAGAAAGGAAGCGTGGGCTGCCTGCTAGGAAAAGTGCCTGGGTTTCATGCACCTTGGAGCCATTTTGGGATCCCTCATCTCACCGTCCTCTGACTGGTGTCAGGTGGCACTTGGTTTGCTCACAGCACTTTGTGCCTACTACCTTTCCTTTGGCTGGATTGGCTCTTTCTGGAGGGATAGGAGTGGGGTGGCAGATTATGCTGGAGTTTCCTAAAACCAGAAAGGAGAGGGGAGATGGGAGTCTATCCATGACCCTCATGTGGTTTTCTACCCAGTCTCAGAGATACCTTAGATGCTTAATTTCATGTGTCAACTTGACTGAGCTAAGGGATGCCCAGATAGCTGGTAAAACATTATTTCTGGGTGTGTGATATGAGTGTCTTTCTGGTAGGTGTAAGCATTGGAATGAATCCATGGACTGAGTACGAAGATCTCTCTCCAAGTGTGGATGTGGTCATTCAATCTGTTGAGGGACCAATTAGAACAAAAAGGCAGAGGAAGGGCAGATTCTCTCTCTCTGCTTGAGCTGGGACATCCATTTTCTCCTGCCCTCAGACATTGCCACTCCTGGTTCTTAGATCTTCAGACTTAGACAAGGACTTACACCATTGGTTCCCCTGGGTTCAGGCCTTTGGGCTTGGACTGGAACTCAGTCACTGGCTTTCCTGGGACTTTTGCTTACAGATGGTAGATTGTGGGACATCTCAGCCTCCATAATTGCATAAGCCAATCCCTCATACTAAATCCCTTTCTATATATTTATATATATCCTACTGGTTCTGCTTCTCTGGAGAATGCAGATTAATATATACCTGCATCAGAATTTTCAGAATTCCTGGTTAAGCCAGGCTCCAACTTCCACCTGAAGCCCAGGGAATCAGCTGAGCTGGGTGCTGTGCCTTGTGCTTCTGTGCATGGCCATTGCTTGTAACCTTCACAACGAGGCTGGAAGGTGGGCACTTATGTTACAGAGAAGGAAACCGTGGCTCAGCAAGGTTAGCTCTCTCCACCAAAGTCACATGACTGATTAGTGATGGGGCTGGGACTCATGCCTGGGATTTGTCTGACTCCTTCTCTGTTCTTGGCCTGGTATATGAGTGAGGTCTTGGATCACTGGGGCTGACCTACTTTTCTAGCTTGCTCTGCTACCCCTAAACCTAGGCTCAGGCAGCCTCAGGGATCCCAAACTCTCAATGCTCTTCTGGCCTTGGCAGGGGCTCATTCCTCTGGTAGGGAGTTTCTTCTTTCAACCTCTGCCTCTTTCTGTGAAATTTTACTTCTGTATTTTTCCAGTGCCAGTTCAATAGCTATCCTCGCTTTTAGGGCTCCTGTGACATGTACCTCCCCACTGCTTCCCTCCCTACCCAACCAAACCAATCCAACCCAACCCAAACTAACCCAACCCAACCCAACCCAACCCAACCCAAAACAATCTCTTTTCATTATATTTATAAGTCTTGGTATTCATTTATTTTTTCACTTAATATTCATCAAATATAATTGAGCACTTATTATGTGTCTAGTGCTAAAGAGAACAAGAGTAAACCTAAATAGACATGGTGACAACCCTCACAGAGTCATGGTCAAGTGCACTTCTCATATTGAATCCCAAATCTCTGTCTGTATATATATCTCATCTCACCAGTGCTGTGCTATTGATGATAACAAACTGGGTCTTACAATGTCCAAGACAATGTGTACCACATAGTAGGTGGAATAAATAATGAAATGGGGGAAAGGGCTGTGAAGGGTAAGGTAGGTACAAGGGAACATTTCAAGGAGGTCAGGCAGTTTGCCTTCTGTTGCTGCCCTTCAAAGAGACTAGATTGTCTAATAAATGGTTTTCCAGCCTGAGGCCCTAGAGAAGGCTGACATGCCTGAGGCCCGAGGCCAGCGCCCAGCCCAAGCCCATGTTGGGAGGATGCATTATGAATGCAAGGTGTGGGAAATAGAAATTATTAAACTCACAGATAGGGACAGAAACAGCTTTGTGTGGCTGCACAGTTAGGAAATTATGCTGAAGCAATGCATTGCAAATCAGCCTGTGCTCGGCAGAGAGGGGCTTTTATTCTCCAGGTCCCAAAGTTCCTTCGGCAGCTTTTGTGTGCAGCCGCGGAGGCCCTTCTGGGAGGAAAGAGAAGCTGGTAATTTCGTGGCTGATTGGCAGACTGTCCAGAGCCAATAAAGATATTTGTTTTCTTGCTGAAGTGCTCACAAACCCCAATCTCAGCTCTTCAATTTTGTATTTCTTTCTCCTCTTGTGATTCCCTCCTTCTTTTTCATTTGGAGAGGAATGAAATGTGGGCTGGCTTTCTACATTAACATGGCTTAGCGTGAGCCCAATGGGGACAGTGGGCCCCATCCTGGGGACCCATGAGGACACAGGACATTTGCCCAGCATACCTGGCCTTTTCCCCGGGCATCTAATTTGCTTTGGCACAATCCATGTAGATGAACTGTGCACCTTTGGTGCCTGGGAGAGCTTGACGTTTGTATTTTCATGAATCCACCCAGCATCCCTATGATGTTTGGCATTGTCTGCTCCACTTTAAGGATGAGAATTGGTGACTTGTCTGAGGTCCTAGAGTTAGTAAATTGTGGTATTGGGACTTGAAGTCAGGTTTATCTGGTTCTGAAGTCTGTGGTCTTAGATTTTTGAACGCCCCTAGTGGTGTCTCTTTCTAGTAGCATTCATGGCATTTATGCTGATGAAAAGTGCCCTCATTGGTGACTCTTAAGACTGGGTTCTCCAACTGGTCAATCCTAAGTCAAAGGAACATCTTGAAATTTTAACGAAAGTATCTAAGTTTTGAAATTGAAGGGACCTTGCAGACTGGAATTCATTCCCTTTCCTGCCTGGGTTCACTTTTTAGATAATGAAACTCAGGCCAGACAATTTAGGAAATTGACCAAGGGTCACAGCTGACCCAGGAGTCTGCCAGGAAGAATCCTCACTCCCAGTTCAGTATCCTGTCCATTTTATCTGCAGTATCAATTAGGACTAGGTGTAGCTGTGAGTAACAGACACCCAAAAAACCAGTGACTTAACAAAGACTACTCTCTGATAAAAAATAAATCAGAAACAAGCAACTCAGATGTAAAATAAATCAGAAGCAATGTAGAAGACCACTCTGAGGTAAAGTAAATCAGAAGAAGGAATGGTAGCTCTGTAGTATTAAGGACCAAGACTCTTTCTATCAAGTCACTTTGCCATGTGTAACTTCCTTCCCAAGTTCTTTTATGGTCCAAGATGGCTCCTGGAGCCCCAGCCATTCCATCCAATGACTGGAAGGAGGAGGTCTTTTCCTTAAGGAAACTTTCTGTAGGTTTCATGCAAGACTTCTATCTCACTAGACAGAATTTAGTCTATGATCACACTAGTTAAATAGGAGGCTGGAAAATGTCATCTTTTAGCTAGGTGCCTGGTTAAAAGTCAGGATTCTGTTCTATTATTAAGAAAGCAGGAGACAGACGTTACTGGGGAGCAACTAGCAGCCTTTACCATAGCTCATTAGTCTCTAAACGGATTGCCAACACCATACCTCCCGGTCTGCAGTTCTAGGAATCCCCAGCTGAGAGGAAAGTTTAAACCAGCAGGTCTTTACTACCAGAAAATAAGTTTTGTGTTTTTTGTTTTCTCCTCTAGGTAAAGGCAGGACACTTTAGCTCTGGAAGAGTGGGCATCATGAGACTTTTTAATAGAATTCCACCTAGTATAAGTTTTTGGATTTTGGTCCACTTCAAAGAGATCATTGGCATAGCTTTGATGACTTCCTGGATTTTTTTATTTTATTTATTTTTTTTTTGGAGACAAAGTCTCACTCTGTTGCCCAGGCTGGAGTGTAGTGGCATGATCTTGGCTCACTGCAACCTCCGCCTCCTGGGTTCAAGCAATTCTCATGCCTCAGCCTCCTGAGTGGCGCCCACCATGACACCTGGCTAATTTTTGTATTTTTAGTAGAGATAGGGTTTCACCATGTTGGCCAGGCAGGTCTCAAACCCCTGACCTCTGGTGATCCACCTGCCTCAGCTTCCCAAAGTGCTGGGATTATAGGCGTGAGTCGCTGCGCCCGGCCAACTTCCTGGATTTTATAAACCATGAGGGTAGAGGTTTAGGATAGACAAAGGAACATGTGATGCATGTGAGTGTGCCAATGTATGCACACATATTTTTAGAAGGGAAGGGAAACCTCCACTCCACATTTCCAGTCATGTCCCAGAATGAAAAAGCAGAAAGCCCTGATTTTGTTCATGTGCTGATTCTTCAAGTAATGTGGAGCCAAGGCTGCTTCTTTGAATGCCTAGAGGCAATTAGGGGCTTGGAATGAGAGAAACAGAATGTGGAAGCTGGGGAAGCAGCCTAGAGACAGTGAGTCCAACCACCTGCTTTTATAGATACAGAGATTGAGGCCCAACGATGTTGTGGGTTTCCCAAAATCTATGGAGCTGGGATCAGGATCCCACCTTTCTGATACCTAGGCTAGGGCTGTTTTGCCTATACTTAAGGCTATTTTGCTTTCTCCAAAATAGATTTGTATATGGTTCTCTACCTGTTTCATGTGTGCCACTATTGTTTCTCCAATGAAAGATCTGAACCCCTATTATGTTTAAAGGACTACGCAAGACTTTGGTGTAAGGAGGAGAAAAACATGAATAAGACACAACTGCCCTCTTAAAAGAATTTACAGCCTAGAGAGGAATACAGATGCATTAACAGCTAACTATAGGGCAAGACAGAAGGCACTAAGGGCTACATAGACATATGCTTAATGACTGCTGTGGAAAGGCTGATTTGGCTGGATGGGGGGATTGAGGAAGACCTCATGGAGGAGGTCTTTGAAGAAGAGAGAGATTGTGGGAAGAGGCAATCTAGATTAGAAGAAAGTATGAATTGAGGCCTGAGAGTCACAATGCTACTTAATATCCCCTTGCCCTCCGTGCTATTATGGAATTTGGGAGGGCTCAATAGTAGGACCCAAAGAGGGAAAGACCACAAGGGCCTCTTCTGTTTCCAGGGTGGAGCTCTAGTCCTGCTAACTTGGGTAGTGTTCTTGGAGTCCTCACCCAGATCAGCTGAACCAGAGTCTCAACGGGTGGCACTCAGGTATCCGTCTTTATTTACAGCCCCCTAGGTGATTCTGATGCCCACTGGGGCATTTTAGAGCTAAGAAGAGGTGATTGAGCCCTGACATAGATGAGAAGAGGAGGGTGTGGGGATTATCAGCTGAACTCCACAGTAGCAGCTTTAAGGGGAGGAGGCCAGGAGGGAGAACTGAGTCTCCAGATCCTAGGTGGCAGCAGACTAGCTCCCCACTATGCACATGAGCAGATAAGAACCATGGAAGAGGGAAGCATTGTCCAGGCCCCACAGCTGGTTATGGCAGGACTGTCATTCAGACTTCTGTCCTTCCCAGTCCCATCCAGAGCTACCTTCACCTCAGTATGTGGCTTCTCTCTGACTGTTGGTCAGTCCATGCTGAAGCCTTTGCATGACTGATGTGGCTTGGCTGTGTCTCCACCCAGATCTCATCTTGAATTGTAGATCCTGTAATCCCCATGTGTCATGGGAGGGACTAGGTGGAGATAAGTGAATCATGGGAGTGGTTTCCCCCATCCTGTTCTCTTGATATCTGTGTGAGTTCTCATGAGATCTGATGGTTTTACAAGGGACTTCCCCCCTTGGCTGGGCACTCATTCTCTCCTGGCCACCCTGCGAAGAGGCACCTTCCGCCATGATTGTAAGTTTCCTGAGGCTTCTCCAGTCATGTGGAACTGTGAGTCAATTAAACCTCTTTCCTTTATAAATTGCCTAGTCTCAGTTATGTCTTTGTTAGCAGCATGAGAACAGACTAATACAATGATGAACAATGAGAAAAAGGCTTGGGTGACTGTGGGTGCCTGTCTTCATTTGTGAATGTGTTTCTTCTTAACATTCTTCTTGCTTTTGGGGCAGGCATATGGAGCTGGTTCTTCAGAGAAAAAATGGCTAGTTATGGTGGTGATGGTGGGTGAAGCTTGTTCCTCTGCCATGCATGTTTGGGAGTGGGGAGGGGATAAGAAAGGCAGTGTTCAACAACAGCTAAGAGAGCAAGGGCTGGCGGGAGGGGTGAGGATGGTCACCCCCTAGGAGCTAGCTGAATGTGGCAGAGATGCCCCATGGTAAAGGGACAGCCAGCAGCAGGCCTGGCCCTGATCTGCAGTTGGTTTTTGGCTGTGGTAAAGGCATTGCTTGTTCAGTTGGCTTACCTTGGAGTCAGTGGAGTCCAGGCATGTATATTTCTCTTCTTGTACACTCCCATGAACCTCCATACCTCTACTTAAAAATCCTTTTATCAGCGTTTAGTAACGTGCAATTGTATCTTCAGGGCCTGTTTCCTCTGACAGGTGGGGACCTCCTTGAGGGTCCAATCTGTCTCCCCCTGTATTCTCAGTGCCTCACACAGAGCCCAGAAAGCAGCAGGTACTTGATAGATGTCTGTAGATAAGAGTGATGGGGTGACTGACGGGAGAAACATTCAACTGGACCTCTGGGAGGCAGATTCTTGCCTGATTCTGTCCCTGGCACTCTGTGGGATCGTGAGCAAATCACCTATCTCTGTGCCTTCTGTCTCCCCACTGAAAGTAAGCAAAACAAAATCTGCAGTGAGCATCCCAATCTGTTTTGTAACACATGAAGCTTATCGGATGGGACAGTTACCTGAGTTTCCAGGCCCTGGTTCTAATTCCAGCCCTGCCCCTTACTAGTACTCCCACCACTGAGACTCAGTCCTATAGGGGGTTGTGGAGATTAATCCACAGAGCAGGTGGAAGGTGCTTGGGGAAGCTTTGACTTGCTGGACACATGGATGGTTTTCTTCATACAAGGCCCCATTTGTTCTAACCAAGGACAGAACAAAAAGTCTATACATGAGAGATTTCAGACATTAGAACTTACTGAGAGATAGCCCAGTTGGACGTCAGAACTAGAGGTAAAAAAAAAAAAAAAAAAAGGAAATAGTACAACTGTAAGGAAGTGAGGGTGTCTAATTTATTGTGGAGCTGGATCAGAGCTGGTCTTGTCTGGATGAAGGGACTAGATTAGAAGTCTCAGGAGGACTTTGTCAATCATTAGGGCCAATAGCTGAAAAAGTTTGGGGACAGAGACTTCTGCTCCTTTGCTGATTTCCCCGAAGCTCTGGGTAATGGTGTTTGCATGGCTGTAGATTTCCAGTGAACACCTGCTGAAGCCTTTGCCTTGGGAGAGGCTCCAGCAAAATCCGGGAGTTTTGGGGAAAAGCCTGCCAGGCTGGCAGCTTGGTTTGCTCCTTCCTGCATGGTCCCCCAGTCCTTACTAACAGAGAGACCAAGAACTCAGGTGTCCCTTCCAGGCCCTCCTGGCCTGCGAGGCCCCCTCTCACTACCAATTTGGGGCTTATCCCTCTTGGCTCTTGTGTGGCTCGGGAGGGACCCAGCCCTAATCATCTCAGCTCCAAGAGAGAAAAGGAAGAACATCTGTTAACACAAATGCTTTTCTAATTTCTTTTTAAATCTCACTCAGCATCTGCGTTAAACAAGGCTGATCAGCTTGTACAATATTTAATTTTGGAACCATTTCAAAAGGCGCTGGTAAGAGGGGAGCAATGGGGAGAACAGCAGCCTCCTAAATCTTTAATAGCGTGCTGGTTAGGAGCTTCCGCCGGGCTCCGTCCTAATCACACAGAGGAGAATAAGCAGAGACAGAATTTCTTAATAACAAATACCTTTGCAGCACCTCATTAAATCACTGCATTTCAGAGACACAGCAGGACACTTGGGTGAATAAATAGTGCAATCTCCTACTCTGAAGGATTTTCACATCTGAGTTATTTCTCCTGCATATGATCAGTTCCTTTCTCTCTCTGTCTCTCTCTTTATTTTCACAAATGATTTTAGCTGATGAGTTCAATTAATGAAGACATTAGAGGCAAAGTTGGAAAAGCACTTCTTTCCTCTTCCCCTTTTGCATCTTTTCCTCTCCCCCACCTTATAACCATAGAGCCTTATTTTGTGTGTTTTTGCAGTTTAACAAACATCACTGCCAAATGAGAGATGAGAGAAGGAGAGGGGGTGGAGAGGGACATGTTGGTTGATGTGAAAACAAAGCCTTCCCTTATGAAGATGTTGATAAATGGGGCCGGGGAGGGAAAGGCAGGCCTGGATGGAGCAGAGGTGCTGCAGGGCCCCTGGCCACCTGTGGATACACATCCCTTGCTATCAGCAGCTGCACCTGATCTTCAGTGGGGCCTGCAATAGTACAAGGGACTGAAGAAAACCATGTGTTTTTTCAGTTGCACTTCAGTGTTTTTTGAGCACCTAATGTGTGCCAGGCCCTGTACTAGCTGCTTAGAATTAATGCTATCATCAAAAATCTAAGCCAGAGAGCCTCTTCTCACATTGTCCCTTACTACAGTTGACTCAATCAATCTACTAATCAATTTATCAAGATTTTAATGAAGAGGCCATAAACTGGCAATTATGCCATAGACTGTGTCCAGCTCAAAGACATTTTTTGTTTTTCCCAAATACTGTTGGCTATCTTTATTTTTTGCTTGTTGACTCTTGTTTTAAATAGAATCAGTTGGCTGAGTGTAGTGTTTTAAAAACTGCGGTTTATAACCCCTTGGTGGGTCTTAAAATCAGTTTAGAAGGGAGCCCAAGTTGCCTATGCTTAAGTTTTGCTTTTGGGAAAAATCTATCTCTAAGTTCATTCTTCAGTATATTTTCTGAGTCTTTCAATATATGGGGGATTATTTGCTCTTACTTTCATAAATAAGCTCCACTTTGAGAACACAAATGGAATGGGATAAGTAGGATAAGATAAGATGGGATGGAATGGAATAGAATAGAATAGAAAAGAGAAGAAGTAAAAGGAGAGAAAACGGTCAGTATGGTTCACACATGGTAAGGTAGGTGTTATTCCAGTTTCACATGTGGTGTATTTATCTGCTGGTCTGTGATCTAAAATGCATTTCTTGCTATGGGTCCCAGACAACAGACTGGAAAGCCTCTGTACTCATTTGAAATGCCCAGGACCAAACATTTGCCTTATTACAGAGCATCCCTAGACACATTTATCCTGATCCTGACTATCTGAGCTTGAAGCCCACTTGGTCACATATTTCCTGCCTGACCTCAGTGTTGGTGTCCAGTGGTACCCAGTGATGTGGCCATGAGTGGCCAGTGGTGTCAGTGTCCTCAGCAGGTGTCCCTGAGGTTTGGAAATGGCAGGCTGTGTCTCCCTTGGATCCTGCCTGTTTTCCAAGTTCTGTTCTTCAGCATTCTCGTCAATTCTGTGAGCTCACCATTATCCCTCTAATAAAGTATTTACTACCAACCAGAGTTGGCTTCTGTGCTTGCAACCAAAAACTCAGACTGCCATGCTTAGAAATCAGGAGATTTCACATAAAAGTTTGAATCTCCAGTTTCCTTTGAAGGAAAAAAAGTCTTGTGTTAGGCCTGTGTTTCCCCACAGCAAACCTATAGATGGTGCATTGGTTTTGTGTGGCTGTGGTAACAAAGTGCCAGGAATTGGGTGGCTTAAGACAGCAGAAATTGATTCCCTCATACTTCTGGAAGCCAAAGGTCCACAGTTTGCCAGGGCTGTGCTCCTTCTGGAGGATGGATGGAGAATTTATCCCTTGCCTCTTCCAGCTTTTGGTGGCTCCCAGCATTTTCAGGCTGGTGGCCATGTTGCTCCAGTATCTGCCTCTGTCTTTACGTGGACTTTTCCTCTGTGTGTCCATGGCATCTCCCTCTGCCTGTCTTAGAAGGACACTGTGCTGGCATTTAGGGCCCACACTGATAATCCAGGATGACTCCTCATCTTGGGATCCTTAACATTATTACATTTACAAAGACACTTTTCCCAAATAAGGTCACATTGACAGTTCTGGGGATTATGGCATGGCCATATCTTTCTGGGGGCCACCTTTCAGCTCACTACAGATAGATGTCTGTAGTCTCATCCAGACTTCTTTATTCACCCACATGGCCTCCTGGGCCTGCTACTATGGGAGTTTTTGACCTCTTAATCTAGCAAATCCCTGCTCCACACCCAGGCCCAGTGAGAAGCTGTAGAAATTCAAGGCATGGTTTCCATCCTCAGCAGCCTTGTCTCTCTGAACACAGATGCTCAGGGAAGGCTAGAGCGAGGATGAGGGCTGCATGGAGCTGGTGGGCCTTCTCTGGACCTTGAAGGATTGAGAAAGTAGAAGGGGGTGGGAAGGAATAGCCTTCCCATGTGAATTGTGTGCTGGGCAATGCTCCAAGGTGCTAGGGAGATAGCAGTGAACAAAATAGACCGAGTGTGTGCTATTATGAAGCTTCCATTCTAGTGGAGTGAAAAAGACAATAAACATAATCATAAAATGTCAGAAAGTCTAAGTGTGATAGAGAAAATTAAAGCAGGGGTATGAGTCCTGGGGAAGCATGGGTGATGCTATTTTCATAGTGTGGTCAGGAAAGACTTCTGTGATTAGGTGACATCTGAGCCTGGTCCTAAAAAAAAGGAGGGAGGGATCCACATATGTATTTCTGGAAACAGTAATCAAAGCAGAGGGATCAGCATGTGCAAAGGTCCTGAAGCAGGTGCTTGGTGTATTCTGGGAACGGCTCTGGGGCCACTAGAGCTGGAAAGGAGTGGTCTAGTGGGAAGGTTGTAGACAGGGAGCTCTGGGGAGGGGGTTTTGGCCATGGTAAGTGCTTTTAAGTGTTCAGGATCAAGTACACACTCCTTAGCAAGTCTTTAAAGCAGAGGATCATAAACATGGATGAGGAGAAAAAGGCTTCATTTTCACTACCCTCCCGCTGAAGTTTAGCATTCCCTTAATTATAAATGTAGGCACTGTCCTTACCATCTAATTCACAGCAATTTGGGTAGCACCTGTGACTTTGTCACATGTAGAAATCACAGATTTTTTTTTTTTTGAGACATAGCTTCGCTCTTGTTCCCCAGGCTGGAGTGCAGTGGCGTGATCTCGGCTCACTACAACCTCCACCTCCCGGGTTCAAGCGTTTCTCCTGTCTCAGCCTCCTGAGTAGCTGGGATTACAGGTGCCTGCCACCGTGCCTGGCTAATTTTGAAATCACAGAAATTTTTATATCGTATTACAGTTATTACACTTATCTTGAAATACAGTTTTCTCTCAGCACTACTTCAAAATTATATAATTAGACCTGCCACCAGAATGTATTATTTAATGCATTAATAAAAAGCTCATATATCACTATATCACAAATTAGTTTTGAAAAAATATTTCCATAACGGCATTTCAATGTAATTTATTTCCTATGTAATCTTACGTATTTTATTTTATGCATTTAAAGACATAATTCTGGGAAGAAGTCCAAAGGCTTCACCACAATCCCCAAGGGGTCCCTGGTACGTGACAAGGTTAAAGGGCCTTTGCCTTAAGGCCTTTGGAATGTGGCTCCTGCACACGCTTGGCCTCATATCTGGCCGCTTAGGTCCCCCCACCCACAATGATGCTATCCTTCATCGGTACTGATCTACAGACAGTTTCTCCAAATGTGATGCCCTTTATTTCCCTCCAATCTTGATAAACGCTGTTCCTTGTGCCTTGAACACTCTTGCCTTTCTTTCTTTCTTTTCTTCTTCTTTCCTTCCTTCCTTCCTTCCTTCCTTCCTTCCTTCCTTCCTTCCTTCCTTCCTTCCTCTCTCTCTCTCTCTTTCTTTCTTTCCTTCTTTCTCTTTTTTTCTTATCTTTCTTTCTTGTCAAGGTTTTGCTGTCTTTCCCAGGCTGGAGTGCAGTGGGGCAATCACAGTTCATCTCCTGTGCTCAAGCGGTTCTCCTAGGAGCCTCAGCCTCCTGAGTAGCTGGGATTACAGGTGCACACCACCACGCCTGGCTAATTTTTAAATTTTTTGTAGAGACAGGGTCTGCCTGTGTTGCCCAGCATGGATTTGAACTCCTGGCCTCAAGTGATGCTCTTGTCTAGGCCTCCCAGAACATTAGGATTACAGGCATGAGCCATTGTGCCCAGCTATTGTTGCCTTTTTAAAAGTTCTGCTTCTCCTTCAAGTCTCAGCCTTGCTGTCACTTTCTCCAGGAAGCTTTCCCTGATCCTCCCACTATGAGGTAGATGTATGCTTAAGTAGACCACGGGTTTTTCTGCCTTTCCGATCAGTCCGTGAGCTTCCTGAGGGTGAGGGCTCAGTGTTGATCTCCTCTGTCGTCAAGTCCAGTGCCTGGCACGAAGCAGGTGCTCAATATGCTCAAGAAATAGTTTTGGACTATGAGAATGAGTCATCTCATTGAATCCTGAAACAATCCGTGATGTGGTTGGGATTCCTTGCATTTTGTAAGTGAAGAAGAAGGAGGTGGGGCTAGCCAGGAAAGGAGAGTGGCTGGAGGAAGGGCTTGGAGCTGTGTGAGGCAGTGGGAGCCCTGTTTGAAGCAAGGGTACTGTGGGCAACATTGGGAGACTGGACTGTGGAGAGAGGGTGAAGCCGGGGAGGCGTGGAGACTGAATCCGGGGCTAAGGACTTACACTTGTTGCAGTGGTCATGAGGGGAAGGCGAGGCCTGGAAAATGTCAACCATTTCCCCCTTCCTGTCCTCTGGGGAGGATGGAAGCGAACATTTGATCCCCAGGCTTTGTAACAACACTTACTGCCTCATGTCCCAGTCTCTTCTTCTCTGAGCTTTGCATTCCTAGTTCTTTTTTGCCTTTTTCATCCAATAATCTTTTGTTTCTTCAAGTGATGTAGGGTTCACATCTTGGTTTAGTAAAAAGGTCAGGAGGTAGATGTTGCCTTCTCTCCCTTACATTTATTATCTGTGTGAGTTACCCAAGTTCGTTAGACTCCAAGGATGCCTAACACTGGTAAGCTCTCTACCTAGACACGTGGTCCTGGCCAGGCCCATCCTCAGTGACACCTGGCTTATCTTCATCCTCCTGGTCTTCACTCATCTTATGCTCTCTGCCCATGCTGTGGCCCTGCTCAGAGGCCGGGGATCCTCCCAGGCCAGCTTCCTGTCTGTAGAAACCTTACCCATCTCTCAAGGCCCAACTCAAACACCACCTTTTTTGAAGTCTGTGATACTGTATGACACAAGGCAAGTTATTTAACCTCTCTGGCCTCAGTTTCCTCATCTGCCAACATAGAATTGCTATGAGGGTCAAATGCACCAATGTAGGAGTGGGCCTTGCTCACAGCAGGTGTCTGCCACCAGTTTGCTTCCTTCCCTTCTTGGATGTCTCAAGAGGCTGGCCAGCCAGTGTTCATGGAGCCCTGCTCACATCTCCGTTAACATGGACAGGTCTGTAACCACGTCTTCTCTCAGATACTCCGTCCCCAGGCACATGCACTTCCTGCTCTCCTGCTTGCCTTCCTCTTGCTATGTCCCACACCGATCTCTATAAATCTTTCAGCACCTTCTTCACAAGCAACGAGGCTGCAGGCCAGGGTCACATCCACATCAAAGAGTTTCTCTGGAAGATAGAGAGGGAGCTATGGTCTTCTGAGGTGGCCAGGGGCCCTCTCCATTTGTCTGTGCCTTAGGGAGCCAGGCCTGGGGCTACCTGTCTTTATGGGGCTGGTGCTCTGCACAAGCAGTAAATGCCATTGAGCAGGTTCTCTAAACACTGGGCTGGGAAGAGGACTTAGAGAAGAGGCCGGCATGTACAGGGCACCCTTTGGGAGAGGCCTGTATCAACTTTGTTTAGGTTCTTGCACTTTTCCTTTCTGCATGGTAGGTATTATTAGCCCCCACTCTACAGACTAGGAAGCTGAGGCCTGGAGAGATGAATGGGTTTTCTCTAGGTCACACAACTTGCGAGTGGCACAGCCATTCTACAGACACACCAAATCTACACTGGTCTGCCTCCAAAGCCTAAGCTCTTCCATTGTGCCCCTCTGTCTGCATACTCCCTTGCCAAGGTAAGTAAGGTCAGGGAACTGCATTCTCTAGGGAGGAAGAATCTGCCTCACTCTACGGGAAGGCACACAGAGATGCTGTAGGGTGACAAGTATTACAGGCTGCACAGCAAAGACAGACCAGGATTTCTGCAAAGGCTCCAGTCTTAAGGGACAAGAGTGAGGGATCATCTATATCCAACTGTAGTGGCCAAGAACTAGCGGAACCTCTGGGAGGCTGGGGCACTCACCATGCCGCAATGTATCTGTTCCCCTGACCCCCAACCAAGCTGCTCCCACAAAGTCTGGGATGCTGCCAGCATGTACTGGGAGGGGCTTCTTACATGAAGGCTAGGAAAGGGCCTTGGAAACATTTAGCCGGACTTGTGATTATTGGTTCTTATCAATAGTCTCACTCACCTGAATTCCCACACTCTTCCAACTCCCCAACTTCTCCTTCTTGTTCTTCTCATCCCATAAAGTGCCAAGAGGCCTGCAGACCCCTTTTTCTCATCTTCTTCCTGTAGCCATGGTCTGAGATTGGATCCTGTGTAGTCATGAGTGTGGACTCTGGAGCCAGATCCCTGGCTGACTGCCACACTGCTTACTTGCTTTGTGACTTCTGCAACTGTTGCATACCTCAGTTTCTTCATCTGTCAAATGGGGATAAGAATTGTGCTAGCTTCACAGCCTCTCCAGTTTAAGGTGGCTGTGCTTCAGCCACCTTGAACTCTGCCCAGTCCTGGTTTCTCTGCCTCTGTTTTGCTCAATCTGTATTCTTCCCAGAATACTCTCCTGCACCATGCTGCCCATCAACATCCTGCCCATCCTCTTCTTGAAAGTTTGGTGCAGACGCCTCTGGAAGAAATACTGCCGCCACCCCAAACTGATCCTGTGAGTCCCATGGCATATGCGATAAGCCATTGCTTGCCTTTTCTTGATCTCCTTTTTGAATCTGAATATATGTCTTCACTGTAGCAGGCACTCAGTACTCATGTTCGTGTGTTACATTAAACTGAGGTCCTCTTACCACTTGCTGTATTTCTTCTATGCGAGCACCCTTTAATAAATAACAATTCCTCACAACTGAAGATCGCTCTATGGTGGAGAAGCTCACTTTGACAGGCAGCACCTCAGTTCATCCTCAGAGCAGCTGTGAGAAGGCACTTGTGGTGGTGGCCCATTTTACAGGTGGGGAAAGTGTTTTGGAGATGTTTCTTATCTTGCTCAAGGTTACATGGCTAATAGGTAGGGATACGGGACTTTGGACTCTGAATCCCACTTACTTTCCACCTCCAGACTTCCCACTGTCTTTGCCTTTGTTCAAGTGTAGACAATGTGAGCATCCAGGCTGACTAAAAAAAACATTTCAGAGTAACAGCTCTTGCCCTAGATATTGGTTGCATTGGTTTCCTTTTCCTCACTCCCAAGCACACTCTCTCTCGGGTTGATGAGAGAACTTGGGTGAAGAAATGCTCCCATAGGAAGAGATGAGGGGCCCTGAGTCCCAGACCTAGTGGGCAGTATGGTTATTTATGTATTTATTTAAATTAGAGACTGAGGTCTCACTACATTGCCCAGGCTGGTCTTGCACTTCTGGCTTCAAGCAATTCTCCCCTGTCAGACTCTTAAAGTGCTGAGATTACAAGTGTGAGCCACCCCACCCGACCACGAGTTTAATGGCTTGAAGTCACACTGGCCTGGCTTTATATCCCACTCACTGTGCTTTCCTCCCTACCTGTGTGAAATGGGATGATGCTATATACCTTGTCTGGATGTGCTAAGCACTGAATGGTGTAATGTCTGTAAATCCTATGGCACAGTGCCTGGTACACCAGGGATGCTCACGAAATAGGAGCTAATAGTGATAGTTAACATTTATTGAGGATTGATTTTGTACTAGAAACCCTGTTTTTCCGTATTTATCTCATGTGCTCCCCCAAACCCACAATCCCTTACAAAATAATTACTACCTCTTTTTTTCACAGATGAGGAAACTGAAGTTCAACCTGTTACACAGTTACCAAATGCCACAGAGTTCTTCAGTAATGCCACAGGGGCGAGCCTGTGTCTGTTCATGGATGCGTCTCCACCTTTGTACACCTGATACACTGCCCCACTTGGTAGAGTCAATACATAGAAACTGTTATTGTTATCGTGGCGCCATCAACCAAATTAGGATGGCAGTTTTGATATGCTTAGCCTGCCAATGTAGGGTTGGAAGTTTGAGCTTGGCAATGTGTTGCCAGGGGTGTGATAGGGATGGGGAGAAAGGCTGGCGTTTGGCTGTGGCCGTTGCAAGGCTGTGGAACAAGGAAAGAGAAGAAGCTACCTTTTCTCTCTTAGTGCATGGGCTGGAGGCAGAGCCCTGGGCCACTTGTGCCTGCAGTGCCCATCCTGATGGATGGGATCTGACAGAGTGTCCTTCCCTCCCAGGACAGGGAATACAACCCCCAGCCAGCAGGGGACTGAGTCCAGATGAGCTGTAAGCCTCAGGCAATGACAGACACTTTGTGCAAACAATGCCTCCTCCCTGGGGGCTCTACTTCCCTGGGCAGTCCTCTGAAATAAATGACAGCATGGAGCACTGAGCCAGCAAGACCACAGAGGCCGTCTGCCCAAGACAGCCCTAACAGTGGCATCCACAGCCAGCCTGCTCCAACACCATGCTCACATCCCAGACCCCATCCAATCTGTCCCCTCCACTGAGTTCAGGAGGGGCAAGGGAACTATTGGAGCTGCAGAATGCTTGGTGGTCCAGATAGAACGCTGAAGAGATGGAAGGCTACTCTGGCTTTGGGCCTATTTCCTCAGCTCTCCCACTATGATACAATTGCCCACTTCTTTCAAGGCTTAGAGGTGGCGAGAGTTGGAGAAGCCTCACAGATTGTCTAGTCTAATATACTCATCAGGTGCCGAAGGCACCTCAGTGGGAACTTGAAATAGTGCTGTCACTGGATGGTCACAGTGCTGTGGACTTGGCCAGCAGATGCTGCCTTTGTGAAATGTGGAAAAGGTGCCCTCTCTTGGGGGATGCAGCCCTGTGCCAGGATGCACTGCTTGGTGAATGCCAAGTGGGTGGGACTTATGCCCCTGTATCCCCTGGGCCCAGCACCCTTGCAGTCGGCAACCTGCACAAGTACACACAGCCGTCCTGAAACTCCTGAGTCCAGAGAGAAGTCCAAATCCTCAACGTGACCTACAGGTGATGTACTAGCTGCCAAGTTTCAGCAAACATCAGTCTCCCCTCTCACTCACCTAGTAGCCACGCTGGATTCCTTTGGGAGCTTCTTGCTGCTGCTGGGCCTTTTTGCACTGGTAGCTCTCTCTTCTTGGAACAGTCTTCCTGTTCTGACTGGGTAAACTGCTACTTATCCTACTGGTCTCAATGCAAGTGTTACTTCCGCAGGGTAGCTTTCCCTGACCTCTCAGACTTGGGTAGGACCCTATCGTGCATTCTCATGACAGATGGTTAATTATCATTAATTACTGTGTATCCAGCCTCCCCCTGCTCACTCCTGGACTGGAAGCTCCATGAGGGCTGGTACTATTTTGTACATCACCGCATCTCTATCATCTGGAGGAGTGCCTGACACATGGTAGACACTCAATTAATAAGCTGCGTGTGGTGGTAGGTGCCTATAGGGAGGCTGAGACAGGAGGATCACTTGAGCCCAGGAGTTCAGAGCTGCAGTGCACTATGTTTACACCTGTGAATAGCCACTGCACTCCAGACTGGGCACCATAGTGAGACCCTGTCTCTATATAAATAAATAAATATTTGTTGCATGACTGAAAGCCTTGCTCTGATTTCCTCCCTGGTCCTGTGGGAAGCTTGGGACAGGCTTTGGTAACAGGAATTTCAAAAGGATGATATTCCCCAGTGTGAAAATCCTCATCTGGGCATCTTGCATCCGATGTAGCTCTTCTATCCATTCCTCCCAAAGGGGCCACTGATTCAGATCCTAGGTATAGACTCGTAAGCTGTCTAATTTTTCCCATGATCTCTTGCCCTTTGCTCATTCAACAGTGTCTTGGGAAAGAAGTTTCTGGCTGTCATGCTCAGGAAAACACAGAATCAGCACTGCCTCAACTTTTATTTTTAACCAACGATTGATCTTGGTTCCAGCAGATTTATTTTCGGCATAGGGCCTGTGGGCCAGTGCTAATTTGCATGCCTAACTGCCCTCTGGGAGCTAAACCTTTCAGGTGATGTCCTGACACACAGGGCTTTGTCGCCCTGACCCCTTCTCATCTCCTCTGGGCAAGGGATGGGAACTGCCCCTGTCAAATGCAGGGGGATCAGGCCTGGAATTCCATTACCTTCCCTGGGACTGAGACTTGGTTAAGGAGCTACATCCAGCCCTTACACCTTCTGAATTCATCATAGATCCAGATTATACTAGATTTAAATTCTGTTTCTTTGTATTTTATTCCTCCAGCTCATTTATTGAGAACTTACTTTAGAAGTACACAGAGCTAGATGCTAGACATAGAGGTGAGATGGGGAATGGAATTCCACGATGAATTCATCTTTGCCCTGCCTCGAAGTCGAAATCCAGAGGAAAAAGATTGTGAGACAAGTGTTTAGAATCAATGTGATAAGTGCTAAGTAGAAATTTTGCACGAAGTTTTGCAGGGAGAGGGAAGCTAGTTAATCTTCTTAGAGGCTTGTCAGGGAAGGTGTCATGTTATTTACACTGCTTAGTGCAAATGTAATTTGTACTATGTCTCTGCAAGTCAGGATCTTGTAGGGATAGGAACATTCCAGGCAGAGGGAACAGCATGTGCAAAGGTATGGAGGCCAGAAGGCAGATGACAAACTTGAGAAAGAGCCTGTTCAATGTGGCTAGAACACAGAGTGCATGACAGCAAGTGGTGAAATATGAAGTGGGAAAGAAAGGCATCTCTGCTAGTCTGAGAAGCTTATGATCATCTCTGATTCTTTACACACTGCCTACCTCTCTAAACAGACTGAACGGGCCTTGAAGGGTGGGACTGTGTTGCTGCTGCTGCCTTGTCACTGTCTCATAGCTCCAGGCTCAGTGCTGTAGGGGCAGTAGCCAAAGGAAGAGCCCAGGCCTGGCTGGGCTAGCAGGCAGGTCCTTCTGGAGCCAAAACAGATCCTCCCACGTGAAGTTTGAAAGGAAGCATCTTGCAGCTCCATCTAATTACAGGGTAAGTGAGCGGGCCTCCCTCATGGTTAATTTGCTATGTGCCTTTATTGCCAGCAGAAGACAGATGACTCACGGAGGGTATTCCATATAGGCCTGCCAGTAATTGTCTTTATGACTTCATGAGCCTTTTATGGGCTCCACTGGGAAAGGTGTTTTATTTTTCTTCTTTTCACTCTCCGTTTTCAGTCGGTAAATAACCAACTTTCTGAGAGCAGGAGGAATGTCAAGTTCAGGATCTAGGTGAAGCAATCCCAAGATAGGCCATGGCCATCAGAATGGAGGCTGGGGTCAAAGCAGAGGACAGAAAGAATGAGGACAAGGTGGCACACTGAAGGGTACATGAAGAGGGTAATGCCCATCAGTGATTAATATACACATCATCAAAATTTAAACATGAATAAATGTTCCTTTGCAGCAGATTTACTTTCTCAATGATGCTTGGCTTAGATTAATGATAATGTGAGTTTATGTTTCCAAAGTACACACAGACTGTTCTGCTTGAAGGGCTGGGGGAAGGAGGTGGGAGTGGGTAGATGGGGAAGAAATTTGTGGTGTCCCAAAAGAGTGTTATGTGGGAGGATAGTCACAAGTACTTTATATTTAATTAGCATGTAGTCTGTCTATATGTGCAAGAGGTGCAACAGTGAGATATTTGTTTAAATAGAATGAGAATGGAGAATGGAAGGGTGTTGCATGTCAGTGGCACTCTGGAGCTGGCTCCCCTTGGCTTTCAAAAACCAATTGTTACATTTTCAGGAATTTCGTGAGCTGCTTTACTTCATGTTGGCAATTTTGAATAAGCCACAGTGGGATTATTTACACCATGGTAATCGGCAAACACTACAAAGCAGAGCCCCACCTTCACTCAGCCGGTTGGTAAACATTTATCCACACACCATTGTTGTCACGTTCCATACCACTGAAGTGTTCAAAAGGAGGTGAACGACTGCCTGGCAGGATAAAAACTATGAGCTAATATTTATTGACCACTTACTATGTGGCCGGTACCATTCTAAGCACTTCACATGTATTTACTCATTAACCCTTTCAACTCCATGGGGTTGATGCTATTCTAGAGGCTAAAACCATACCTTGAAGGCTGAGACTTAAGAGATGGAGCCAGAAAGGATGATTAGATTATATCCTCATTTCCTGGTTTTCCATATGAGAAAACTAAGAGCCAGAGAGGTGAAATGGTTTGGCCAAAGTCAGTGGCCTGGAGGTCTGTCTTCTGACTCCCCAACCAGAGTCTGTTTCTCCTGCTCTTATTCTTCCAGCTTGCCATACTATAGTCCTGTTTAGATCCAGGCAAGAGCCGCACCCAAAGGCCTAAAAGAGGCAGCCCCCAGGCCAGAGTCCATGGAATGAGTCCAGTGGGCTCTGTTTGTGTTGTTCTTATTGCCACTGTCACCCTCGCTGGGGTCTGACTGCGCTCTCCTGCCCAAGCTCCATCCAGGGCTGCCTCTCTTTCCACTCTGCCATTGTCTGAGGGTCCCACTGGAAGCAATCCAGACTTCAATCTCTCAGCAACCATCTGGAATAACAAGAAAAAATAAATAAAAATAAAAACCCAAGCCAGAGCTCTGCCTGTTAGCCCAGAGTCCTTAGCCGAGGGTGGAGGGGGTGAGCACAGGTGGGCTGAAACTCTCACAGCCCAGTGATTAGCCTGGAGAATTACCGCTAACTACATAGGAGCTCAAGGGGAGTCCAGTGTGGACAGGGTTGGGAAAACGACTCTCCTCGGGAGCTGAGGCTCTGCCGCTTGCTTTGCTGATTGCTTTTGGTGTGAAAAATGTGGCCCGAGTCAAGAAAAAGAGACTCAAGATGAAAATCCCTTCAATTCTTAAATATATAGGTATATTCTAATGTAGACGGCATTCTAATATGGTAAACATTCCAATGTAGACTATAGGATCAGGTAGTCCCAGAGCTGAAAGGGCCTTCAAGAATGCTTTCCCTGCCTCCAGACATCAGTGGGTGTTGCTGGCAGGCAGGGTGCTACAAAGGGCCTGTGGTGCCAGGTTGTCAGTGGCACCTTGCCAGATAAATTCACCTTTTTTTGAGGCTTGGTTTCTTAATCAGTTGAAGTAGGGGGTTTCAGACTACAGGGACCCTTCCAGGTCTAACATTCTAGATCCTAAACAAAAGGGAACAACATTTCAAAGATGGAATTACACACACACACACACACACACACACACACACACACACACAAATTGACAAATAAGAAAAGCTTTCAAAAATCTCATTCAAATTGCTGGATTTGTCTATTAGTGAGATTTGTTTCTTTGCATGTGCTAATTGGTCTTGGCATTAATTAATCTGATTTCATTATATTCTCTTTAATTTGTCAAGATATCATTTTGTTATTGGGTGATGGAACACTTTGGAGGATTGTTAGAATTGGAATATATTCCCCCCCTTTTAAAGTTCCTGGAGAAAAGTCGTTATCAATTAAGTTAATTTGCATACACATTAGGTTAATCGTTTTAGTTTAGCCAAATTTGTGGAAATTTACATAGCAAATTGACCCTCCACATTTCACTTAAACATATGTAGCACACCGAGCAGTGTATTTTGAGTTGCTAATGAAACTGAGGTTATTTTACACGCTTCTTTTAGTAAAAGAGGTCTAATTAAACCAAGTAATTTTTTATTTCATCCGTAATTGCAAAACAAATAAGCTTCTTGGCATTTTTTTTTCTAGCGGCAGCATCACACGGACAGGGACGTTAATAGGGAAGTCATGTTTTCCTAATTAAGCCCGGTTTGATTCCTGCTCACTGTTCCGGTGTCAGCCCTCTCCAGCTTTCTCCTAGGTACTCTTCTGCCTGAGTTGCTAAGCCTCCTGGTATACCTATTAATAGAAGACTCCCCCACATGGAGCCAACTGAATTAAAAAATGTAACTAGGAAGGCAGGGTGGGAATTTTGACAGATTTGTTTTTAAATTTTTTTTTTTTTTTTTTTATGCCAGAGAAGAGAAAGTTGAATTCAAAAGGGGTCTTGCTTCTCTCCATCAGGGGAAGAAAAGAGAGAAAATAGCTTTTGTTCTCCCCCAGAAAAGAAATTGGCATAACACATTGGTGGTGTTTCAAAAGTGACTCCAGGGGCTATCTTATTCAGTGCTGGAAAATGGGCTGTTGTCTCCTCTTCCAGGACTGTGGAGCAGTAGAGAGCTTGTAGTAATGTGGGATAGATGCAAAAAAAAGAGGGATCTGGGATCTGAGCCTTTGCGGAGGCGGGGTGGAGGGGAACTTCTCTTGGCCTCTGTCCTAGAGGAAATGGGAATTGTGGGTGAGGGGAGCCGCAGGGAGGGAGGGATGTTGGTATAGCTGCATGGAAGTTGTGCTCCTCCTGTTTCTCTGGATTACACAAAAGACACACAACAGCTTGACCCACTGCCTATGCTGGATTTGTTTTTTTCTCTTCTGGCAAACATGATTTTGCTGAGTTGTAGGGGAGGGGCCTGGAATGGGCAATAGGTAAGATTGGGCAGATAGAATCAGAAGTGGGTGCTGTACCCTCAGAACAGAGTCAGGAGTCTTGGACTCCAGTCCTAGCTCAAGATCGCAAAGAGTGGCCACAATATCACGTCTCTTCGTGTCCCTACTCTTTACAATGTGAGTTTGCAGCTCTTCTCATCAAAAGGTAAAGTCTAGTTCCAGCCTCTTTGAATCCGGGCTGTCCTGTGACTTGCTTTGGCCAATAGCATGCATAAGAAGTGATGATATGCCAGCTCCAACCCTGGAAAGTCTTGCTTGAGACTTTCTGAGTTCACTCTCTGAGAATCCTGCTACCACCCAGACCAGCCTGCTGGATGAGATGGTGCCAGAAATGTGGTCCAGTTGCCCCCATTGCCCAGTTGATGCTGGCCGATCCCCAGAAGCAGAGCCACCTAGCTGACCTTCAGGGAGCCACAGATTGCATGTCAAATCCCAGCTGAACCCACAAACCCACTTAAATTTCAAACCCACAAACCGCAAGCTAAATAAATGGTTGTTGCTTTTTGGCACTAAGTTCTGAGGGTGATTTGTTAGGCAGCTATTGCTAACTGATACAACCATTAATCAGTCCTTGGGAAAATTTCTCTTCATCCTTGAGCTTCAGCCTTCTAATTTGTAAAACCAGGTGGGAATAGAAAATCCCAATCTAAGTTTCCTCCAAAATACCATCTTCCTATAACTAAAAAAGCCTGGTATTTGACCAGAAGGGACTCCAGATAGGGCACACTAGGCTGTTATTGGGCACTAGGACACTAGGGGAAATGAGTTTATCAGCTCCTCTCTAGATGAGAAGGGAGTATAATACACGCAAGGACGAAAGAGAGCATTGTCTGTCTTGGGACAAAGAATAGGAAAAGAAGGTAGTGTTGGGGCCCTGAAATGTCATCTGGTGAAGAGGTAGTGTGAGTGTGTGTGCATATGAGACATCTGAAGATGAAGTTACTGAACCTCCAGAGGACGGTGGAAGGGGTGTGCTTTGAATAACCATGAGTCCAAAAACACTGTCTATGCAGCAGATTCTGAGCCTGACACATCAAGTTAGGGTACACAGCCTGCGGGCTGCAGGCCCAGCCATAGGTCCCAGAGGCCCATGCCCACTGGATGGTGTGGGTTGGTGCAGAAAGTGCCCAGCCAGCCTTTGGAATGTGGTTTCTCAACTTGTTTCACCATCATACATACATACCAGCACATATGGGACACTTGGATGGCATGCCCACGTTCTGAGCAATCCTTGCAGTGGTCTCTTAACACTTTTATTTACCGTTGAATAATATATTTAGACCATCAACTGGAAAATAAGTAAGCAAAATGTGGTCTATCCATACAGTGGGACGTTATTTGGTCTTAAAAAGGAATGAAGTACCCATACATGCTATGACATGGAGAATCTTGAAAACATCATGCTAAGTGAAAGAAGCCGGGTCACAAAAGCCCACCTGTTATATGATTCCATTCATAGAAAAGTCTAGAGCAGGGAAATCTATATATAGAGAAAGTGGAGTAGTTGTTGCTTAGGTCTGCGGTAGGATAGGGGATGAGAGCTAAAGGATGTGGGGATTCTTTTTGGAATAAAAATGTTCTAAAATTTTCTGTGGTAATGGTTGCATAACTCTGGGAATACATTAAAAATCATTGAGTCGTACACTTTAAATGGGTGAATTGTGTAGCATTTGAATTATATCTCAATAAAGCTGTTAAAAAAGAGTACACTTAGGAATACAATGATTAAGAATGAGAGGTACAGTGCTTAGCTTACATAATCAGGTCTTAGTATTGGGGAAATGAACAAATGGCCAAAGAATAAATGAAAAAATGTTTTTCCATGGTTACATTTGAATTTACCCTGATTTAATCCAACAAGTTATTTGTAAACTTTAATTTTTTATTATTTGGGATGCATTGCTTCTGAAATACCTCTCAGTTCATGGATACCTGTGGGTTAAGACATGCTGTTCTGGAAACACGCCTATTATATAAAACTCCTGTTGTGGAGCTCACCTACTGCATTGCACCCCTGGATATCATGTAGGCTCCAGACAGGTCTGAACTTTCCCTGCACTCTTGGGTTTCTGAGAAGCCAACTGACCCCATGAGTTTTCCTCATCCTGGCCACACCTCCACTCCCACTCCTCCTCCTTTCCCACTGGCCCTCGCTGCTCAGGTTCCAGTATTCCTTGTGTTCAGGCAGGAGTCTGGCAGCTTCTTGCATTTTCCCTGATGCTAAGCCAGAGAGGGCAGACACTCAACTGAACTCAGCCACCATGATCAAATGCTTGAGCTGCCAAGGCTGAGGGCACTAAATCTTGATATCAGAACCCTGGGCATATGCAGGTGTGGAGAGATGTGTGCAGGGTCTTGGACCAGGCAGGAGTCCTGGGTGGCTGAGTACAGGGATACCTGGTCACTCTGGTCTTCAAGGCAAGCAGGAGATAAAGTTAGCTTTTTTTTTTATTTTTTTATTTTTTATTTAAGCATCCTCTCACTTTTTCTTTCAGCATCCTTCACACACTGTCTGATCCTGTTCCCCTTTCTTCCCCAGTACCCTAGGCTGTCCTGGTTCCATGGCATTTTTGTGCCCACACCATTGACTTAGATGTAATTATTTGTGTTTTCCATGACCGACTACATTGCTGGAGGGAAAGGCCACACTTACTTGTCTTCATATCTACTCAGTGCTGAACAGACCGCCTTGCCCGTAGGATTAATATGTGTTAAAAGTGAGTCACTTTTGAGCAAAGGGGGCTGGCCAGCATCATGGAGATCACACTCCACTGGTGTCCCCCTTCTTTGTATGCATAGAGAACTGGTCCTAGGTGACAGAAACCTTGCGTGAGTTCAAATTCTAGATCCAGGCAGGAAATGGACACATGTGAACTGGAACTGGTCCTGTAACACAGCAGTGGGTGGGGACTATGTGAGCAGCTGGAGAAATTGTGCTCTGCCTAAGACATCCAGAAACACATCTGAAAAAAACAAAACAAGCCAAAACAAAAAAAAACTCCTGGCCAAAAATCTGTTTGAAGTCTCCTTTGCATGACTCTGTGATAAGGTCAAACTTGAACTCTCAAACTCCAGAGAAAAGGTGACATTTCTTGGAAGTTTTCCAGCAGTGGCAAGGTCAGGAGGCATAGCACGAACTTGGACCCAGAAGATAAAAATAGCTTTGACTCTATCATTATTAGCTGTGTCATATCCAGGCAAGGCATTTCAGATCTTTGTACCTCACTTTCCACTTATATGAAATGGGTGTACAAATGACAAAATAAGGTAGGTAAATGCATGTTGTAAAATGTAAACATTGCTATACAAAGGCAAAGTTCTAGGGTTCTCAGTAGAAACTCGCACAGCTTCTCCTAGGGACTGCAGGGGCCTCAATCTTGTCACCAGTTGAGGGCCGGTCAGTGTTGGGTGTGCCACTTCCCACCCCCCGTGTGGTTCCCACCCCCCCCACCC
>NW_016807677.1:2673898-2699365 GCF_001698545.2 Rhinopithecus bieti
CCCACCCCCCACCCGCCGCCACTTGTCCTCTCGCTGATCCAGGAGCAAAGTAGAAAATGGCATTTCTGAATGAGGCTGACAGTTCACCAGGCACGAAAACCCACCCAGTTGTGACTCAGAGTTTTGGAGGCGCAGATAGAATTAAGGAAATGTTAATGTATTCGCATCACTTTGCCTCCTGCCTACACAGGCATAAGCAGTAAAGAGGGAGGATGGGGTGGGAGAGGGGACAAGGAGATGGAGAGTTGTGTTGATGAGCTCTGGGGATGGGGGATAGGTGGGGACTGTAGGGTCCCAAGGCTGCCTGGCTGCTGCAGCTGGGGCTGAGATCCCCAGGGGACAGGGAGGGATGTGCTGGCATCTGGTCTCTACCAAGCGAGTCTGCCACCCAGAATGCAGTATCAGCTTGGGCACAGGGCTAGAGCAAGTGGGGCCCTAGGGTGCATGTGTGTGCCCACGCAGGGGATGGAGGGGTGACAGGAATACAAGCTGGATAACCCAGAGCTGTCTGTGTTATCCCTGGTGATGTGCCTTGTCAATGGCAAACAGCCATTTAGAGTCAGTGTCTTTTCCAAATGAAGCCCCTGAATGTTGTATGCTTAGTACGATCTATCTGTCTATCTGTGCACTTACGCAGGGAGCTGGCTCCCCAGGGCACGGCAGCCAGTATGCTACCTCTGCACAGAACAATCCCGGGAGGCTGCCTCCTTTTCTCCCCCTCCTGCGGAGGGCCCCAGGACCAAGCCCCAAGGGCTTGGGATGAGTGGTTGCCAGTTTGATGGGTGTACGTGGAGGTATCTTGTATCACTGCTTCTGTTACTCACTTTTCATTGCTGAATGCAAGTATCTCTTATAGCATTTGCCAGCACTGACTCGATGCCATCGTGGGCACCAGAAAGGCAAAGACACACGGTACTGCCCCACAGGTTCACAGGCTACCTGTAATCAAGGCCTGTGACTCCTCACAAAAGTCCTAGCGCCTGGCTGTGGGAGGTGCCCAATAAATGTTATTAACAGAAAAAGACGCCCTTCTTAACATGCAGCCAAGCCTCAGGGATGGTCTTTGTTCACTTCAATTATGGGACCACTAGGGGGACCCCTGGCTACCACTGGGAATGTAAGGTACTGAATCTTCTGGGTTCTAAAAATGAAGGGTGCTCTGGAATCGGTGCAGGGGTGGCTTCCCTATAAGGAGGGTTGGGAGTTGGGGGGTCAGGAAATGCCATGGTGTGTTTGCCTGGGGAGATTCTAGCTTAGTCTTCCTTATGTCTGAAGCCCTCATCATCATCCAACTAAAGGTCCACAAGAGGGCCCAGTGTAGGGTCAGTGACCCCAAGAATGGAAAGATCTTGTGAAGAGCTCTGAGCAAGGAGGCCCAGCCAGGGGCATGGAGCGGGCACTGGCTTTGAGAATCACAGGTGGAGCTCCTCCCTGCTTAGTGAGGCTGGGAAACCCTTCAGCATTACTTGCCAGGAAAAGCGATGCAATCTCTTGCCCTCTCCTCCCCTTCTCGGGTCTTAAATATTTTAAATGCCAGTCTTCATGGTTTGATGGAGAATTTTACACCAGTGCAGAGTATTACCTAGTTAATTTGTCTAGAATAGACTGATTTTACACAGTGAAACTGTTGCCTTCTGAGCTAACACTTCCATGACCATGGGCTGGGCAGCCTTCTCTCCTGGAATCTAAGGAGCTGAGGGCCATCTGCAAATGGGCTTCCTGAGAGCTTCCTGGGAGGTTAGAAGACAAGAGGGGGACCCAGTCAGGTTCTGGGGTTGCTCATTCATTCCTTCAGTCATTCATTTATTCATTTCCTTCTTTATCTAATAGCTGACTTATTCAGTATTTCTTAATTAAGTTCGTTTATTTTATTTATTCATCCAACAAACTTTTGTTGTGGGTCTGAGAGGTGCCAGATCCAGTGCAAGGTCCTGGGAATACAGAGAGGCATAAGCCCCTGTCCCTGCCCTTTAGGTATTCACATGCCAAGGAAAGAGGTTGCAAACAGCAAAGGAGGCCAGATATTAAGACAGGCTTCTTGGGGGGCTACGGCACACTCTGTGGAAGGGTGGAACTTGACTGCCCTTGAAGGACCTACACTAGGCAAATGTATTAGGATGTTGACTTGGCGATAGGATTGAAAGCTGAATACAATAAGTGGCAAGAACCACATTCTAAAGAGGGACATCAACCACACGGACTCCTTCAGGGGTTATTAAGAGACAGATCTAGTTCTATCACCACCTCCTCACCACTTCCTAGGACCCAACGTCCCAGGCTATGGAAGAAGAGAGAGGAGCAAACCATTCTTTCAGTGGAGACTGTTGAGACATTCTCACTCCCTCCCAGAGCCAGGTGAGGGGGCTCTACAGGAATTATTGATGGAGATTGGGGGTACCTATAGGAAGAGAGATTTACATCTCACTCCCAGGCAACATGAAACATTGCAGTGCTTCGACTGGATTTGAGGATGGTGAGGGGGCTCTTGGGAGAGCTTGCTTTGTGTCTTCTGCTTGCTTTTTTCCTGGAGATTTCTGAAGTGGGAGTAGGGATGATAGGAAGTAAGAAGCAGAGTGGCTTGTTGAAACAGCTTGGACCAAGGCCACAAAGAACTGTAGAGTAGTGAGCCTGGGAAGAAGATAGGGCAGTCTCCCTTGAACCTTAATCCTCTTCTGCTCTCAAAGAGCCCCAAAGAAGACCCAGAAGGTCATGGATCAGAAAGAGCAAGGAACAGAGGAGGAGGAGTTTCTGTGGGGCTGTCTAGGTGGGCACTAAATGAAGGGAGAGCCTTCATTTAGGGGTTGTGGGATAGACTTAGGCAGGGGGCCAAGGTAGCCATGCTGTCGCTTCCTGATATTATTATCAGCGCCAAGAGGGGCAGGTGACATAGAACACCTATGTAAGAAAATGTATATCTTGTGCACAGAAATCATCACATGGGCAGAAACACCAGCAGAAGATGAAAGCAGGCTGAGCCAATTAGAGATTTCCCTATGGGATCAGGCCACCAGTTATTACAATCACTCCAGCCATTTCTCCTAATTTCCCTTCCTGTTCTCGGCACTAATGGCTCTAGACCCAGGAAAGTGACTAGGAGTATAAGGTGTCTGTCTATGAGTTTGTTAATGAGAGATTCCAAAGAACATGATGGAAGGTGTAGCTAGAAAAACAGATGTCAGTGATATGGTTTGGCTGTGTCCCCACCCAAATCCCATCTTGAATTGTAGATCCCATAATCCCCACGTGTTGTGGTTGGGACCCAGTGGGAGGTAATTGAATCATGGGGTTGGTTACCTTCATGCTGTTCACGTGATAGTAAGTGAATTCTCATGAGATCTGATGGCTTCATAAGGGGCATTTCTCCCTTTTGCTCAGCACTTCTCCTTGCTTCTGCCGTGTGAAAAAGGACATGTTTGCTTCCCCTTCTGCCATGCTGAACTGTGAGTCAATTAAACCTCTTTCCTTTGTAAATTACTCAGTCTCAACCATGTCTTTATGAGCAGTGTGAGAACCATCAGATTTATGCTCGACTGAGTACAAACTGTCCCTACTGAGTAGGGGCAAAGAAAAGGGGGAAACACATTTCAGGCAGAGGTAAGCACATGAACAGAATCACAGAGGGGCAACAGTGTATCACAGAGAAGTTGAGTATCTGGTGAGACTGGTGGGCAAGCGCATGGGGCAGGAGAGGATGTAGTAGTTGCTGTCACATGCTCCACAAAAGAACTTGGAAATGACTTCTATCTCAGCAAAGGGAGAACTTCACCTGGCTTCTGCACTTTGAAAGGCCCATTTAGACCCTCTCCCCTAAGAACACATGAGTTTCTCTGTTATTGGATTCCCGTGTTCACCCCTGGCTTGGAGTGATCCATAACCCTAAACATCCACACTCAAGACTAACCCTGCTCAGGCCCCAGAGAAGTGCTTCTACATGTCTCTTGCCCTATGTCCTTGAAACAAAAGGCAGCCGAGTCAGAATGCCATGAAAGTTTGTGGATTGTGCTGTTGCCCACAAAGGAGAGACAGTGCTTTGGAGTGGGTAGTGGGGAACCAGGGATTGAAGCAGTGGGAATGCTTAGATATAAGACCAATTAATTACCTGTCAAATCCTTTCTCTCAGATAGCACGGGTGCAACAGAGTCTTTCATAATGGAGTATCCACAGTGCTGAGCATCTATTTTCTTGTTTTCTTTGTGTTTAAATTCGTGGTTCTGGAAGTATTCACTAATTAACATGGTATTTGCAATAGTTGCATGTACAAACTGAGAATCATTTTGCAACATTAAATAACTTATATTTTTCTTAAATGTCTAGATATAACATGTATAACGTGTGATAAGACTGACACAGATTATCTACATTATGAATTTAGATATTGCTATAGGAAACAGTGATGAAAATAAACTATTTTATATTTTCTAAAATGATAATTTATCATATGTGACCACATTTCAATGTTTGGAAACAAGTAGAATTCAACGGTCATTTCTGAATACGTAGAAGCGTGGCTTTAAATTGTCTTTTCCAATTTCTACTGCCTCAGCAGAGAAGTTTTTCCCAATTGAAGTTAATGAAAAAATGATTTAAGAACTACAACGATTCAAGAAATGTTGTCTAGGTTGGCATTGATCTCAATAGAATACAAATTATGTAAACATCTTAATTATAACAACATAATTAGGGATTCTGTTTAAATAAAGGCAAGAAAAATAGTTTTGGAGTAAATATATAATGGTTTCTGAATTATTTTATCTTTGTTTTATTACTCATCCAAACATTGTCAGCACCCAAACATGTGCAATAATTAAATTCATCTATCTTTGATATTTGCCAACTTTCAGTCATAATAAAAGAAATCCATGACTTTACACTTATATTTTGACAAATACATGAAAGTGTATTTGTCAAGGTAGGAGGATGTCTTAGTATGTCCCGGCTGTGATAACAAAATGCCATAAACTGGGTAACCTATGAACAACAGATTTATTTCTTACGGTTCTGGAGGCTGGGAACTCCAAGATCAAGGTGCTGGCAAATTCCGTGTCTGGGGAGGGTCTGCTTTCTGGCTCCCAGATGGTGGCTTCTCATTGTGTCCTCATATGGTGGAAGGGGAAAGAGATTTCTTGGGCCACATTTATAAGGGCACTCATCTCATTTATAATGGCTCCACTCTTACGACCTAAACATTTCCCCAAAGGTCCCACCTCCTAACACCATCACCTTAGGGGCTAGAATTTCAACATATGAATTTTAGGGGAACACAAGCACTCAATTTATAGCAGAAGATAAACATATTTATCAAAGGTTGTTATCTTGATTCATACCTTTAAAATATTTAGACCTATGGTTTGTGGGCCTCTGTTTGCATCCTTGTCCTGGGCCCCACCAATGCTAGGAGAAGACCTGTGCATCCCCTGGGACAATCGTGGTTGACTTCTCCCAGTTTCAGCCTTTGAACTTACATCGTGGCCCTTGAAGTCACAGGAAGGGGTTTGGCAAAGGTCTAACTCCTCAATAGGGCAAGCATTGGGACTTAGAGATTTTCTTGTTCTCCTCCCTCATTTTATAGGTGAAGGAATTGGGTTAACAGAGAGGCTAAGTGTCTTGCCAGGGTCACCCAGCTACCAAAGCACTCAGAGGCCCTGGAATAGGGCTTGAGTAGGTACTGAGGTAGTGGGAAAGGGGGAAAATGGAGAGGAGCTGGCATGGAGGCACCTGCACCTCAGCAGCTCTGAAATGCTTCAGTTAGCAGAGCTCAGCAGTGCCGATGCAGGAGAAGGGCGCCATGCTGGCCCTTTGTGTGCCCACTACCTTTGTGTGATCTGGGAGATGTTCTCAGCCCTTTCACTACTTTACTCTCTCTAAGCCTCGGTTTTCCCTATTGTGAAATGAGCAGCATGGACAAGATGATCTCTAAGATGCCTCTGAGCTTCCATGTCCTATGTCTGCGTGATTCCCCAGAGGCTGCAGGTTTGTGGAACCCCGAGGACTGAATCTGGCCTCAATCCATGTTTCTCCTTCATTTCTAAAACCACATGCACTTGCTGGAACACTAACTCCATCTGGTCTTGATTCGCTTCTTCCTGATTTCACTCTCTGCTGGAAAGTGCTGCATCCTGCCTGAGGCACCTTAGGGAGCTGCTCTCACAAACTCCCTGGTTTTTCTCCCCTGAGGCTTAGCAAGTCAAGCATTGCCAAGAGCTCCCTTCCTTCTGCCCCAGCAGAGAGGAGCAGCCACCGTCTGGGTGAGCAGGCTTTTGCCTTCTCCCTTGGGGGTGGCTGGCAAGCTGGAATCACCAGCTTACCTCCCACAGGCACCTGGAGGCCGCCTGTGCACTCCTTGGCAGGCTGCTCTCTCTCCCAGAAGTCCAGCTTTTGGAAACTTTGATCCCTTGTTACAATTGCATCTCCAGTGTGCCACCCTTGTCCCAAGCTCTTACTCAATACTGTCCTCTTACCCTTCTCTACTCATTCTCTCATTTAGGCAGGAGGCAGTATAGTGGTTAAGAACCTGAATTTGAATTCAGCTCTCCTGTTTATGGTGTGTGCAGTTGTCTCTGGGGTGATTTTCTTATCTGTCAATTGGGCATAATAATTCTTACCTAAGGGGCTGTTGTGGAGTACAGTACTTGGAAGGGCCAGTCACGGTGGCTCATGCCTGTAATCCCAGCACTTTGGGAGTCTGAGGTGGGAGGATCACTTGAGGCCAGAAGTCCTAGATCAGCCTGGGCAGCATAGCAAGACCTCATCTGTTTTTTTTTTTTTTTTTTTTTAAGTACAGTACTTGGTACACAATAATAAATAACGTGTCTTAGTCTTTGATCTAATGAACATTTGTGAAACATATTGTGTTAGTTTTCATTAATGTCCCTAGGTTTCCTCCAGATTTTATTAACAGCCCTTCACTTTCTTCTTAATACCTAAATAAAATAATCTGAGCTTCCATCCCACGCACCTCTAGGGAGTCCCTCTCCCCCATAGTTTTTAGGGTTCTCTGGGTGGCCTTGTGTTCTGCTGATGCCTTGTGGTTCTGAATTCCTGCCCCTGCCTCAGTTCTGGAGCCCTCTCCTGGGGTCTTGCTTTCTGCTCGATTTGCTATCTGCCCAGATTTGCCCAGTACGTGATCAAAACCTTCTGTCTTCTTAAGACACCGTTAGTGTAAGTTGTATATGAGTGGCAATTTTTATAGGGCTTTTGAGAACAGAAGGGGATTATATGTCCAAGAAGAGAAAGAAATTAAAATAGAGTATTTGAAATGGTTTGGCTCTGTCCCCACCCAAATCTCATATTTAATTCCCATGTGTTGTGGGTGGACTTAGTGGAACATAATTGAATCATGGGGGCAAGTCTTTCCTGTGCTGTTCTCCTGATAGTGAGTAAGGCTCATGAGATCTGATGGTTTTATGAAGAGGAGTTCCCCTGCACAAGCTCTCTCTCTTTGCCTGCTGCTATCCATGTGAGATGTGACTCGCTCCTCTTTGCCTTCTGCCATGATTGTGAGGCTTCCCCAGCCGTGTGGAACTGTAAGTCCATTAAACCTCTTTCTTTTGTAAATTGCCTAGTCTTGAATATGTCTTCGTCTGCGGCATGAGAACAGACTAATACAGTATTATATGCCATTGTTTATAAAGGCATGGAGTTTGCTGGGTAAAAAGAAGGGAATTTGGGCAAGGTGAGGAATTCCAAGCAGAGGGAATGTGTTGTGCAAGGATCCTCTGTAGCCCACAGGGACAGTCGGCTAACAGTTCATCAAATCCATGCCCTCCTCTTCCTCCCAGGTTCTCAGCTGTCCCCATGGAGTTAGTTGTGGCAACTGGCTGAGGTCTAGTCATTTGCATGTGAGTGGAAGGGATGTGTGCCCCTTCCAGGCCTGGCCCATGAAAACCTTTGGGCACATTCTTTCTTACAAACGATTAAGACTGGGATGGTGACCTTTGGCTGACTAGGATGGTGGTCCCCAGGGAGTCCTTGCGGGATGTATGTTGGAGACAGCAGAGCTGTTGTTAGCCTATCTCTGGAAGAAATGAAGAGGACAACTGCTCTTATTAATCAGGAGCATTCATTGTGTTCTGTTCCATGAGTGAGGGATAAAGTTCTTAAATTTGAGCTATAATACATTTTGGGGTCTTTTGTTTTTGCAGTTAGCATTACCCTAACATATACCTCCAAACCTTTTTCTCCTTTAAACTCATCACTCTTGCAATTCATTGTGTAGTATCAACCTTTCTTGGTAGGTTGTAAGCCACACAAGGGCAGGGACCATGCCTTCACGCCTTTCTGTCGTCCATCTGCCATGCCTGGTGCACTGTTAAGTGCTCCATAATTTCTCTGGTTGAATGAAACCAAATAGACGCTTCTGGGAACACTGCACAGCGCCATCTGGTGAGCGTGGGAAGCAGTGTTGCCTTGTTTCAAAGCTTTGTTCTTTGCAGGGTGCTTCTGTTCCTGCTCTGACCCTCAACTTGCCTGATTCTGTCTTCTGAATGTAACATATGCCCTTAGTCCAGGCTGCTTACATACCTGGAACCTAGAGCTTTGCCTTGGCCACTGATTTCCTATGATGTTGGGCGGTGCATGGGCTTGCTGCCTCCTGTGCTTTCCTGAGCTCCCCGGTTCCAGGCAACTGTCTTGTAACAGTAACACTGTGAGATGCCGGCATTTGAACCCTGGCTTCACCACGTATTAGTCATGCAACCTTCAGGAATTTAGGTAACCTCTCTTGTGCCTCAATTTCCTCATTTGACTAATCGGGATACTAAAAGTATCTATATCATAGGATTATTGTGAGAACAGAATGAGATAATACATGTAAAACACCTCGTATTTTGCTTGGCATATAGCAAGTGCTCAATAAATGCTGTTATTGTTGGAATTATTCTTGCATTTTTTCAGTTTATAAAGCAGTTTTATGAATTTCAATGAATAGCCCTCATATGACACTTGGAGAAATACATTATAAGTAAAATGACCATTCGACACTCAGATGCAAATATTGTTATTGATAAGTTTGAGGCATCATGCACATCTTTCACATGCTAAAACAGGAGGAGAAACTGAGGCCCAGAGAGGTTATGAGAGCTGCTAGTGAGTGGTCGAGTGGGACACAAACCCAGGTCCTGGGTACAAAATCCAAGGGACCCATTAGAGCAGGGTAACTTTCATGCCTGCTTGGAGTTCTCCTGCTCAAGATGTCGTTACCAAAGGCATTGTGGAGAAGGATCTTTATGCCCTAGGCAGAGACTGCTCACTGCGTGTATGCCTGACACACACACACACACCCACACACACACACTTACACATGCACATCAGCACTTCTGACCTCTCTGAGTTCGGTGGTCAGGTGGTCTCAGTGATATTTCTGTCCCTGGCCAGTGTCCAGCTTGTATCAGTATTCTTCCCATCTGCAAGTCTTCAGCACAGTCCTCATATTGTTACTTCAAAATGGGTTTCTGCCCTTATACCCACATCCTTAGAGCACCTTCTATTGATTTTCATTAGCCTGCCTTCCCCAGCTGTAGCCCAAGTTCTGAACTTTCCTGACTGTTCTTCCCCCGTGGGTCCCAGTCCCTCTCATCTACTCCATCAAGTCACAGTTAGCTATGCTGACACATGGGTCCCTGCAGTTTGCTAGGAGGTGCTAAGGGGGCAGTAGGGAGTCATCCTACTAGACAACATCCTGACTGGTAGGCCAGGTGAGTCTTTCAGGCATGGCTCTGGGAGGGACACTAGGAGAGATGGCCTTAGCAGGGAAACCTTTCAAAGAGCTTGCCTCAGCCCATGCAGCTGCAAGACTGGCCTGGCCTCCACTGCCACACACCGTTAATCACATCCTGCCTCTCCTTCTGGGGTGCCAGGAAACAGACATCTCCTGGCTGAGGATTCCTTTTCTGTAACAACCTCTACCTTTGCTCTTCCCAGACTCCTGCCAGCTCCCTGGCCTAGCCTGTGGGGCTGGCTCATGGTCTCCTTGCAAAGGTTTCTGGGGAGGGTGCTGCTCTAGCAGCAAACAGCTGCCGTGGCTAATCCATTTGCTCTGTGCACTTGCAAGATACATAATTAAGAGTTCTGCTGAGGGGGGAAATAAAGCACACCATTAGATTTGTTTAGCATATTACGCCAGGTCTAGTGCCCGCCTGGGCTCCCATGCCACATAAGACATTAAGGTAAGACTCCAGAAACAGCCCCAAGGTTGCCTGATGGAATCTGCTCTGTGTTAATTCCGAGTAAATATTTGCTGTTCAGGTTTTTATATGCTTTACCACCAGTGGGGATTTTGAAAGGTGGGCTCCCCCACCAAACACTATTCATTTAATTATCAGACCACTTAAACATAGAGTTCCTAAGGCTCTCCCCATTTGCCCCTGTGTCTGCCTTGCATTTTGTTTCCTTCTTTTTTTTCTTTTTTCCTCTGGATCTTGCCTTATTCTTTCTGCCAGCTTCTCCTTTCTCTTGTCCTCTTCCATATTTTCGTGTCCAGAGCTGGGAGCTCAGTCTCTCTCTGGTGGCATGGAATGAGCAAGGAATGGACACTGACAATACTGCATTAAGGAAGGGCCAGAGCTTTGATGTCTTCCTCTGAATCCTTTGCGAGGTGGGATCAGGTATGGTGCTGTGGCTGAGGGCCCAGAGAGGACAGGGGCTGGAAGGCTCAACACAGGGCTGGAAGAGTTTGAAACTAAAGAGGAAAGAGCAAATAGAAGGAAGTTGAGGTCCAATGGGAAAGGGCAAGAGAAGGTTCTGAGGGTCTTTCTAGAAGCCAGCTGGTATGGAAACTAACTTTCAGGGACAGTAAGATTTAATGCATAATGACCAGAGGAGTGGTGGACACCCTTATAGTACCCTGTGAAAGGTGCTATTCATGGCTGCCCAAGAGGCAGATCAAGAGAGCTTGCCCTCCACCGAGGATTAGAAAAGAAAATATAACAACAACAAAAAAACTAACGAGAGGTTGCCCTTACATCTGCCACAGCATGGCAGGGATGTTGGGAAGGAGGGAGATAATGGCAGAGCTTAACCTGGCACCATCTTGGGAGGCAGTGGTGACACTCACACTGGTCTCTGAGCCTCTCAAAAGCAGAAGGACCTCAGAGGTCATGTTGGCCAATCTTGAGCATCAATCCTCTCTTTCCATCCGTAATAATGATGTTCCTTCCTTAATAATATGGGGCACACAACCCCATGTGGTTTAGAGTCCATTGTAGGGCAGTTCTGAGGGTTAGAAAGTTCTTCTTTACATTGAGACAGCATCTGCCTGAAACTCCTGTGCTCTACTGGTCCCAGGTCTCACCTTGGGGTATCCAGAGAGCTTGTTCAATCTCTCCACCTGTTATTTCTCACACATTTAAGCTCAGTCATCAAAGGACTTCTAAGTTTTTTTTCCTGGTCTCAACAAACCCCACTTTTCCCCTTCTTGATATTTATCATAGTTCTCATTATATTGTCAGTCACTTGTGTAAGATGTAATTTAGTGTTTCCCAATAGACTGAGGATTTCAGGAGAGCAGGAGCTCTGTTTTGTTCACTGCTATAACCCTGTGCCCAGCCAAGTGTCTGGCAAATTAGAGGCACTCAGTAGGTATTTGTTGGATGAGTTATAGACAGCATTTGAATTCCTTTACTTTCCTTGCCTTCTGCCTACTCTTTCTGTTTTCCTCTTAAGGTGTATGATCAGAGAAGACCAGAGTGGGGCTACTGTCTCCCACTTGACACCTGGTTGGCAAACTTTTTCTGTAAAGGACCAGGTAATGAATTTTTACAGTCTTACTTCTAACCACTGAGCTCTGTCATTACAGTGCTAAAGCAGCCACAGACAATATGTCAATAAATAGGCATGAATGCCCCATACAACTTTATTTACAATGGTGGGCCAGATTTTTCCTGTAGGCCAGATTTTTTCCTGTAGATTTTTCCTGTAGGTTTTTTGACCCTTCCTTAGTTCTAGGAATTTTTTTTTTTTTGAGATGGAATCTCACTCTGTGGCCCAGGCTGGAGTGCAGTGGTGCGATTTCGTCTCACTGCAACCTCCACCTCCCTAGTCCAAACGATTCTCCTGCCAAGTAGCTGGGACTACAGGCACGTGCCACCATACCTGGAAAATTTTTTGTATTTTTAGTGGAGACAGGGTTTCACCATGTTAGCCAGGATGGTCTCGATCTCCTGACCTCGTGATCTGCCCACCTTGATCTCCGAAAGTGCTGGGATTACAGGTGTGAGCCACTGCGCCCGGCCGAAGTTCTAGGAATTTAGACCAGAATTTGATTTGTTTTTGAAAATAACCATATCAGAGAGCTCTTAGTGCCAACCACTCAACTAAGGAAGTGTGAGCAGGAGAGACCCCTTGGCCCCATTGTGGCAACAGCAACCTCTGTAGCAAGCAAAAAGGTTAACTGCAAGGCCTGTGACTTGTATGAGGTCAGGCTGAGAATGAAGCTGGGCGACTATTGGGGAGATCACTCCCTGTACCTGAGGGCCTGTCACTGCTGGACTTGGTACTCAGTGTGCAGCCCAAGAGTGTAAATTCCATCCAAGCAGCAACCATGGCTGGATGTGAACATCCTGGCCCTAGTGGCAGCTCTAGCATTACCTGGGGAAGATCCTGAGAGGGGACACTGTAAGCCACTGTGCCTTAACTAAAGCAACGGATCATGGTTAAAACTGTGGGATGTGGGCACAGAGTGGGGATATGTGTGCTTGTGAATTTGGCTGTCCCCTTTTGCATGGCTAAGATGTGCATGTAGAATGTTCCTGTAAATTTGGAGCTACAGAAGGTGTGTGCTTGGATGCGTACGTACTTCTGTCACTGAGCGCATCACATTCTGTTGTAAGTGTCTCAATTTCTCTTCCTGATTGGGGATCTCCTTGAGGGTAAGAGCTGCTCTTCTTCATTTGCAACTTTCCAGCATTTATCACAAGGTCTGATCCTTAGTAAGTGTTCATAGTCTAGTTTAGATTTAGTTAAAGTGTTTAGTTTAATTAAATTGAATTGAGAGTGGCATTCAATAGAGCTGTGGTCTATTAGAGGGAATCATATCAATACATGGCTACATTTGCATGTGGAAATAGCAGGTTTAGGTGCAAGTCCCTGAGTTAGGGTGTATGTAAGCAGACATGGTGTTACTGCCGGGCATATATGCATGCACATGTAGATATAGTATTTAGGGGTGTCCATTTGAAATGTGCATGCAGATAAGAAGATATTAAAATATGATCATGGGCCCAGAATTGGGGTCTTAGGTGGATACATATGATGTTAACATGCAGACAATAAAATATTGTGGGATGTTTATATGAGACATACTAATGGGGGTTAAGGGTTTATGTTTTTGGGATATAAGTATGTAGAATGGGATATAGCATGCATGTGTACTTGAGGTGTATACAAATATACATGAAGTATACATTAAAGACTTAATTGCAGATGGGCTGGTGGGAGTGATGGTTTATGTAAATATTCAACAGATATGGGGATTTGGGGAGAATATACACAGGGAATATGTATGTTGGGGGTATGCATGCGGACACGGGCTGCCTATGGTGGATGTGTATGCCAGAGTGTGCATTGCAGACATGGCTTGTTGAGGCTGAGTATATCTGGGATGTGTGCATGGCCTGTGAGAGGTGCATGTGCACTGGAAGTGTGCAAGCAGGCTTTGGATATTGGGATATGTAAGTGGTGGAGAGTGTGCTTGTGGAAATGGACAGTCATGAGCATATGTGTAGGACTGTGATTGTCGAGGGTGGGTGCACACTACCAGTGTGGCTGCCAATGCGGACCCTTGAGGAAGGGTGTGCAACCAAAGGTGTGTCCATGTAGACAGTGGCATCAGCATTTGGAAAATGCTCCCAAGCTACGTACCCCTCTTTTGTTGGGCTGAAGCTCATTCTGCACTGCTGCTGTCCTTGGACCTTGACCTCCTGTTAAGGGACAGAAGACAAAGCATTAACTTAGCAGAAGCGGCTGAGCTTCCAAGGCCGAGACATTTCTGGAACTAGATGCCCAGGAAAATCATTAAAAATAAATAAATAAAAATGTTCCCAGGAACTCTTTAGCTGTTCAGGGAAGGAGGGAGGTGCAGGTTGGGAGGAGAGAAAGAGACCCTAAGCAAAATGAGAGAGAGAGAGAAAAAACACAAGACGAGGAGAGGGAGGAAGAGAGCAAGTGAATGAGCAATTTAGTTGAGCCTGAGGCAGGAGTGGCAATGGCAGCAGCTAACGGGCTGACAAGTTGTGTATGTTTTACATGGCCATTAACTTGCTTCCTCAATAAAAATGCAGAGTTACCACCATCCAGACATGCCACTGCTAGAAGAAGCCTCTCCGAGCTGCCTGACTCTAGTCTGTGGTCCCAGGGACAGCTCAGGCTGAAGCAGTCACTGTTAGGCAGTGGGAAAGAAGTCCCCAACCTCCGAATGGGAGAAATTAGGCAAGGCCCAGAGGAAATCAGGCACCAGCATTGCCAAAAATCCAATCAGCTCTCCATCTCTGGGATTTTTTTTTTTTGTACAATATTAGCCTCTCGGGGGACACCTACTTGGGTTGGGAATGTGCAGTGTTTTTAGGGGGAGGAAAGGGAAGGAGAAAAGGAGGAGAAAGAGCAGGTGGACTTGGTCAAGGTGGAGAAACAGGAGCCATAGAATGGAGACTCAGCTTTCCAGAATTGTGGCATTAGGCTGGGCTCAGGCTGGCAACGAGCTTGGTTCCACCCATGACAGGTAGAAGCATGGATCTACAACTCGGTGTGTGCTGCTAGCTCTCCTGCAGAGGGTTAACCTCAGTTTGCTATCTGGGACCGAATGTGCACCTACTGTGAGCCCCAGGCTGGTCTGGATACTGCGTGGCAAATACCAGAGAAGTGTGTGACATGGTCTCTGGCTTCTGCCCTCTGGAAGAGGACAGAGGAGGAGCAGGAAGTCCTAGAAAGAACATAAGAGTGGGGAGATTTGGGTTCTGTTTCTAGCTCTGTGTGGTCAGGGAAAGTGACTTGCCCTCTCTGGGTTTCCGTTTCTCTTCTCCTTCTCATTTGTCTTTTCTTATGTTCCAGATAGAAGATATACCCAGCTTACATAATCAAAATAAACACTTTATTTTTCAGCATTCAGGTTAACAATGACATCAGGCTTCCCCTAGATGAATAGCGGTAGAAAACTAAAAGGTCCATGGCAATGTTTTCCAGAACAAAGGACAGCCTTTCCATGGTGAAGTTAAAGTCGCCTCCGTAACAGATGTAGCAGGGCGTCAATCCTGGGCAGATGACTCCACCACTCTGAGCCATGGTTTCATCTGTGAAATGGAGATCATGATGGTTCCTCACTTCATAGTCTTGTTGTGAGGATTAAATGAGATAATATATGGAAAGAAGTTAGCAAAGGTAAGTGCTGATTCAGTATGAGCTGTGATTATCATTAGATCTCGAGGCTCTCTGAGTCTCCTTCCAGGGATGTTCTGATCATCTGACGCTTGAAGTCAGAAAGCTTAAAGGGCAAGTAGGTGTCCTTCATATGCCAGCCCTGGCTATTGGAGGAGCCCACTGGACCTCAGCGATAGAGGCAATCTGCAGCCTGGGCTGGCTACAGGNCGGGCTGCCTATGGTGGATGTGTATGCCAGAGTGTGCATTGCAGACATGGCTTGTTGAGGCTGAGTATATCTGGGATGTGTGCATGGCCTGTGAGAGGTGCATGTGCACTGGAAGTGTGCAAGCAGGCTTTGGATATTGGGATATGTAAGTGGTGGAGAGTGTGCTTGTGGAAATGGACAGTCATGAGCATATGTGTAGGACTGTGATTGTCGAGGGTGGGTGCACACTACCAGTGTGGCTGCCAATGCGGACCCTTGAGGAAGGGTGTGCAACCAAAGGTGTGTCCATGTAGACAGTGGCATCAGCATTTGGAAAATGCTCCCAAGCTACGTACCCCTCTTTTGTTGGGCTGAAGCTCATTCTGCACTGCTGCTGTCCTTGGACCTTGACCTCCTGTTAAGGGACAGAAGACAAAGCATTAACTTAGCAGAAGCGGCTGAGCTTCCAAGGCCGAGACATTTCTGGAACTAGATGCCCAGGAAAATCATTAAAATAAATAAATAAAATGTTCCCAGGAACTCTTTAGCTGTTCAGGGAAGGAGGGAGGTGCAGGTTGGGAGGAGAGAAAGAGACCCTAAGCAAAATGAGAGAGAGAGAGAAAAAACACAAGACGAGGAGAGGGAGGAAGAGAGCAAGTGAATGAGCAATTTAGTTGAGCCTGAGGCAGGAGTGGCAATGGCAGCAGCTAACGGGCTGACAAGTTGTGTATGTTTTACATGGCCATTAACTTGCTTCCTCAATAAAATGCAGAGTTACCACCATCCAGACATGCCACTGCTAGAAGAAGCCTCTCCGAGCTGCCTGACTCTAGTCTGTGGTCCCAGGGACAGCTCAGGCTGAAGCAGTCACTGTTAGGCAGTGGGAAAGAAGTCCCCAACCTCCGAATGGGAGAAATTAGGCAAGGCCCAGAGGAAATCAGGCACCAGCATTGCCAAAATCCAATCAGCTCTCCATCTCTGGGATTTTTTTTTTTGTACAATATTAGCCTCTCGGGGACACCTACTTGGGTTGGGAATGTGCAGTGTTTTAGGGGAGGAAAGGGAAGGAGAAAAGGAGGAGAAAGAGCAGGTGGACTTGGTCAAGGTGGAGAAACAGGAGCCATAGAATGGAGACTCAGCTTTCCAGAATTGTGGCATTAGGCTGGGCTCAGGCTGGCAACGAGCTTGGTTCCACCCATGACAGGTAGAAGCATGGATCTACAACTCGGTGTGTGCTGCTAGCTCTCCTGCAGAGGGTTAACCTCAGTTTGCTATCTGGGACCGAATGTGCACCTACTGTGAGCCCCAGGCTGGTCTGGATACTGCGTGGCAAATACCAGAGAAGTGTGTGACATGGTCTCTGGCTTCTGCCCTCTGGAAGAGGACAGAGGAGGAGCAGGAAGTCCTAGAAAGAACATAAGAGTGGGGAGATTTGGGTTCTGTTTCTAGCTCTGTGTGGTCAGGGAAAGTGACTTGCCCTCTCTGGGTTTCCGTTTCTCTTCTCCTTCTCATTTGTCTTTTCTTATGTTCCAGATAGAAGATATACCCAGCTTACATAATCAAAATAAACACTTTATTTTCAGCATTCAGGTTAACAATGACATCAGGCTTCCCCTAGATGAATAGCGGTAGAAAACTAAAAGGTCCATGGCAATGTTTTCCAGAACAAAGGACAGCCTTTCCATGGTGAAGTTAAAGTCGCCTCCGTAACAGATGTAGCAGGGCGTCAATCCTGGGCAGATGACTCCACCACTCTGAGCCATGGTTTCATCTGTGAAATGGAGATCATGATGGTTCCTCACTTCATAGTCTTGTTGTGAGGATTAAATGAGATAATATATGGAAAGAAGTTAGCAAAGGTAAGTGCTGATTCAGTATGAGCTGTGATTATCATTAGATCTCGAGGCTCTCTGAGTCTCCTTCCAGGGATGTTCTGATCATCTGACGCTTGAAGTCAGAAAGCTTAAAGGGCAAGTAGGTGTCCTTCATATGCCAGCCCTGGCTATTGGAGGAGCCCACTGGACCTCAGCGATAGAGGCAATCTCCAGCCTGGGCTGGCTACAGGGGAAAAGAGGGAGGTGTTGGATTCCTGATCTGTACAGGGACAAGGTAGAGAGAGGAGCAGCTGCTTGCCACAGAGGCACTGGCACAGAGCTAGATGGGCATAAGAGTTTTCATGGAGGTGGGTAGTCATGCCTCTTCTCTTTTCACCCCAGCAAAGTCAGAGTCCTGGATTGGTGTTGTTTAGCCTTCTGTCCTTCCAGAGTAACATCCTCTTTTGAGCACTGTCCTGCCTGCTTGTTACACAGCTGGGTGCTTAGGCTACCACCCAGAAGCCACAGCTGCCACAGGGAGGGTGAATGGTCCTTACCCCCTTTCCTCTTGGGGAAGGTAGTAGCAATAGTTGTATTCATATTATCAGTAATAGCACCACCACATTTATTTCATGTATACTATATGTGGGACACTGTTCTAAGTACTTTTTGTATAGGAAACCCATTTAATTCTTATGATCACCTTATAAGATCAGTACTGTTATGATCTCCTTCTTGTAGTTGAGAAAATGGAGGCACAGGAGTTAAGGAAGGTGCCCTAATCACCCCCTAATTAATGAGCTCGAATCCCTCCTTCCCCTATGAAGGGAATCTCTTGCAAAAGACCATGTACTGGTCTCTGGTACAAGTCCAAAGGCCAAGTCCTGATTCAAACCTTTTAAAAAAAATTGGAAAGAAATACATTTAAATATTAACAGTGGTTGATGTAGGTTATGACCTCCCCTTCTACTTTTTATATTGTCTTTTTTTTTTTGGAGACTGGGTCTCACTTTGTCACCCAGGCTGGCATGAGTGCAGTGGCACGATCTTGGCTCACTGCAGCCTCGACTTCCCAGACTCAAGTGATCCTCCGCTTCAGCTCCCCAAGTGACTGGCACTAAAGGGATGAGCCACCACGTCAGGCTAATTTTTGTATTTTTGTCTGTGTTTGTAAGCAAAATATGTTCATTTGTAATGTGAAAAAAATTAAACTAAGTTTTATTGAAAGAGTGAAATCACTTCCGTCTTCTCCAGGCATTTTGCAGCTCTCTGGGGCCCGCAGGGGTGCAGGAAAATCTGGACACTACCAGGGAGGCCTCTGAGCCCTGCTGAGCTGCCCCTCTGTGGGCCACAGCAGCAAGTATGCTGCATTAAATACCTCAGGCTGGGCCGGGCATGGTGGCTCACACCTGTAATCCCAGCACTTTGGAAGGTCGAGGTGGGCAGATCATGAGGTCAAGAGGTAGAGACCATGCTGGCCAACATGGTGAAACCCTGTCTCTACTAAAAATACAAAAAATTAGCCAGGCATGTGGCAGGCAACTGTAATCCCAGCTACTCAGGAGGCTGAGGCAGGAGGATAGCTTGAACCCGGGAGGTGGAGGTTGCAGTGAGCCGAGATGGCACCATTGCACTCCAGCCTGGGCAACAGTGCAAGATTCTGTCTCAAAAAAATAAAAATAAAAAAGTCTCAGGCTGGTTTGGGTTGTTTTCTGAAGTCAGAGGCCACACTCAAGGCTCTGAGCTTGCTGTCACCTGAGGGAGTTTGCTGGAAGGTTCAGACCAGACAGCTTGTACTGTGGCCTCCTAAATAGGTTCATGTGTGAGAGAGAAGCCCTGGGAGCCTTCCCAAAGTCAGTGGAGGGAAGATGCAGAGATGGATTTGGAGGTGGAAGTCATCCTCCCATGTATTTCCTCACTCCAGGGTCCCAAGCTTGGGCCCTGCCACCGCCTGTCTGTCTATCCCGACCATTGCCTGCCACTCTGTTTGATGCCAGATCTACCCCTCTCTGAGGCCCCTACCAGGCATAGAGGGTCTAAGGACGGAGGAGGTGGGGGGAGCAGAGAGAGCAGAGAGAGGGTGCAAGCTCCTGGCGTGCTAGTTTGGGGTTCCAAGAGGGATAAGCACAGAAGCTAAACCCGGGCACCCCTGCTTCTTCCCCTGGCTGCTAGGATCCTCCATTCAGACCCAGTTTCCCTCTAGAGAAAAGGGAGCTGTCAGAAGCACAGAGGAGATGCTCAAGATAAAGGAGTAAGAGGCAGAGTTGCAGAAGCAAGGCTGCCCGGAACAATCAGCAGCCAGGGAGTCTGTCCAAATCGGCAGCCGCTGGGATCCTGCGGAGGAGACTCGGCTTCCGCAACCTGTGCACGGGGCCAAGGGCCGGTCGCTCACCCTCCATCCAGCCAGCCTGTCCTCCCTGGGGACTGTCCTCCATAGCCCATCCTGCAGAGAGAGAGGATGGTGGCTCGAAGGGGCCAACAGGGTCTCCTTTGTCCCCTTTGAGCCTCCAAACGGAGGTTGTGAGGGGCGGGGGCTCCCCGGGCCCGGGCAGAGTCTGCTTGAATGTGTAGTGTTTATTATGCCTGGTTAAAGATCATTAAAGCTTTTGTTGGGGGAGCTGACTGACAAGGAGAGTGGATTAATATTAGAACACCCTGTCACAACTGGTGGAAAGGCAGGATTGATTTTATAGGGAGTTTAGTCAGAGCTGCGTGTGAAGCCCCTGGGGTTGTTCTGGAGTGTATCCATCTCCTCCATTAGGAGGTCCCCACGGGAATATTCAGCTGCAGTGTTTATGACAACCAAAGCTGCATATCATAGATATAGTATTAGCTGCCTTTATTCAGCTGCCTTGCTCTCAATTGCCCAGGCTCCCAGTGGCTCAGGCCTATGTGCCCAGGCAGCTGCTCTGGTCAAAGGAGCAGTCCTGAGCTAGACTGGAAAAGCACACACGTGTGTGCACATTCATGTCTGTGTCTGTGTGTGTGTGCACAAATATGCATGCGCATGAGCACACATCCATGCTCATTCTGCAGTGGAGGAAGGGGAAGCTCTAGAATCCCCACTTCTGGAGGATGGTGGTGAGCACCCTCTACTGTCTTCCCTACACATCATCCAACAGGGCTCATAGACGGCCTCTCACCCCAGCCCAGAGGCTGAGGATACAGCCAAGGAAATGGGATCTTTCTTTCTTTGACAAACGTTAGAAACTGGAACTTGGAAAATTTATATCTCCAAGAGATTGTTTGCCTGAGGATTCACTGAGTACTACTTTGAGAACACACACCAGAGTGATGTCTTTAGACTGAATGCCAGGCCAGGAGTCAGCTCTGCTACTTTTTAACTGTGTGACCTTGGGCAAGTCTGTTAACTCTCTGGGCTTGGTTTCTTTGTTGATTATATGGGGATAATAAAAATGGTACCTGCCTTACAGAGTTAAGTGAATATTACAAGCCAAGTGCCTGGTATATAATAAACACTCAATGCTACTGTATCATTACCTGGCTATTCCAATATATTCTGAATAGGATTCAATTTACAAACCTTTAGTTTGAACCAAGCATTTCTGGAACACCTTTATTGCAGAAAACATGTCCTGCCCATGGAAGCAGAAGGACCATGGGGGACTGTTCATGAGTCCTTTCCCCAGTTGAAGGCCCATGGAACATTGGGAGGAAGTCCTGACCCAAGTGGGAAGCTCTGGGTCCAACACTGTGCACTGGGATGGGGACCAGGCACTTGGCCTGCTAGGTCTGAAATGGCATAGAGTCAGGGCCTTCTAGTTCAGTCCAGGTGGACACAGGTTTGGAGGCCAGCCTGACAGGCATTGGCCACTGAGAATAGACGCTGGGTCTAAGTCCCACCAGAACACAGATAGAAGAAAAATGTTGGGTTGGTGAGCAGTAAAGAGGAAGCTGGCTATCTGTCTGGGTCTCATGCAAGAAGCCAAGAGTCTGAGAGTCAGGAGTTCCAATCCCTGATCTGCCATTTAGTTCACTGTGACCTTGGAGAAGTTATTCTCTATGCCTCAGTTTCTTTGTCTTTAAAATGTATATAATAATAGTACTTACTTCATAGGGTTATTGTGAGGGTTAAATAAGGTAATACACGCAAACTATTTAAAACAGTGTCTGGCAATAAGAAACTCTCAGTGTCAGCTGCCAGTGTAGTAGCCATCTCTCAGTCTCCTCTGACAGACTGAGCTCCCCACGAGGGTAGAGACCTAGAGTCACAGTTTCTATGTCCACAAGACCCAGCCCAGGGGCCTTGCACATAATGAGCACTCAATAGATGTTTTTTGAACTGTTGGATCAAGTAGGATAAAGCGTAGTCACACCTAGGGCAGTGGGGGGTGACCTGAAACTGCTAGGGTGCAGCAAAGCCAAAGATGAAAGACAAAGCAAGGCCAGATGCCAGGTTGGGTATTGTCAGGATTAACAGAGTTGAGGTCGGGAGCAGAATTGATCGCAGGAACTTCGGTGTCTGATGAGAGCTCAGTGGTAGAATCAGAATCCAAGGGGAAAATCTGAAAGAAGGTGGCAGAGGGAGGTGAGGGAGCAAGAACCAAAGCCTAGGAAGTGCCCTTAGTCAGCCCAGAGAGAAGAGTTTTGGACACCATCCTTCTGACAGTGGTGGTGGGAGGCAGGTGTGGGGATTGTGATGCAGATAGGCTCTCAGTGTGGAGCTTCCTATAGTTGTGCAATGACCCAGATACCCCAAACCCAGAAGGAAAGAACTGAAGTTCTGGGAGGAAGGGGAACTGCAAGGTGAGAAAAGTTAATCAGATTGCAGAGGTTGGACAGGCAGGATGCGGAAATATAGGCCATCAGGATATTGTAAAACAAAAACCAACAACAACAAAACAACATACAAACCAGTACTGTGAGCCTTCCCTAACAACAAATATGACAAAATATTTGTGTAAAATAGTTAAATAGTAACTAAAAGTTCAAAGAGGACGTTACAATATCCCAAATTCTACCTCTAAGAGATAATCATTATTATTATTATTATTTTTGAGACGGAGTCTTGCTCAGTGGCCCAGGCTGGAGTGTGGTGGCACGATCTCGTCTCACTGCAAGCTCCGCCTCCCGGGTTCACGCCATTCTCCTGCCTCAGCCTCCCGAGTAGCTGGGACTACAGGTGCCTGCCACTACGCCCGGCTAGTTTCTTTTTTTTTGTATTTTTAGTAGAGACGGGGTTTCACCGTGTTAGCCAGGATGGTCTCGATCTCCTGACCTCGTGATCCGCCCACCTCAGCCTCCCAAAGTGCTGGGATTACAGGTGTGAGCCACTGCACCCGGCAAGAGACAATCATTATTAACAATTTGGTTAACATCTGTTGGCAGGTGGAGGTATTCATAATCTGCATCAGTGTCCCTCTACGCCATCCTAAATTAACATGCATTCTAAGAAAAAAAAAAAAACTTGATTGGTTGGTTAGCAAATGCAGCTTCAAAGTGAGACCCCAAATCCTCTCCCCACTCCCACTCCCCAGTTCTAACCAGATTGCAGCCTTTAAGCCCCTCCTATCTGGAGCCAGCAATGCTTCAGGCATTTTTTTCTGTAAGACACCTACAGATTTGTGCATATAACTTTACATAAATGGGTTCAGACTTTGCATGCTATTCTGTTATCTGATTTTTTTTTTATTCCACAAAATGTCAAAGACATCTTTCCAAGTTGATAAGTACAAAGCTACATTATCATTTTTAATGATTGCATACTATTTTGCTGTTTGTATGTGTCATGCTTTCTGAAGCATTTTCCTATTGATTGACATTTAGGTTGTCACTAAAATTTTGCTACTATAAATAATGCTTCAACAAACATTCTTGTAGGTATATTTTTTCATACTTAAGCAATTATTCCCATGAGGTAAATTCTTAGAAATAGAACTGCTAAGTAAACAATCATGCATATTTTATATTTTGGTACATAAAACTGTCTTCCAGATAGATAGGTTCTTACCCTTCAGCCCTGCAAAAGAATGTCCGTTTCTTGATCTAGGTAACAAACTAGATTTTGTCAGCTCTTTAAAAAAATCTCTACTAATCTGATATGTAAAACAATATCTCTTTTCTTGTCTTTGATTATTGTTGATGCTTAATGGTTTTTATGTTTATTGACCATCTGCATCTCTTCTCATTTGTGATTTACCTGAATATTAAAATCATGAGAAAAGTATAAATATAAGAAAATGCCATATTATAGAAGGATTTTGATGTAAGAAAATAGTTATCATGCAATTCAAAGTGATTAAAGTACAGACTGCAGAGTATTACTATTGTATAATATTTTTCTTTGAAAATATATGGATATATGGTTATACAAAGACTAAAGGCTAAAATAACACATTCCAAAAGGTTAATGGAGATTACCTCTGGGTTGTACTTGGGAAACAGGTGTTTTTTTTTTTTTTTTTTTAAGTGTTTACTCTTGGTTTCCAAGTTTTCTGCAATTAGAATGATTACTTTTATTATTTAAAAGCTCCCAAGACACATTAATAAAGCCACAAAATATTCTTTATGTAATCTGTGTTACTCTACTGCTCCTTACCTGTAAACAACCATAAAATAATAGGTTTCTTGAGCTAAAAGGAACCTTAAATGTATATTCCCTTCTTTTCCATTTTCAAAATGAGAGAACTGTAGCCCAGAGAAGTTAAATGGCCCAGCCAGCAGAGATGGGAGAAATGAAGTGATTTCCTACCAGACAGCAGCAGAGGAGATGAAAGACATCGCCTCACACCTCCATACCACTCCCCTCTTCTGCCAGGGTCCCACTTCTCTAGAGAACCAGAACTATGTTTAAATGGCAGAAGGATGAATTTGCTTGGACTTTAGATGTTAGCCCAGAATTGCTGGTAGAATGGGCTGCAGAAATCTGAAAGCTAGAGTCCTGAAAGACTAGGAGAGTGGGTGTCTGGTCCAAGCTAGGAACAGATCCTGCCTGAGATAAGAGGAAGACCAAGGTGCTTTCTGAAAGTGCAGGGATCTGAGGTGTTAGATGGCAGAGAAGGTGAGTACACACCAGCTCCTCCACCCCAGGCTGCCCATGCCTTTCTAATGGAGCCCTGGAGGGAGATCCAGGGGTCCCAACCCAGCATACTCTCTGGAGACTCTACATCCTCCCCATCTTCTTCCCTCCCCTCCCCTCAAGACCTTGGAACCGAGGTTTTGTTTTGCAATTTGTTGCTGGGTTTTTTCTTCCCTTTCTTTTAGAAGCCTGTCTGGGATTCTGCTCCACATGGAGGTTGGGAGAGCAGCACGCTGCCTCTGGAAATCTTGTTTCCCCTGCCACATGACATCAGTGGGTTATATTGCAACTTTCCACATGGCTGCCCAGACACAGACAGTTGTGTTTATGAAAATCCTCTTGATACCAGCTTGCAGCCTCCCTGACACTTGAGGCTCCTCCTTGGGCTGTGGTGTGTTCTGCTGAGAGGGGCAGCTGACAGAGCGGGTGTGGAGGGCCAGCTCTGGCCAGGAGCTCAGGGTAGGGGCTCTCCCTCCACCCCAGCAGGAGCATTTTGGCCTGCACACTGCTCAGCTCCCACTGGGAGGAAGGCTCCAGATGGACAGATCATAGGATCGGGGTCTTTCTGACAGTAGGGGTCAGTTGGGGTTGGACAGGGAGGGGAGCAGGTGATCTTTTGGGGAGAGGCCTGCCTTGGGGTCAGAACCCCCAGTTTGACTAGTTCTGTTACTGGTCTGTAGTGTGACTGGATGAGGCATTTCACCAATCTTGGTGTCAATTCTTTATTTCAATCCCCTAAAACTGGGAACATGATCCCTGTTTTTCCTCACCAACAATGGGGCGAAGGAGACAATGACAAACTCTCAAGGACACATTTGGGAGAGGAGCTCAGAAGACTTAGGAAGGCCATTCAGCTCTCTGAGCTTTAGTTTTCCTTTCTATAAAATGAGGGAGTTATGTTAGTTGGTTTCTAAAGCTCCTCTAGTTCTAAAGAAAAAAAAAATGAAGCCATGGCTTTATGATTTTTTTTGAATCCCTAGCCACTAACACTAAATGATCCATTGGTTAATACCCAGGGATCAAAGTGACCTAGGAAGTCTTTTTTTTTTTTTTTTTTTTTTT
>NW_016807677.1:2699689-2774689 GCF_001698545.2 Rhinopithecus bieti
AGAGATGGAGTCTTGCTCATCGCCCAGGCTGGAGTGCAATGGTGCAATCTCTGCTCACTGCAAGCTCCACCTCCTGGATTCACGCCATTCTCCTGCTTCAGCCTCACGAGTAGCTGGGACTACAGGTGCCTGCTACCACGCCCGGCTAATGTTTTGTGTTTTTAGTAGAGACGGGGTTTCACTGTGTTAGCCAGGATGGTCTTGATCTCCTGACTTCGTGATCCGCCCGCCTCAGCCTCCCAAAGTGCTGGGATTACAGGCGTGAGCCACGACTCCCGGCTGACCTAGAAAATCTCAACTCTAAATGGAACCTTAGAAGGGTGAATTTAGAGTAAACGGAGTGATTTTTAGTACCCTGCTCTTTTGCATGGTGGCCCTTTGGGCCTCAGTGTCCCTAAGTGCTCCCTAAAGAGCTGTGATGTTGTTGGTGGGGGGGTGTCTGGACCCTCCCAAACCTCAGGTATCTGGTCCCTCCCCTCTCAGAACCCCTGGTTCTAGTGGTCATCTGTGATCCGGGCCATCAAACATTCTCTCTGTGATGGGTGTTTCTCTCCCCAGAGTATAAGTGCTGTGGGGCACAAACCATGCCTTGGGGTCTTTGTGTCCCTCATGCTGTCATGTGCAGTGATCATTCATTCATTCATTCATTCACTTATTCCTAGGTCTTGGAAAAATTAAAAAGACATGGCCTAATGAAAGTGATCATTCAGCAGACTTACTGAGCCCCTTCCCACTGCTCCGCCCTGCCAGGTAATAAACACTAACGAAGAGCATAGCAGCTTACATGTATCAGGTTCTTACAATATACTTCTCACCATGATCCTAAGAGGTGTGCACTCTTATTATCTGCATTTTATCGTTAAGGAAACTGAGGCACAGGGAGGTTAGGTAACTTGTCTAAGGTCACACAGTAAGTGGTGGAATCCAGATTCCAACCTAGACAGTCTGACTTCAGAGCTCAGCCTCTGCATTAAACAGTCTTTTGACCCAAATGCTAAAAGAAGAGAGAGAGTGGGGGGGCTTACTTTTTCCAAGGAGGTTTGGGAAGCGTTTTCTAGACGAGGAGCTGTTATGATAGAGCTCTAATGCATGAACTCGTATTCAAAAACTTCAAGAGTTTGAAGTTTTCTTCTACTTCTGACCTTGTCTCTGTTTCTTCCAAGTTCCTTTCCTGCCCCTATTAGGTTGTACGGTCTTATTGGCGGAGGCTTTCTGAAAATGTCTGGTGATCCTTAGTTGTCTATAGCTCTGGAGTAGGAAGACATTCTGCATTACAAGGAAGACATGACTAGGGACCTTACTTCTGGCCAGCAGCTGATGTGGCCTGCTCTACTGGGAGAGGAAGCAGCAGCAACCCTGCTTCTCCATTTTCCTTTGCCTACCCCTTCCTCAGAGAAAAAGAGGTGGGGTCACAGAGGAACACCTGGGTGACTCTCATCCTCTCTCAGGAGGACTATAACCTTGGTGCTTTTGCCCTTATCGCCATGGGGTTCCACCCCTGTAATACGGTACCTGCTGGGCACCACTCTCAGGGTCTCGCAAAGCAAGGAAAGAACTGTTGGGCCGGGTTGAAGGAATGTCCAGGTCATAGCAGTTACTGAGAGGTCTGTGCAGAATGCAGGGGGCCTGAGCCTGGAGGAGACATAGGCCAGGGTGAGAGTCTCCATGCTTCTGCTCTCCCGGCACACCCTCCAGATTCAGTGGCAGTCTCCTCAGGTATGATTTAGAAGGGGCTATGCTGAGCAGTTGTCCTTTCCTAATGGGCCAGGGTCATAATTCTCAGCAACCCTCCCCCCTCCCTTACTTCCACCCCTCCTAGTGGCTACTGCTCTGAGACATTTAGGGCAGATTTAAGATCAAAATCAAATCAGATTCACCAAACAAGGTGTCACACCAGGCAGGAGGGCTGGGGGCTGGGAGTTATAGCCTAGAAGGCCTCGCAGTTCCCTGGAGACTATTAAGTGAGTATATTTTATGGCCAGACACAACGCCGAATGAACCGTCCATAAACCAATTACAGGAAACTTGCCCACACATTGCAGGGAGTGTTGGTGGGCGGCTGGGTAGGTAATGAGCAAGCGTACCCTTGCGGCCATCAGGCATTCTTGAGGGTCGCACCTGCTGGTGGCACCCTGCCTGGCTCCCTCCTTAGGATGCGGCACCTCCCAGAGGACGACTCCCCAGAAAGAGTCAGCAGTGAGCTTGGCCCGTTAGAAACAGCGAGTTCTCAAGATGGATAGGATCCATCTTACCAAGGGAAAAACCGAAACTCCGACACAGGAAGAGTCCTTACTCTTATTTTGACTCTGCCTCTGTCTCAGGGCTCCTGAGGAGCAGAGCTGGTAACTAATGATGGGGCTCCCAACCCTAAGTCCGGTGCTTTCACAGGCTACCAATGCTCAGGCCAGAAAGCAGATTTCACCACAGATCCTGCCTGCCACACTGCTCTGAAAGTCATTCTTAGGAATCCTGCAGACCCCAGGCCCAGGTGGGGCCACTGCCGCTGACTGGGGTGGATACGATTGCCTCCATGCTGGGCTCGCATCCCGTGAGGCATACCCTTACCTGGGACCTCCTAGATAGCTCAAACCCAAGTCCTGGACCATTAGATCTGAAGAATGTCCCCCTCTCCTTACCAGAATGCGATCTGTCTGAAATCAGGAACTGTGTCGGTTCATCTCTACATCATTTAACAGGCTTCCTGGCATATGAGAATTACTCAGTGAATAGATGCTTAATAAATGAATGCATCTGAGTCACCACCATCCATAGTTGCTTTCCAGAGAAGGAAGCTGAAGTCTGCAGAGGCAAAGTTACTTGTCCAAGGTCACACAGTAAGAGTGACAGAACCAGGACTAGCACCCAGATCTCTATCTCCCCTGTCCTGGCTCTCATCTCTGCAATGTGTGGCCTCCCCTCAGATACACCAGGCAGGGCCCCTGGGGCTCAACTGAATGATCTAGAATGAATTCTCTCTTCCTTTCCTACAGGGAGAATGCAGTTGTACCATCCACTCTGGCTGTGGAGATCTCACTTTAGAATGGGTGGAATTTTAGAGGAGGATGGAACTTCCTCGAGTGAAGCCCTGGGGAGGCCAAATGGTCCCCTCTCCCCTTTGCAGCCCCCATGGCTACCCCCAGTGTCTCCCCTCCTCCCCTCCAGCTTTTCTGGCGAGTTTGCTCTGAGCTCCTGCTGGCCATCTCTGAGGACCTGGGAGAGGCTCAGGGGAAGCAAAACCCAGGGGACCCAGCTGCTTCCCTGCCAGGTCCAGCTGCCCTGAGCGTTGACGGCTTGACAAGTGGCATTAGCATAAAAACCTCTGCAGTGGCAGCTGCCGGCTCTGTGCCAGAGCCCTGGGCGTCCCTGCTCAGTGCCATTCACTGTCACCGGGGGCGGGCACCTGCCAGCCAGAGGTGCATGGCTGTCTCTCATATTAGGCTCCCCAGACTCCTGGCATCTCCAGTGGGAAGCTCTCTCAGCACCCCCGCAGCCTGCTCTGGCACCTCCAAACCTTTTCCCCCAGAGGCAAATGACCCCCCTACCCTTGGTCCCCAGCACTTTCCTGTCCCCAGGAGGGCCTCAGATGCCCCAGTCCCATCTACTTTCCCGACTGAAAGACTCTGGCCTTGCAGCATGACTGGGCAGTTTCTCCCTGTCCTCCCACGCCTCTCTTTTCTAATTCCTCTTTCCCTCTGAGCTAGGATGCCCTATCTGCACCTCCAACTTCTTTCTACCCAGGGCAAGACAGGGACCCTGCAAAATACTGCTGGAGATGAGCATCTCGGTGTTGTTCAAGGGCAAGGAGATAGATGTTCCTGGACTCTATGCCCAATTCCCCCTCAGGCGATGAACCTGCACGGTGGGTGGAAATGTGAGAGGCAACAGTGGCCCTTGTTAAAACAAATGGCAGGACCTCCAAGGTTAGCAGAAGAGGAGACCTGAGAAAGGGATGCAGGTAATAGTGGGCCAGAGAGAGGGAGCCCCGTGCAGGAGCCCCCCTGCTTCCCGTGCCATGGCCAGGTTCTGCTGCCCCTTCTCCAACCTTTGTAATTTGAACATACAGATGAGGGCCTGAATCCCCTTTTCTGGGTTTCCATAGCACAGATTTTATAAAAACAAAGCAAAACTGGTGGAAGACTAAAGAGTAGCAAATACACTAAGCAAATGGCCAATGAGCCCCCCTTTGCCCTGAATACTGCTGGTCACCTGGGGTGTAAAGGTCCATTATTACTCATCTCCCCCTCCTTCACCGCCTCCTCCTCCCCTCCCCCTCCCTCTCCTCGCTCCCCTCTCCTCCACTCCTCCTCCCCTCCTCTCCCTCCACTCCTCCTCCCCTCCTCCGCTCCCTCCCCTCCCTCCTCTTCCCCCTCCTCCCCCTCCCCCTGGCCCGCGGCCCTCCCCTCCCCCTCCTCCTCCAGCACACAGGGGCCCTTGTCTCTTAGTTCCCACCTTGGGCGCTCTGTGATTGCTCTTCCTCTCTTGCCTCTAGAACCTGCACTGCCTCTGCTGGCACGAGCTCTGAGCTGCCCTTTCCAGAATTCTCAGTGCCTGGGAGCCCCTGGGCAGTTCCTCGTCACTGCTGTGATGCCTGGCATCTTGTTTTTCGATGAGCATCTCCCAAATTATGAAACTGTATACTTTTGCGGGAAATAGGGTTTCATGTTTTGAGGGCTATACATATCACGATAATAAGTTCGCCTTTCTTTTTGATTTAGATTTTTAAAAACAATCTCATTACACAGAACTGTAAGATTCAATGAACGGTCATGAGGTTTTGCTTGAGAAATCCTCAGCCCTGATCATATCTGTTTCTGCCCTTCCAGAGACAGCCACCTGTTAACTCTGTGCTGTTTCTCACTATATTTAGATCCTCTAATTGAAACAATCACTTAACTTTTTCCCCCTAATACTTTATTACAAAAATTTCAAATATATAAAAAAGTTGAAAGAAATTGCAGTGAATACCCTTAAACCAACCACCTATTTTTTTGATGGAGCTTCATTCTGTTGCCCAGGCTGGAGTGCAATGGTGCGATCTCAGCTCACTGCAACCTCCACCTCCCAGGTTCAAGCAATTGTCCTGCCTCAGCCTCCCAAGTATCTGGGATTACAGGCACCTGCCATCATGCCTGGCTAATTTTTATATTTTTGTAGAGATGGGGTTTCACCATGTTGGCCAGGCTGGTCTCGAACTCCTGATCTCAGGTGATCTGCCTGCCTTGGCCTCCCAAAGTACTGGGATTACAGGCGTGAGTCACCACACCCGGCCTCCACCACCTAACTTTTATGCTTAACATTTTGCTATATTTGTTCTATCACATATATTTCTAATTTACCATCCTTCCATCCATTAATCAATGCATCTTATTATCTGGTGCATTTCAAAGTAAGTTACAGATATGAGTCCACTTCATTCCTAAATTCTTTGCTATGCATATCATTAGAGTTCCATATTTGCTTGCAGTTTATTTTAAAATTTTTTAGGTAAATTCTGCATGCAGTGGAGTGTGCAGATCTTAAGTGTAGCAGTCCACGAATTCAGACAAATGCATCTAACTATCTAGCCAAACTGCCACCAAAAATCAGAGCTTTACCATTAGCCCACAGAGTTTCCTCACACACCTTCTCAATAAACGCCAACTGCTACCCACATAAAGCAAGCAGCCACCGTTCTCTTGTTCTCTGTCTCTGTCGACTCTATTTTTTGACAAAACAATTTTTGACCTTATCTACTGACTTCCTATTATGGCATGAGCCTTAGCTCATAGCTCTGCCTTTCTTCCCATAATGTACTGATGTCACATTTAAAAAAATTAAGTCAATATTCTCCTATACAACAATAAGGAAAGCTGTTCACTCCTGAGACAGTGTCATACAATGATCATGCTTCCTTTCCTGTACAACTTGATGCTTTTGCCCTGTTTTTGGCTTCCTTTCTTTTCAATGCATGTCTCATTCTTTTTGATTTGTGATTCAACAGAACTGGAAAACCAGAAAACCTCTAACAATATTATTTGCCACATGAGCAAGTGCATCAAATAATCTATAGCTTACTTTTTTTTTTTTTTTTTTTTTTTTTTTTGCAGGGAAACTGCCCTGCAATCTATTGAGAGTGGCTCTGCTCTTGTCTGTTTCTGGGATTTTAGGTGCCTGTCATCTCTAGTGTCTGAGACGTAGTGATCGTGTCTTAGAACTTTAGTGTCCTTTTCAATCTGCAGACCAACGTCGTTCAGTTCGGGGAAATTTTCTTCTATTATTTCTTCAATAATTATCCCTTCCATTTTCTCTGAATCTTTCTAGAATTCTTAACGGTCAAATGCTGGACCTCTTGAACTGATGCTTTAATGTTCTCATTTTCTCTCCTGTTATCTGTCTTTCTCTGTCTCTCATTCTCTCTCGTTCTGTTCCACTTTTGGGGAAATTTCCTCCATTTTATCTTTCAAAGCTTTTATTAAATTTTGAATTTTGGCAATCATTTTTAATAGCCAAGAGTTCTTTCTTGTGCTTTGATTTTATATGTGGTAGTATAAATCTATTCTTATCTATCTATCATCTCTCTGTCTATCTGTCTATTTTCTTTCTCCTGCTCTTCCTTCAGGTGAAATATCTGCATTTATCTTTCTGAAGGTATTTATGATACATGTTTTTGAAGTTTTCTTCTACTTCTGACCTTGTTTCTGTTTCTTCCGAGTTCCTTTTCTCCCCCTATTAGTTTGTATGGTCTTATTGGCGAGGCTTTCTGAAAATGTCTGGTGATCCTTAGTTGTCCATATTTCAGAGTGTGGGCCATTAAAAAAAAACCTGATTGGCAGCTCTATGGGCATGAATGCATCCCATGACTGGTGAGCTACATTGTGGGTAAATGGACAGAGAACTGACTTGTTCTTCAGAGGACTCCCCCAAATCAGAACTATTGTCTACTCTCATAGGTCATTCTGTTTTTTCAGAGAAGAATTCTCTTGCCTCAGCCTGGGGCAAGGGATGGGAGTTGTGTGATATCCTGGCTGCTCCCCTTTACGAAAGTGCAACTGGGAAAGGGGGCTGAGAGTCTCCCTGCCCAGGATGTGGAACTCAGCCTCATTTCCCTATGTTATGTCCAGTACTGTACTCTCACCTGCCAATGGGCATGGCATCCTCCAGTCCTCTCTTATTCATTTCCTTTAGAGGCTGAGACACCCACCCTGCCCCTCAACCCACCCAGGTTAGGAGGAGGGTTCTTGCCTGACTGCATAGGCTGAGTAAGGGAACCTGGAGGTCTAACCAATGCCTTATCCTACCTTCTGCCATGGCCAGTGTCCCTGACTCCCTCTGGTTTCCTGGGGATTCACAGGGGCCATATCATCTTTCTTAGACCCCTCCCTTCCCAGACCTGACCATTTAAGCATCCTTCGTTCTGTTAAGTCTGTTGTCAATCTTTTTTTTTTTTCTTTACGGAGTCTCGCCCTGTCGCCCAGGATGGAGTGAAGTGGCGTGATCTTGGCTCACTGCAACCTCCAATCCCCGGGTTCAAGCGATTCTCCTACCTCAGCCTCCTGAATAGCTGGAATTACAGGCACACACCACCATACCCGGCTAATTTTTGTATTTTTAGTAGAGGCAGGGTCTCACCATGTTGCCCAGATTGGTCTTGAACTCCTGATCTCAGGTGATCCACATGCCTCGGCCTCCCAAAGTGCTGGGATTACAGGCATGAACCACCGTGCCCAGCCGAGTTGTCACTCTTGCATTTGCTTTTCATCTTCCCCAAATTGGAAGACATTTTTCCTCTGCTGTTGTCATTTCTTCCATTCCTTTTTTTCTGATGGAGTTTTAGTGGCTTGAATCTCATGTTAGTGTAATTTCAGGAGGGAACTGTGATAAACGATTAGGATTCGTTCCCATTGTTTCACCTGAAGTTTTTATTTATTATCTGCTTCCCCGGGTAGCCTACAAGAGCCCTACAGATGGAGACCCTGCCTGTTTTGTTCAGCATGGTTGTTCCAGCACCTAGCAGAGTGCCCAGCACATATGAGGTCTTAGGAAATAGATATCAGCTAAATTAAAAGTATGGCAGGTGGGAGGTTTTATATGCTCTCTTATTTAATGATGTTATTGAACTGGAGGTGGGGCCCTCAGTCTTCTCCTCTGTAAAATAAGGAGGCTGGGTGGGATCTGGGGGTTGCAGTTGTGGTTGGGAGGGGGATTATGCCTGTGATCGCAGAAAAAGAATCACAGGTGGATAACCTCACAGGTGGATAACCTCTTGGTTTCACCAACTCAAATATTCTAGAATTATAAAGATTGTCTGGACAGCTCCCAGAGGGGGTGGTCTGAAGGTCCTGGTGGCAGCGAAGAGGAAGGGCCTGGTTTCAGCCCCAGTGCCTGTCCCCTCGTCCTTGCCACACTCGCTACCCAGCGCAGGAGTTTCTGTCTCACCACTGGAAGGAAGAGAGAGTATGGCAGAACTGGACACCTCCTCCAGAGAAGGCAAGGAAGGGAGGAGGAGAGAGGAAGGCGGGGCAGCCTCAAGCTTCACTCAGCACTGAGCCCATTGCTGGTTGATGAGCTAAAAATATAACGACAGGTATCCCCCCTTCCACTGTCTTAATGTAGTTTTTTAAATAAGTCAGCCTCTTTCTAGTTCTCCCTTTCCACTGTCATTTATTTCAGTTTTTATCTCCACAACAAAAATTCTTTCCAAATTTTTTTCCCTCTCTCCCTCTAATGCTCTTCACTTTCAAATGCTAATAATCTCCAGCTGTAAAAGGCTTAGCAGTGGCTCTAGATTGTTTGATCTTTGGCCTGTGATCTGCTTTCATCTCTCTGCTTTCAAATGTTACTTTAGATTTACTTTAACCTATTAACATGCTTGGTATTCATGGACACGCACTCGCCAAACCGGCTTCCCAGCACCCGGGCAGCACCCCCTTCCCATCAAAACCAGACTAGGAAAAGTGAAACTCGGAGCTCCGATGGGAACTTTGCAGGAGCTGGAGGAGGAGGCCTGGGAGGTCGAGGAGGGCGGAGGGAGCGCAGGCAGGAGGAAGGCTGCGGGAGAGGACCAAGGAAGGGGGCAGGAGCGGGGTAATAGGGTAGTAGCGGGAGAGAAGAGAGGCAGGGGAAACAGCAGAAGAAGGCGGGAGAGTAAAGGAAGGAGAAAGGAGACAAAGGCTGAGAAAGGGAGAGCAGGGACAAAGAAGGATGGACAAGGCTCCGTGGTGAACGCGCTGCCTCCCGGCTGGTTAGACACTGTCTAAATCTGCTCTCCCCGGAGCCGGAGCCGGGAATAGGGAATGGAGAGACGTTGAATTAGTGCTTAAGATTTCTTGCTCCTGCGTTTGTGCTGGAATGTCTGGCGTGTTCGTTTCCACAGGAAACGCGAGGCATGAATATGGATGAAATTCCTCACTGAGACCACAAGGGTACGGTTCAATTATTTGCCATATAAAGTAGCACATGAGGATTCTTTGTGCTTGATCATTTCCGCTGTGTACATCTGTGTGTGCGGTGTGTGTGTGCGCGTGCCCGCATGTGTTTTGGGGGTGCGTGGGGCGGCTGGGGAAGGAAACCCCAACCCACCCCCTCCAGGAGATGCCTTTGAAGGCGCTGTGCCATCTAGACCCTCACCGAGGGCTCCAGTTGCAGCTGAGCGCCTGGGGGTGATTTGGGAAGAGGAGCCCCCACATTTCCACCTTCCCCACCCCAACAGACACCTGTGTACGCCCGCAGTGTCATCTCTGACCCTCCAGCCTCTGATCCGCCAAGGGACGGAGATCCAGAGGACTATTACTGATATGAGGGTATTGGAAAACCCTGGCTGGCGCAGGAGTCATTCCAAGCCAGCCTGGTGGACCCGTTCGGCTGAGGCTGCTGCCGTGTTGGGGAGAAAGCAGATGTCCCTGTCTGCCTGAGGGCAAGCCTGACCCAGGCATCCGTCTGGATGGTAGTGGCTTCAGCAGGAGGTGGCAGCGGGAGGATGTCTTGGTGGGGCTGTGAGGAACACTGAGGGAGGCAGGGTCCTCCTGGACAGTCTCCCCTAGAGGAAAAGCCGCTGAAGCCACCAGAGAAGGGGAGGGTGAAGAAGCCTCACTTAGCACCAGAAAGTCTAGAGTGCAAGTCCTGGGCTAGAGACTGAGCCCTTTAATCTCAGTTTCCTCATCTGTGAAATAGAATAGCAACACTCTTTATTTCAAAGGGTAGTTGTGATGGCAACAATTCTAGTAAGTATTATGATTATAATTAGTCGAGCACTCACTATGTGGCAGGTGCTCTTCTAAGTGCCTTATAAATATTAACTCACGTAATCCTCTGTTAATCCTCATTTAATACTCATTTAACCCTATGAGGTGGATACTATTATTAGCCTCATTTTACAGATAAGGAAATGGAGACACAGAGGGTTTAAGTAATGTGTACAAGGTCACACAGCTAGTGCTAATCATGTTCATTTTAGACTAATTAGGCTGCTGGGTCACATGAATTCATCTATTACCTAATTTAATTCTTTCACCATCCCTCTGGGTTGGGAATCACTGCAGTCAGTTTACATAGCAGGGAACAGGCCAACACCACCCAAATTAACCCAAGTTCTTTGCAGCCCAAACCCATGTCCTGAATAGCTTGCTATGCTGCAAAGTTGCTTTTCAATGATAATGAGCTTTAAAATGTCAGTTATGATTAGGGGATTTCTGCCAAATGGAAGAGTCACATTTGGTGCATAGAGGTCCAGGGTGCTAAGGGAAAGGTGGGCTTCCCAGGCCATCCTCTCTCTGAGACCTTCTGGAGGGCAAACTGGAACCTTTGTGATGTAGCCGTCGGTTACTTCTGGTCCTGAACAGAGAGGAGAGGGAGCGAGGTTTCCTGGCTGGTAACACAATAGAATCAGCAAAGCGAGTTGAAGGACCAGGGACTGCCCACATCAGGGCATCACCTTGACTGAGTTGACCTCAATGGCTGCCACCCATTCCCACCAGCTTCTGATGATGATGATGTTGGTGAGTGGTTTGCAGAGGCTGAGCAGAGAGGGGATCACTAGTGAAACTCACCCTGGGCCACCCTGGCCCACTGAAGCAGAAGAGAAATGTACCCAGTCTACCGTGTGCCTGGAAACTCATAAGGTATTTCCACACCTGTCAGCAAATTTCAACTTCACCCCAACCCTGTGAATGAGGCTTCCATCTGCATCATCATTTTGCAGATGCTGAGAGTTTAAGTGACTTGAACGTGGTCACACAGAATATTTTCATTACACCCCACTGCCTCCCTCAGCACTCAGCGGATATAGATTGATGACAGCAACTGAGTATTAGACTGGAAAGCAGCTTGGTGGGCCTCCTGCGGCTGAGATGCCAGTGACTTCAGTCCTGCTGAAGGTCCTGTTTCACTAGCCACTGAGCTTCCCTGGGGCTGGGCCCAGGTCTGCTTGTGACCTGGTAAAATCCAAGCTTAAAGCATTTCTCCTTTTTACTCTCCCTGAGCTCTGTCTCCTCCCAGCTTGCTTGGTCTAGGAGTGAGCCCTGCATATCAGTTGCCTCTGATGAGACAGACTCAGGCAGAGTTTGCACTCGGCTCTTTTGCTTACTGGCTGTGTGCCCCCAGGTAAGTAATTTAGCTTATCTGAGCCAGCGTTTCCCCATCTGCTTAAATGGTGGGGTGGTCCTAATGAATCCCAGTCCCTGGGGTGATGGGGTCCTGGAGGTGCAGTTCCCTTGCAAGGGGACCTTTGTAAGTGCTGTCCTCTTGTACAGCATCGGGCACCCCCTGGGAGGGGGTGGGCATCACATAGTGCCCCTAAGTCTGGGGCTTTGGAGAAGGCTCATACTGGCAACAAGGAAGGGAAGGCACTTGTATCCTCTCCTCTGCTGGCGCCAGCAAAGCTCAGACATTCTGCCACCTGCCCCATAAAACACTCAGTCTTGAACCCCAGGAGCACTTTCCACATGTGTCTGCCCTGGAACTGTGACTAACCTGGAGCACCCAGATTCTGCTGTGAGGTCTCTCACCCGAAACCCAGTAGCCAGCTCTTCAGGCTACTAGAAGAATCCTTCTGGGTTGCCTTGGGGTGTCCAGACGTGGGGATTCATTAGGGCTCTTGTTCTTGCTATTCTGTGGCATCCTTTGGTGCCAGCTCACCAGGGCCTCGGGAAACTGGGAGGGTCAGGGGACTCTTAGGAAAAGGTTCCCCCTTCTTCACACCACCCACCAGCCCTTAGTTACTGGAAAGAGCAAATGCAAATGGATCCAAAGCACAATACCGAGAATACACTGCCACGCTTCCTAGGGGCTCGCTCTAAGTTAAAGCTGGGCTTCTCCTGGGGGCTGACATTTTCCTTGGTTCAAACAACATCTGCGCCTCGCCAAGCTTGGCGAAATGTGAGGGAGCCAGTTACTGCCACTGTAGGCTCAAGTGAAACAGAATACCTAGCTACACTAGGTCCCTCCCACCTGGAGGGGGAGATGGGTCCACACACACACTCACGCACATGCACACATGCATGCTTCCCCCACCACATGCACGCTCATGGTTACCTCACACACACACATGCACACATGCGTGTTGACAAGTCCTCCTTACACACACATATGCATACTTAAGAGTACCTCAAACACACACACTTGCGTGCTTACGGATCCCTTCACACTCGCAAACTCAGTGGGCACATTCACACTTATGTACAAACACACGTGCATACCTTTTCAGGAACCTCAGGCCCACTCAAACATGCCCACATTCATGCATACCTGTGTCTACCATGAACAACACACAGACTCTTGCGAACAAGAGAAGGGGGTTGGCCCTCTCCCCTCCACCCCCACCCCCCAGATTGGGCAGATCCAGCAAAGGCTGCTGAGAATTTGAAATAAAGGGCCATCTTCCCCTCCAGGCTCCAGGCCAAATCTCCAAATGAAATCAGGCCAGGGAGAAATGAACAACTGAGATGCACAAAACAATGTGAAGAAGAAGCTCTGAAAAAAACCGAATAATAATATAAAAAAAGGTGAGAGTTATTTTTCAGCTCACTGGCTTTCTGAAAAGTAATATAAAGTTGGGCAGCCTCTTCTTGGAATTGACCTTTCTGAGCCGAGACCCAGGCCACACGCACATCTCTTTCCTCTCTTTCTATTACCCGAAATTTGTATGGTTTCATCTCCTCTGATTTTCTTTCATTTGTGCGCCTGTGCAAACCCCTTGTGTCAGGGGCTTGTTACTAACCTGGCAGCCCCCCCATGCTGGGAGCTGCTTCTCCCTTGGCCTCCTGCAGGGCTGAGAATTGAGAGCTGGCTCAGCTCTATTCCCCTCACTGCCCAGGAGGGGCTGTAGACCTCCTCCCTACCCCACTCTTCCACTAACCTGGCCTCCCAGGCTTCTTTGTTTCTAAGAAAATTCTCTCATACATTTTTCACTCAACCAGGCCTGGAAAGGAGATGCTGAATGGGCTGAGGGGCCCAGGATGCTGGAGCCCAGAGCCTAGCTAAGGGCCTGGTGCAGGTAGGAGCAGAACAAATATTTAGTGAATGCATGAAAGAGCAGATGAATAAGGAAATGGTTCTGCCTTTTTCAGGGGTTGGAGGGAAGAAGTTCCTATTGTTAAATTTCCAGGAAAAAGATTTAGGAAGGGGAAGGAGAGTATTCTTAACAGTGATGCTCTTCCCTGAAGATGTAGTTCCTCCTCTTCTAGGAGTGACTTGAAGGAATTACAGAAAGGTGGCCCTTACACCTTTTCTCCTCTGTCACCTCCTGTCCAAGACACAACACTCATATGCACAAACACACAGTGAGAGAACCTCAAACACACCCACAGAGTACACACACACGCACCCCTCAGACACTTTAACAGAGTACACGCACACACACCCCTCAGACACATCCACAGACTACACACACACATGCCTCAGAAACATCCACAGAGTACACACACACACACACACTCCTCAGACATCCACAGAGCACACACACACACACCCCTCAGTCGCATCCACAGAGTACACACACACAGCCCTCAGGCACACCCACAGAGTACACACACACACACCTCAGACACATCCACAGAGTACACACACACACACACCCCTCAGACACTTCCACGGAGTACACACACCCCTCAGACACATCCACAGAGTACACACACACACACACCCCTCAGACACTTCCACAGAGCACACACACACCCCTCAGACAAATCCACATATGGTCCACACATGCACCCCTGAAACACACACGAAAGTGCATCGCACCTCTAACACATGCACATATATACAGTGAGCATGCACCCCTTAAACGCGAGCCGCGTGGGAAACACACCATGTGTATGCTTGTACGCCACAAACACATCTGCATAAGTGTATGCAACATGTACTGGCTCCTCAGGCATATGAATGCATGGCACTTTACAGCAGCATAACACATAGGTGCATGCAGCTGGCACCCCCTCAAGAGGCACATACATATATGGCAGGCATCTCCACACACTCATGCAGTCTATGCACAGCTGATGTGTGTGATCATCTCAAACACATCAACATAGACACAAACACACAGTCTTCAAGAGCACACAGACACGTGAGCACACCTCATAAACATGCACACTCAAACCCATGTGTTTGGACATCTCAAGTGGATTTTCACAGATATCTACACGTACCTCTCAAATACATGCAGACATACTGATACATCTGAAACATGTACACATATACACATACACACAGGTGCATATGCACGTTCCTTTGCATGGGTGCCTTTTTGAGCAGTGCTAGTCTCTTTTCAGTCACCTGTGTCCACTCTCAACTTCTGCTTCCTGCCATGAGGACTTGGGTACTTGATGATTTGCCTCCCTCTTGACTTTTGCAATGAAAGAATCAAACATGGGGTGGCAGCCCCCTGTGACTTCTTTACTGTAAAAATGATTGAGGGGTGCTTTCCTTATCCCAGACTAGGGTACAATGGCTTCAACAGGACCAATCTGGCACCTGCCTTGGGTCCATTCAGGGGAGTAAGGAAATCTCTGTATGGATGTGCATTGTGTATGGATGGGGAAACGGGAGCATGAGGATGTAGGTAAAGTGCTTGAATCTTTTCTCCAGAAGAAAGTAGGAGGAGATAGCTAACTGTGATGCTCATCCCTGTTGGAGCCTCCGTCCTGACTCACACTCAGGGCTCAAAGCACAAGTGAGCTGGATGAGGGGCTCAGGACATGACATTAGTGGTGGACTGCTCAATGCCAACAGTACCAATAATGGACATTTGCAAATCCTGGGCTGTTTGGAGAAATGCTTCCTCCTTCATTACACCGTTTCTATCATCATAATCATCTTGTAATAAAAATGGGACAGGTATTAGCTAAATGGCCTATTTTATAGATGAGGAATCTGAGGCTTAGGTAAGGTGAGCAACTTGCCAAGTGTATTAGTCAGGGTTGGCTAATTACTGTAACAAACATCCCCAGATCTCAGTGGGTTAGCTCAGTAAGAGTTTCTCAAATATGCCCTCTTCAGTGAGAGTCAGCAGGGATGCTCTGCTTGATACAGTAGGGTCTGGGACCCAGGCTGCTTCTGCCTGTGACTCTGCTGTCCTCAAGGTATTTGGAGTTTCTTAATTTGGCTGATCAATAGAGAACAGCAGGGGAGGGTTGTTTGTGGAATGCTTTTTCTGGGCCAGGCCTGGAGGCAGCACACATCACCTCTTTTCATATTCCATAGGTTAGAATAGAGACACACAGCTATAGCTAACAACAAAGGATGCTGGGAAATGTAGTCCAGGAAGAAGAGTTGAATGCAGATATTGGTGAGCCCTGGCAGTTTCCAGCACACCCAGAATTACACAGCTAATGGAGGTGGAATCAGTTCTCAGACCTGGGTCTTCCATTCCAGTGGCTGTGCCTTCCCCTTCTAGTATGTTACTTTGAAGTATAAAGTTTTACCAACAGAACACTACTCCTGATCTGTGTTCTAGATCTGGAAGCCCTTACGTTTATAAGAATGTAATGATAATGACAGTAATATCTAATGATTTAGTGGGTTCCTGTCTGTTCTATTGTGTACACTCTCTCATTTCATTCTCTCTGCCATCCCATCAGGTATGTAGATAACACTACCTTCTCTAATCTACCTTAGAGAGATTAAGTAGCTTTTCTGAGGTTGTGGGAGAGAGATTGTGAATCCAGGACTTCCTGGCCCCCATCTCCCATCTATCTCCTATGTTGCTGTGGCCCCCACTGGGCATGGGGTTGGAGGTAGGGTGGGTGGAGAGTCAGCTTTCTCTGTCCCGCAAGGCAGACATTCCTGGTGAAACTTAAGTAATTCTACTAGTGATGTCAGGAGTGGGCAGAATCCTTGCAGCGTGCTGTTCTGGGGAGCATCTGAAACCATGTGTGAGCCTAGGCCATTGTAGCTTAGTGTAGTTGATAACCATATTGCCTGGAATATTGGTGGTGCTGGGAATTGCTTTCTTTTCTTTTCTTTTTTTCTTTTTCTTTCTTTTTTTTTTTTTGAGACGAAGTCTCGCTCTTGTCTCCCATGCTGGAGTGCAGTGGCTCATTCTTGGCTCACTGCAACCTCTGCCTCCCAGGTTCAAGTGATTCTCCTGCCTCAGCCTCCTGAGTAGCTGGGATTACAGGGGCACACCACCACACCCAGCTAATTTTTACATTTTTTAAGTAGAGATGGGGTTTCACCATATTAGCTAGGCTGGTCTCAAACCACCTGCCTTGGCCTCCCACCTCGGCCTCCCAAAGTACTGGGATTACAGGCGTGAGCCACTGCACCGCTCTTTTTTTTTTTTTTTTTTTTTTCCAATTTTGCCCAGGTTGGCCTCGAATGCATAGCCTCTTCTCCTTGTGCACCAGGACAACCAGTTGGAGCTGCTGCAGCTCCCTTGATTTCTCATTATATGACCTTGAGCAAAGGATCCTGGGTTAGGAGTCATGCTGAGACCAAACCATAATTAACTGTGTAACTGGACACCTCACTGAAAGTCTGTGGCGTTCAGTACCACCACCCTTTTTCCCCTATGAATTGAAGATTGTCACCACTATCATCATTCTAGACCTTTCAGGCTGCAATGGCCTCATGATTAGTCTCCCCAGCACCACATAACTCCTCTTCAAATCCTTCCTGCACATCCCTGACAGATTAGTCTTCTCCATTGCACACATACATTTTCACTTTGTCTTTCTTCTGCTCAACAATTCCATGACCCTCTACTACCATAAAGCCCAGACTCCTTAGTGGAGCCCTTTCTTTCTACTCTGCCCCCAGGTTACCTGTCCAGATGACTCACCCTTGACTCCCCTGAGCACAGCAAATACTACTGCCAGGCTGTCCTTTTCCTTCCCCAGGGATCCTCATTCCAGAGTGGCTCTCCTTCTTGCCTACCTGTTTACACCTCTAAGATCTCTCTCTTAACACCACAGTCATCTTTGTTCTCACATCACTGCACTTGTCCTCCATGCAGCACTTCCCTTGGACACTCATTTGGTGCTGGGGGCTTCTACAAATGTGTCTTATCTTCTTATCTTCTTCACTAAATTGTGAGCTTCATGAAGGTGAGAGCCGAGTCTTGCAGTTCATACCCTTGGATAGAACAGCCCCTGGACAAAAGTTAATGCATGAAAAAAATGATCAGAAGATGAGAGACTTTTTGTGATATGCAAATGAGAGATTTGGCTTAGAGGCCAGCATTAAAGTTGTTTTGATTGTTTTCTGTCAGCCAGCAATCAGGAGGCAGCTCCCACATCTTGGCTGGCTGGTAACCCTCTATGTCTATCTGCAAAACTATATAGATGAGATCTCAAATCAGAGCTTCACGGCACTTCTGGTGGTACTTTCTTTGCCTCCTGGGGGGAATAAGCCCAGGCCTTCAGCAGGCTAACCTATCAGGTAGAAGCAAGCTGGGCATGTACATTTGGGGAGCTCCTCAAATTGAGCTCTCTTGGCTTTTCGCCCATACCCAGCCCCTCCACACCAGGCCAAACTGTAGGCTGAAGCCAGTGGAGAAAGTAATAGATTGGAACTAGGGTGCTCAGGTTAAGTGGGCCGCTTTGTGGAGCTCATCCATAATCCTGCAGGAGCCCAGAGAACAATACGTTAATTAGAGCTGACGGCATCGCTCCCACCAGCCATCCATCCTGCCTGTGTCTGCTGGGCCTTCCCCATGGACATGCCAGCCTACTCTATACTCTGAAAGAGATTTATTCTTTATCAATGTTGTCTGAAAGAAAGGGAGCTGGTGGGGAGGGAGTGAGATTCCAAGAGAAACGGGATATGAAAGAGGCGGAGTCGAGCCTGCTGGCAGCTGACAAATGGGTATGTTTGGGGGCTAGAGAGATGGGGTGTTCCCAATTAGGAGGATAAGGCAAGTCTACCTGGTTGGGGAGGGAGAGAAGTCAGTCAGATGAAATTAGAAGATGTTCAGCAAATATGTCCAGCAAGAAGTGGCCCTGGCTAGGGTTTTAGGTTTGAACATAGCTCACTTGGAACCCCAAATGATGTGGGAAAAGAAGGTAGGGAAGAGGAAGGTCACTTACCTAGTGTCTATCCCAGTGCTTGCACTCAAAAACAAGCACACTGAAAAAGTGCTTGTTGAGTGAATAGTTAAATGCCGGGGGCTTTAAAGCCAGAGGGATTTAGGTCAGCTATCACGAGGAGCTCACTACCAATGAGCAAAGAGAAATGCGAACCAGAGACCAAGAACGGGTCCTGGGATTTTTACCCAGGAGTTCCTTGAAAGAAAGGGAGACACATTTCATTTTTCCCGGAGCCTATTATCTGTGTGTCATGTAGATTTTGGAGAAAATGGGAGATGACTAGGCCTCCTGAAGTTAACGTGGCAGCCTGGAGAGGATAGAGAAGACAAAGGACTGGTTGGGCTGTGGCCCACTGACCAAAGCTCCAGAGAGAATGATCCGGAGCCGAGCAGTGGACCCAAAGTCACTGCTGCATAGACTTATCTTGCAAAAGGCACGTAAAAGGCAGGAGCTCCTTCTCTCTCCAAATGGAGAAAGTGAGGCTGAAGCGGGAAAGTGAATTGCCTAAAGTCCCACAACTGGCTAATCCCAGAACCTTGCCGTCCAGTTGTGACACAGGGGCCATAGTCTGGATGGACCTATATGGACCTCTAAGCCTGTCACCTAGAGGTCTTGTTAGACATGCAGAGCCCAGAACTTCTGAATCTGAGTCTGCATTTTATCAAGATCTCGACATGGTTTCCACATACCCCAGTGTTTGAGATGCACATTAACTAGATCATGTGCCTGGTGCCTAGGAGGCAGCATGGTGTTTCGGGGAGAGAACTAATGTGGTGAATTGTAAGTTCTAGCCCTGCCTTTCCATTAACTGGCTGGGTGACTTGGGGGCACATCACTTAGTCCCTCTGGCTTTAGTTTACTCATTTTTACATACAACATGATTGAGCAAGATCAGTGATTTTTAAGCTTTAGCAGTCCTCAGAATCACCTGGCAGAAAGGCAGATTCCTGGAGGCTGCCCCCAGGGTTCTGTGTAGGGCCTGAGAATTTGCATGTCCAGCAGTTTCCAGTTGATGATGGTCCTGCCAGTCTGGGGACCACACTAACTGCGTGACCAGGTGACTTCTTCTAATATTCCTTCTGATTCAGATATTTAATGGGCTACCCCCCTCTACCAAGTGTCTTCCATTGGTAAGAAGAATCTCTCGACTCCCCAGTGCAGGCCTCTTCTGAGTGGCACCGGCCTGTCCCTGTCGTTTCTGCCTTCCCCTCCTGCTCCAGGTAGTTAATGCCATTTCTCCCACATACCCAGGATGGATGATCTAAGTCTTACAAAATGCACGGAAGGCAATACAGGCAAAGAATTATCAACAAGATTTAAGAAGAGTCCTGCAAAACACAGCAATAAAACCTGGAAATAACTATCCGTTTCCTACCAACAAAACATCTCATTTCCGAGTCCATAAACGCTCCCCCCCAACCCCAGATCCCCAGACCCATCTGTTTTGTAAGCATGTATAATTATTAGCAACATAAAGTCAGTTTCTATACCTAATGTAATCATCGGGAGCCAAAATAGTATCAGGTAAAGGAGGGGGAGAGAGGAGGAGGCTTGCTCACTGCAAACTCAGACTCTTTAAAGAGCGAGAAGTAGTCACATGAGAAGATAGGAGTTCTTTATGGTGATATTATACTTCCTATGGAGACTTTGGGGACAGCTTTGCCAATAACACTGAGCTGGCTCATCTCAAAGCAAAGAGCGGTTTCCTGCCATGTAAGGTGAGTTTAGGCCCTGTTGGAACGAGAAATTAGGATCACCCTGATTCCTCTGCGGCCAACCTTCAGATTCTCTGGAGGCGTGGAGAGCATGGCCTTCCTTCCAGAGGCACTGCCAAAGTTAGTTCATGCCTTTCCTTCCCTTTGCAGTGCCTCTGGAGAGAAAAAAGTTTGCAAAGGCACTCTGAGATTTTAGCCAGCTGGGGATTCCTGGTTCACAATGAATTCAGGACCATTATCTTTGTGCCCTGCCGCAGTGTCTTGGGGGAGTTAGCTGGTCACCTGTTGAATAGGTGAGTAAGTGAATAGATGGAGTGAGGTATGATTGCAGACGGTACATATGATAGCAGGAATTGTTATTAAAGGTGAAGGAGAGCGTACTCCTTCTCTTTGTATGGCTTATTTGTGACAGTGTATCAGGGGCGGGGCAGAATGAAGACCAGTGAGGCATTATAAAGAGGCTGATTTTGATTTATTTTGTAATAAGCAAAATAACATTTTGACCAGGAGAGCTTTCCAAATGCAGTGGTCCCCTTTGCATGGTGGTGAGTTCTCTGCCACTAGAGATTTTCAAACAGAGCCAGGGCAACCCTTTCCCATGAGTCTTATCTAGGAGCTGGGTGTATTAGGAAGGAAGGAAGTGTATGTGGGTGGGGGTAACAAGAATATTTATTGAGTATCTACCTACTGTGTGCCTGACTCTGAACTAATCTCATTTAATCCACTCACCAAACCCATAATGTAGATGCTCAAACCCCTATTTTAAAAATCAAGCAAGCTCAGAGATATTTATGTCAGTAGTCTATGTCACCCAGCTAGCAAGAAGTGCAGCTAGGATCCAAACTTAGGTCTGCCTACTCCAAGTTTATCTGTCTTCCACAGTGCCTTGAAAACACTGCGGTAAGCTTCAGTTTCTTCAGTGCACTTATTGGAACTGAACTTGATGTGCCTGGCTCCTGCAAACACAGGCTGCTGCCACCACTGGCTAAGATGTTGTTGCTCTGTCTTCTGGAGCCATCGCTGAGAATTCAAAGCTCTCATAAGAGGGCCTGTGGTGGGGAGGACTGTTGTCAATGCCGTCGTCTTTTGCTTTGAATTTGTTTGTTAAGCTGCCCTAGCATCTTCCCCTCTGCAGATTTGCTTGTCTGCCAGAATCCCAAATCAACCTGATGGCTTCGGGATTTCACTCTATGATCTGGAAATCCATGTTCCTTCTTCCCCTTCCCCACTCCTGGGAGTGGGCTCCTTTCTTCAACCATCACACGGACCACATTCAGGGCTGATGGGGGGAGTGTTTCAGCTGGGTGGGGGCAGATGGCCGCATTGTTGTTAATGTCTAGTGATGGGAGAAGCCCAAAGGTACTGGTGGTGTAGTCTGGAGACAGCTAGAAAGCCGGACTGACATGCTTTCTGAAGCGTCATGGTAGCCTTTGGAGGCAGCTTCGTGTGAGTGCATTTAACTGCCATCTTTGTCCCTTGTTCTCATGCCAGCCTCCTCTGGATGCCCACCAGATTCTTCCTGCCTGTGTGACTCCATGCCATATCTCTGTCTCTCCTTGGAACTGTGTGGCAGGGACTCCTTCCTTGTGTGATGGGGGAGCAGGCACTGAGGAGGGAAGAAGGGTACAGCTAGGCTGCTGGTGCCTACCACCACCTTTCCCTTCTGAACCCACCCCCTTCCTTTTGCCTCCGCTTGCTTTTGCCTCAAGTTCCTTCCAATCCAGCTTGCCATCATGCCGAGGCAGGCCCAGCGAGAGGAGGGCACCAGCCAGGCCTCTGGGAGGGCATCTGCTTCTGCTGATAAGTACCCCTGTCTTTCTCCTCCCCTTCAGCAGGGCGGAGATGCCCTCCCCCATGAGCCATGGAATTAAAACAGGGAACTGGGCTCTGGCAACTGGCCTTCTCCCTGGCACCAGGCCTGCGCTGTCTCCATGGATTTCTTTCTCTGAGAGTCACTGTTTCCTGATTAAAAATGATTTCTTCTTGCATAGCAAACTAAGACCTTGTCTGGAGTCCATCTCCAAATGAGATGGAAAGTTGGAACTCCAGGGGCCCAGGACACATCAATAGGAAAGAAAGACCCTGATGTCTGAGAATCCATTCCCCTCCAGGCCAGGGGGAGGTTTGAGAGCAGAGGGCTGTATGGAGGGCAAACCTGATCCTACCTGCCTCCAACCTATAGTTTACCCATCTAGCCCAGCGTGAGAGTTGGCTAGGGCAGCCTAACAAAGCACCCCAGACTGGTGGCTTACACAATAGGACTGTGTTATCTCACAGGTCTGGAGGCCAGAAGTCTGAAATCAAGGTGTCAGCAGGGTTGGTTCCTCCTAAGGGCTGTGAGGGGAAGGATTTGTTCCAGGATCTCCCCTTGGCTGCCGATGGCCATCTTCTCCCTGTGTCTCTTCATATAATCTTCTCTCTGTATGTGTCTCTGTGTCCACGTTTCTCCCTTTTTATAAGGACACCAGTTCTATTAGTCTGCTTAGACTGCTGTAACAAAATAACACAAACTATGTGGTTTAAACAGCAGAAATTTATTTCCTACAGTTCTGGAGGCTGGAAATCCAAGCTCAAAGTGTTGTCAGGGTCAGTTTCTGTCAAGGACTCTTCCTAGCTTGCAGACGGCTGCCTTCTGACTGTGTCCTCACATGCATGGAGAGAGCTCTTGTGTCTCTTCCTCTATTTATAGGGGCATGAGCCCTATCAGATTTGCATCCTTACGACTTCATTTAACCTTTACCACCTCCTCATGGGCCCTGTCCCCACATACAGTGACCCTGGGAGTTAAGCATTTAACATACGAATTTTGGAAGAATGACACATCCCAAGTCCATTGCACCAGTCATATGAGATTGGAGGCTACCCTAATGATCTTGCTTTAACTTAATGATCTCTGTAAATATCCTATCTCCAAATAAGGCCATATTTGGAGATCTTGGGAACTAGGACTTTTTGACATATGAATTTTGGGGAGACAATTCAACTCCTAACACTCTGGGTCTTCTGGCTCACTGTAGCACCCTGGAATCCATTACAAAAGAGATTGGTGGCTCGAGTGTGTCCCCCTTTACTGACACCATCTACTGGGTTTTCTGGGGGAAGAGGTGGGCAGAGTCCCCTCAGGAGCTCTGCTGAGGCTGAACCCCAGGGCACCCTAGGCTCTGCTCAGCACCCCCACCTTATGTCTTGCCAGCTCCACTCCCTGCTGCCATTCCTGCACCTATGTTGTCAGCTTTCCGGCTAGAGCCACCACCACCCTGGCTGACTCGTCTCTGAACTATAGCCTTCAACTGCTCATTTCAGGTCTCCTTGAAGATATCTGGGCAGAGCCAGCTGGAGAGCAAGAAGGGGTATATTTTTGATGTTGCTGGGCATGGGGCATGTGGGGAGGGCATAGAAGTGGGAAAGAGGTGGAGGAGAGGAGAAGAGAGACCAGTGGCAATTAGATTCTTTCATCCCAAACTTGCTGTCACAGCCAGGAAGAAAACACTTATCCCACTTTTTCTTCATAATAGTTTTTTTCCAAAAACATTTCAAGCAAGAGAAATGCTGTTTTCTTTTAAATCTTTATTTAAAGTACACAAAGAAAAGAATTTTCTTTTCTAGGTTGAGTAGCCCTCATATCTTTATCATTCTCCCATCATTTCCTGCTAGAGATGGGGAAGGCAGGCCGCTGTAATCAGGAGGCCCTCAGGTCACACTGTAGCCCTGAATTGTGGAGCTGGGCAAGGCTCCTGGGAACCCTTCTCTTTGTTCCTTTGGGTGACCCACACACTGTTCTCTCAGTTCCTGCTTCGGATGAATCCGAGGTCTCTCCAGTGTGCTTTCCCTGTCTTGTCTTCCTCCCTCCTCATTCACACACCTCTTGGCATTATGGTGTGAAGAGAGCACAGGGTTAGGAAATAGAGAACTCACCTCACTTGCCATTGATCTCAGCGGGTGAGGGCAGAAAGGGCTTGTGGCAATGACGAATGTCCCGTGGCTCCTTTCCCTCTGGGGACACTACACTGGACCACATCTATGGAGAATGACCACATCACAGCCTCCCTGTCTGTCTTAAAATCATAGTCTCTGAGAGTTGGAAGGGTCTTTGGAAAATATAGAACTCACCTTCCTACTGTGCCCTTGATGGATGCCAGATAGTGCCCCAGAGTGAGGAAGATAGGGAAGGCACACTGGAGAGGCCTGGGATTCATTCAAGTCAGGAACCCACATGCATGCCAGATAGGGCCTGTTTTTTTCTGCATTCGAGGCTGGGGCTGCTCCCTCCCTCTCCCAACTATGGCTCATCCCATGGTTGGGCAGCTCGGGGTGTTCAAATATCTTTTCCAGTGTTGAGTAGGATCCTTCCTGTATTAGTGAGGATTAGAAACAGAGCCAATAGGGTGTGTGTGTGCGTGTGTGTGTGTGTTATAAAGACATTTATTCTAACAAATTGGCTCACACGATTATGAAGATTGACAAGTCCCAAGTCTGCAGGGTGAGTCGGCGAGCTGGAGACGCAGAAGAGCTGAGGTTGTAAGTTCCAGCCTGTGTCTGAAGGCCTGAGAACCAGGAGGGCTGATAGTGTAGGTTCCAGTCTGAAGGCCACAAACTCGAGACCCAGGGACAGCCAATGTTTTGCTTTGAATTCGAAGGTAGGAAAAATCTGATGTCCCAGAAGGCAACCAGGCAGAAAATATTCTCTCTTACTAGGGGAGGGGGTCAGCCTTTTGCTCTATTCAGGCCTTTAGCTGATTGGGTGAGGCTACCCACGTTGGGGAGGGAATCTGCTTTGACTGTCTGCTGATTCAAATGTTAATCTCATCCCCAAACACCCTCAACAGAAACACCCAGAATCATGTTTAACCAAATATTTGGGCACCCTGTGACTCAGCCAAGTTGACACATAAAATTAACCACTACCCTTCCTTTCTATTGTTCCCCACTTAGCTTGGTCTACCTTATCTGGTCTTCCAGGGAGGGCCAGCCCCTCAAAGGGGCCCAGTGTCCAGCCCAGCCCACTGTTCCTGGGAGGAGGCCTGGGTGCCCCAGCTGGAAGATGCTTCAGTTCCCATTAGGTTGCCTCTCCCCATAGGGCAGTGACTGGCTCCCCTTTCCTCAACTGGGCCAGAGGGGTCATCTGCCCTGCCCTCCCATCCCCCAGCACATCCAGATGCTTGGCTGGCACATATCAGGATGCTCTGGCCAGAGAGGGTGATGCTGGTTAGCCTCTGCTTGGATCTATCTTAGAGAAAACAAATGGCTATCAGGATAAGAGCCCTCCTCCCTGTTCTTCTCCATTCTTGGTAAGTCACAAGAATCACAGTGATTAAGGCCAATAAAAATCCTGGAACTGACCTCTGGAGGAAGGAAGTAAGAAAACTCCTTTCCATCTCTGTTCCCCATGCCTAGTAGTCCTTAGTAGGGGCCTCTGAGATGGAGGGAAGGGGGTTACTTACTAGATGCCAGAGGCTCAACATACATCATATCCTGTAAGCTGCACAAACACCTAGCATGGGCCAGCCAGTCTCATCTCTATTTTAACCACAAGGACACTAATGCATGGAGAGTTGACGTCACAAGCATAGAGTCAAATAGCTGCCAGCTTCAGGAGCCAGGATTTGAATCCAGCGCTGATGTATTCCAAACCCTCCTCTTTCTGCTACATCTTGGGATGTTATGTACCTATGCAGGCTCCGAACTGTACTGTGTAAAGGCAGAGGGGCAATAATCAGCTTTAACATAATTCTAACAATAACAATGTAGCTCTGCCCAGCTGGCAGCCAGCAAAGGGCGTCACTGCAGGTTTGACACTGCTATGTCATCTTCAGTAGCTAGTGAAAGAAGAGGCTGGAGGAGATGGCTACTGAGGGCTCCCTTTTCCAGCTCTGGGATCCTATGCTTGAAACCCTTTTAGCTGCCATAGGAGGATCTCCAGAGCAGGTAGCCTGAGACGCCTTCATTTTTGCAGCACCAAGGAAAGGGAGAAGTGGAGGAATGAGAGGCCTACCTCCCCAGCATCTCATGGTCTGCAGTCCCTCCCACCCTGTTCTGAGAGGGCAAGACCTTGCTGGCAAAGGAGGTGTAGACAGGAGCCTTTGCAAAGGGCACAGCAGAAGTGTAGCCCAGCTTCCTGTTTGTTTGGGACATAGCCAGCCTGTGTTCTGCAGAGACTCTGAAGAGGAGAGCAAACAAGGGGATTGTCGGATGGTCTTTGCCTGCTTTCTCCTTTGTTTTCCCTTAGAGGAAGAGGCAGCAGCTACGGGTCCTCTAAATGTTGGCCTGGAGGGGTCAGGCACAGGAAGTTGGAGGGGGGAATGGCTTATGTGAGATGAGAAGACTGAAGTTGTATTAAGCTGAGCTGAAGAGTGATTGACTTGCGCCCTGCTCAGAGAAGCTCTGGGTTCTCTGGAGGGAGTGTGAGCTGACCTTTCTGGATCCCCTTGCTTCTCTTACAGTGGACTCTTTAATAGGCATTGTTATCAGTTTGGAGAGTCTTGGGGCTGGAGGGGTCTGAAGTTAATCACTCAGACACTCCTTGAATACCTGCAGAGATGGGAAACTCACTAGCTTCCCAGGCAGCCCATTTCATCTTTACACAGCTCCTTCCTAGGCAAGCAGTCTCCTAGAATCTTCTATTCATCATTCCAGGGTCTTCAGAGCCCTGCAGCATTTCTCGTCCTTGCTTTGTGGCACTGCGGACCATTCCTCTTTTCCTCTGACCCCACATGTGCATTTTACGTGAAGCGCCATGACAGTCCTCTGGGAATGTGACCCAGTGCTCTGAAATTACGTGTAATTGTTGTTTCATTTCCTCAGCTGGACTGTGAGCTGCCTTCAGCAGGGACCAGACCGTCTCTATCCCACATATTCACTACTAGCAGCTGAGCAGATGGCAAGCGCTTAATCACTGCATGGTGGAAAGAAGGAAGGAAGAAAGGGAGGGAGGGAGGAGGGAGGGAGGAAAGACTTGCCCTCATCATCTTTGTCTACCAGACAATAGGTCCTCACCCAGAACAGGGTTCCCTGTAGCAGTCAGCTGTTCCTATCTGAGGGCTACTCTGGTACAGAAAACAGCTCTGGGCTCTGGCCTCACTACCTGGGTTCCAGTTCCAGCCTTCGTATTTCCTAGCCCAGCAAGCTTGGGGAAGTTGTTTCTGTGAGCCCCAGTTTCCACTCTGTAAGAGGGAATAATCATCACTCACCTCACACAGGGTTGTTGTGAGGATAAAATCAGATCAAGGGACCTCATGTCCTCTAAAACTGGGTTTCCTTAGGGATAAGGCCATGCTCAAACTGAGTTTCCTTAGGGATGGAGGTTTAGCATATGGGGAACCAGGATTCCCGCAATAGCAACGCCATTATTACGGGATTACTCTCTCCTATGTGTTAACCACTGAGGAGTTTCTTTGTGGATGTTGTCTCAGTGTATGGCTTATAAGGTGGGCAGTTTGGTGATGAGGAAACAGAGGTTCAGAAAGGTTAGGTGACTTGAAAAACTAGAATTTGAACTTAGATTCCTAATGGCCTCTGACCCCAAATACGCTTTCCTCCACTTCAAGCTATTTCCTCTTAAGGCCAATATGGGCTGCGGGGGAGTAAGAGGGTCGATGTGGTGGTGGTGGTGGGTGCTGAACTCAAAGACTCTAGAAAAGACTCTTAAATCCCATGACTTTATCATTTTCCCATTGAACAGGGTAAAGCAAATACTTAAGCCTCATTCTTTTCCTGGTTTCACAAATATTTTCCTTGCTCTAAGTGACTCATTTGTGGTTGGATTCTGGTCTGCAACCAGGTGCTGTTTCTTTTTCAAGGAAGCAGGAGTGTCTGTGTAAAGATGAGGGTTCTCAGGAGTGCTCAGTGTTGGGGAGTTGTGTGTGGTGGGGGGAATCTGGAAACCAGGTGGATCAAGGCAAGGAAGATGCAGCTTTGAGGCAGTAACCAACTGATCATTTGACAAACTTTATTGAGCACTTACATGTGCCAGGAGCTGTGCTGAACCCCACAGGGCTGAAGACACTGTGGGCTCTTGTATCCAGAGGCTTACAGATCGGTGAGGACGACAGGATTCAAGGCAGATGGAAGCTCCTTACGCTTATGGATGGGCAGGGGAGGGGAGGGGAGGAGGGTGGTGGGAGGGGCGTGTCACTGGGGAGAGAGGACCAAGTCTTTACCCAGGGGATGGTGGGCAGGGGGGCAGTACGCCCATGTCCCTCTCCAGAATTCTCTACCTCAGCGGCCCCCTCAGGCCTGGTTCTCAGTTTAAGTCAAATAATTTTGGTCCCTAGTTGCCTCCTGCCTGCCACGTTCCAACTCAATCATTCTTTGAAATTTGGAGCTGTAGCTAAAACGCCTTTGCCCTGTAACAGGATTTTCACAGTCTCCACAGCAGCGGCTAACGTCGCTCATCACCTGCTGTTGTAATCTGCACCGCTAAGCCCTAGGCTAGAGGCAGAAAGCTTAACTCGCCTTGCTGCTTCCAGCTTGCTCTTCCTGGCATCTGAGCCATATTTCAGTCAGGGGAGCTAATCCGCGCCCCCCCCCACCCAAATGCACACACAGAGACATTTCAAAGGAAACACAAATGGCAGAGGGAGCTGTGGCTCTTTCTGGGAGGGGCTCTGAGAGCCAAGTTTCCAGATCTAATGGGCAACAGGAAGGGTGTCCTGGGGTCTGGGAGGAAAACCACTCTTCGTGCCTTCTCCTGAAGCGTCTGGCGGGAGAGTTGAAGGGCTGATTTTTCTGAAGATTGTGTTTCAAGTGCTGGCCAGGCCTCAGTGTCCACATTGGGAGAGTCAGCTCTGTTAAAGGGAATACGTGCGTGAGCTGTGAGCAGGAGTGTGTACGTGTGTGCCTTGACTCATTGTGCCTGATGAACTCAACACCTAGCATCTTTCCTAAAATCACAATCCCTGGTGGGTTTTTTTTTTCTTTCTTTCTTTCTACCTGTCTTAATACTTTATGCCTCAGAGAGCCAGAGCCCAGAGCACTTGGAAAGAGTGTTTGTCACATGGTAGGAGTTCACCAACTGCTTGTTGAATGGGTGAGTACTAGCACTGGAGCTCAGCTTTGTTCCAGCTATGGTGCTGTGAGCTTAAATACGTGGGTATAAGTGGAAAAGCAAACTAGAAATAGGAAAAAGCTGTAAACTCCTAAGAGGGAGGGACCAAGCATGCATACAGGCATTCATTCATTCAAAACGTGTTGACGAAACCTAACACGTGCCAGGTGCTTTTTTTTTTTTTTAATTTTAAAAAATTTTTTTTATAGATGCTGGGGAGACAGCAGTGAAACATAAACAAAATTCCTAGTGGAATTTTGTGGTTCTAGTGGAAGGCACTGGACCAAGACTGGGCAGTGAGCAGATTTTTGCTAAACCTAAGAAATGACTTTCTGAGAACTAGAACTTTTCAGCAATGCAATGTGTGGTCATGTGAGGTAGTAACCTCCCTGTTTCTGGAAGAGTTTGATCAGAGGCAACGTGAGCATACTTGGGGATGCAGAGGAGGGGACAGCAGATCCTGTGGATGCCCATATTTCCTTCCCTTATTTCTGCAGTGCAAACTGGCCAGCTTTCAGCAGCCAGCACCTGCATTTCTCTGTCTGAGAGCCTTCTCTGTCCCCAGAGTCTGTTTTGTGCCCATTCATCAACTGCAGACGCCAGGGAATTAATGCCCCACCGGGCAGGAGCCCTCAAGTGATGACTGACTGCAGCTGGTACACAAATGTCCCAGTTCCCACGTCCCTTGGACGGAATCACACCGAGGCAAATGTTTTCCACTGTTTCTCAGAGTTCCCGGCAGGATTAAGTGCGGGTTCCCCATAGTGGAAACTTGCTGGATAATGAATCCTTCACTGGCTGCCTTCCCGCCCCAGTACCTCTTCCCCACTTCCTTTCTGATGTTTCCTGATCTCACCTCCAAAATGGATGATTTGCATTTGAATCCTGGTCTCCATGTCTGCTTCTGGGAGACCCCAAAGGAAGACAAGGGGATCCCTGCCCTGTATGGATGTTGGGACCTCTGAGGATTCCCTCCTTCCATTTCTAACACTTGAGAACTGCTGGACTCCTACTGGGCTTTGGAAATGGCACCAGATTCAACCCGGAACTCCCTGTCCCAGCCTGGGGATTGGGCAGAGGACATTTCCTACCCATATGAGACATCAGAGGATGCCAAACCTGCCTCCCTACCAGGTCAGGAGGTGCCTTGACAGCAGTCCGCTAAGTGCCCTTTGGGATAAGCTCCATCAGAGCAGAGCTGTAACTTCCAAACCCAGAACCCTGCGTTAAGGTTTGTTCACGTGGCTCTGCCTGATCTTTGCATCCCTTCAGCCTGTGCCAGCTCTAGCTAGGGCTGGGCCACCAACCCCTTCACTCCCAAGGTCCTTCTGCTTCCCACAGATGTTGAGCCAGGGGCCAATCAGGCCTGGTCTACGGGCTTTATTATGACACCTGTCCAGAGAAAGTTCAGGGCATAGAACTGAGTGAACAGCAAGCTGGGCTCAATGTCTGCCACCCCCCAAGGCCTGGCACCATAGGACACAGGTACAGACGATAAAATCACATTTTTGGGTGGAGGGGGAGGGACACACATTGTTCAGCAGGTGTGGCGGACACTGTAGTATGCAGCCCAGCCCAGATCTCCTGTCAATGAAGAACATGTTGACCCGTTGCTGGGAAAGTCAGCAGACAGGCTTCCGCAATCCGTCTCTGCAGAGATCACTTCAGCTGCAGACGGCCTCGTGCCCGGGGTTGTGCCCTTCTGGGGTGGCCCACATCCACTGACAGATTGATGTGGGAATAGGAAGGCCTGGCCATCTTGGCTGGATTCAGGATGGCTCCCAGTGGCCCTTCTCAGCTCCAGAACTCCTTGTGGAGTGCCAAGGCTGCCTTTGGGCTGCAAAAAGCTGGATTCGTCCCTCTACCCAGGCTCATTTCCTACCCTGCTTGACCACTGCTGTGGGCCCCATGCCACTTCTTATTCAACACCCTGCTGGCAAAACTCCATCCATCTCAGGGGCTGCTCCCAGGCACCCTGACCTGTGACAGTGGGACATCATCCCCACCTACTCAGCTAAGCCTCTGCATCAGCCTGCCAAGCCCTATTCCTTTCCAAATTGTCATCCCTACAGCAAGCTCTGCCTACCTTAAAGAGTGAGTCTCGAGGCCAGCCTAGCTCCTCCATTGGTCTTGGCAGGGGGATGTATGTGCTGGGGCTGGTGGGAGTAGGGTAGCTGGTTTCGGCAGGCCACACCCTCCCCCCAATACACACATGCCACCACAACTAAGTCATGTGCTGATGCCCCAGCCGCACACTCAGACACCTAGAAGGTGAAGCCATCACGTGCCCCAAAGCAGCGCCTCTGGATCTGAGGTGCATTCCTGTGACTGGGACTGCAACGGGAGCTCGCTTTATTAGATCCCATTATAAATGGATGATTTGCCATCTCCGAAGATAAATGGGAAACTTAATGCAGAGATATCCTGTCTGGGGAAACTGGAGAGTTATGGATGTTAGCTTTGTAGCTTTATGAAAGCACTCTCTTATAGAAACTGAAATGACCAAGATTAGATTGAATTAGTATGTACTGGTATGAGTTTTCTCCCCTATCCATCTTGAATTTTTTTTTTTTTTTTTTTTTAAGGCAAAAGACTTGCCTCCTGTGTGAGCATTTCATAAAAATGCAAATCCCGAGTTTGGGTTTGGTAATTAGCAGGGTTACCTCCTGGTGCTAATGAGGGTGCTGCCCAGCTGGGACTGTCTATGTAGGTGGAGGAAGCAGTGCCCTTTGCTGGCTTCCCTCGTGGGTGGTGTCTGCTCCCTCCCACCTGGGATCCCCTCGGTGCCAGGTGCTCCCTTCACCTGTCTTTGTAGAATACAGATGTATTAGTGAGGCCTTCCGTTCCAGCAGTCAGGCTCCTGGCCACCCCATCCGAGGCTGGGGATGATCCATCCCATACAGACCCCACTCTCCAGCACAGCATTCCCTCGCCTGAACTTGAGACCTAGCTCCCAGCTGGGTGGCAAGGGTTTCTGCCAGCAAACAGTTGCATCTGATATAGATGTTTGAGCACTTTTGATACCAACCACAGGGCTAGGCACTGGAGGTGTTAAGATGTGGAGGCTGAGGTTCTTGCCCTTAAGGAGACCAATCTAATTGAGGGGAGAAAGGCAGATATAGATGATTTCCAAACTGGCACTGTTTGATTGCACTTTCTGTCTTGATGGAAATGTTCTATATCTTTGCTGTCCAGTGTAGTAGCCATGAGCTTCCTGTGGTCCCATGGAGATAATAAGAACGGGGATCTAGAGAGGAGTTCTAGGGTTGGTTCTTAAGCCAACCATCCTGCGATCTCAGGCAAATCACATCTGCGATTTGAGCCCCAGTTTCATCTTCTCTTATTAAAACTTGCTGTGCTTCTCTACAATATTAGTACCAAGAGACCTAATCTTCACTTGGCCCAACCTTTTCACTTGATGGAGGGAGGAGCAGAGGCTGTGACCTGCCTGATCTCATGGCTGAGGAAGGACAGAATCAGGCCCTTAACTCCTCATCCTGGCTTTTTGACCACAGCAGGCTGCTGCTGGGGTGCCATGGGGATCAAGTATGAGAAGAGAAAGGAAGATCTTTGGAAAGTCAAAGCTACCCAAGCCCCAGAGCTTTTTGACACCATGGTGGCTGGTGCAAGCACCCATAGAGCCATTGCAGGCTCAGGACCATGTGGTGAGATTGGGCACACACTTGAAGCTTAGAGAGCTAATGTAGAAGAGACTTATTTGTGAGATTACGCAATACCCTAGGCCCAAAACACAGATCTACAGTTGATGCCTGCCCCAAACTTCAGCATGATAAAAGAATTCTAAGAGTTGGGTTGTAGGAGGAGGAGATAAAACATTGTATGTGCCATGGGATACCAAATTTCAGGAGCTCTGAGAACATCAGAGCCTCTCAGATAATTTACTGGGGTTGGGGTTCACCTGTTGGATGCCCAGAATCCCCATTAGATAGTGAGTGAGGTATCCCAGCGTGACTTCTGAAGCTGTCTTTGGGTCAAGGAGCTTTGCAGAGATGGAGAGGGGGAGACCTACGTGGAAATATAAATGGGGGACTCCTTGTAATGAACTCAACTCCAGGAGGGGTGTCAGCACAGTAATAGAATTTGAATGAAGTATTGAGAGCTGGGTTGGGAGATAAGAGGGGCCAGGAGCAGTTAGTCTCAGATGGAGTCATTTAAAATTTAAAACAGATTAAACAGCTTCCTTTTTCTGATGACAAGTACTGTGTCTATCCCAGGTCCCAGGGTGCTCCCTCACAGAGGTATAGAGTTCTGTTGAATGCAAGGACCCAGGCTAAGAGGCTTCCTCGGTTCACCAGCCAGCTCTGGACAAGGCCTGGGGCTGCTTTTCCTGCAGGCCCCATCTTTTTCCACGCTGTGGCCCAGGGGATCTTGGGGTCTCTGCCAAGACCTAGCAGCCCCAGGGTTGCCTCCATTGCAAGCTGTTCATGCTGGTGTGAGCTACTTCTCCTATAATAGAAGGATTCTTCGTACCTCTTGCCTATTGGTTCCTTACTTTGAGGATGGGGAAGTGAGATCTTTCCTTGGATGAGATGTGCTTTGTGCTCTTAATATTGGTTTCTAGGTTACCTCCTGGCTGCAGCAGGAGCAGAGCTGGAAGAACTTTTGGGATGACTTCAGCCATCTCCCTCCCCATTGACAGAGGAGATATTTAGGTCCCAGAAAAGTAAGGGACTTGCCAAGTTCACACAGCTAGTCAGCAGCGAGGTTGGAATTGAAATTTAGGATATGTAACTCATTCAATCTTTCATTACATAGATTTTTAATAAATGCCTAGTATATACCAAGAACTATGCCAGCCAAGGGTAAAATGGAGAGTGAGAAGACATGGTCTACATTCAAGGAATTTGCCTTGGAGTGTGGGAAGGTGAACACATCATCCTAGATTTTTACAAGTGGTACGAAGGAAAATATCTGGGTGATGATACAAGAGACAAAAGCAGAGTAGGGGGTTGCTCTCTAGAAAGAGTGGTAAGAAAAGACTCACCTGAATAAGCAATTATATTGAGCTTCGATAAGCAGGATCAGCAGCGGTCAGGTGAAGAGTGTTCCAGGCAGAGGGAGCAGCCTGCACAAAGCCCTGCAGGAGGAGAGTTTGGTATCATTGAAGAAATGAACAACCACCACCAACATCAGCATGGCTGAGCAGAGTGCAAGAGAAGGTGCTAGGAGATAAGGGTGGAGAATGAGGCAAGGGCAAGGTCATGCAGCAGGCCTCCCTGAGTCAAGTGGAAGAATGCCAATTTTATTCCCATTTCTGCCATACAATCCAAAAGTCGTAGCTGTGTTTGTTTAGGTGGCACAGTCTAGGGGAAGGCCAGGAGCAGAACACAGCCTGTGGCACAGTCTAGGGGAAGGCCAGGGGCAGAACACAGCCTGAAAATGCAGGGACTTAGCATGAGAAGGAGAGGGCTTCTGAAGACAATGGTAGGACATAGGGCATGTAGAGCTGCACTCAGCCAAGGGAGGGGACGCTAAGTGGGTACAAGCAAAGAGGCCCTGGAGGAAGAGCCCTGAGACTGGCATACAAGGCTTTCAGGTGGCAACTGAGAAGGCAGTTTCACCAGAAATGACTCAGTACATCCAAGGATTGGGTCCAAGAGGCATCGTCTAACCAGCCAGGGCCTTAACAGATCCAGATGGAAGAAGCCAGACTCGGGCCTCAGCATGAGCCAAACATATCCGTGATTAAACTGAGTGTCTGTGAGTTACTTCCCTGCATGCTGCTGGTGCCCCCAGGAGTCCTGGGGCCAGGTGTTCTAAATAGCAGGTGGAGTGCGTGCCATGCTTCCACTCTCCTCACCTGGGAGATGGGCTGCAGAAGATGCATACGGCAAGGTGGCCAGGCCAAGCATATTGGTCCCATGGATGCAGCAGATAAGGAAGGTAGAGGAAGAGAATGAGTGGGTGGGATTGGAGACTTCCTTCAGCTCAGATGGAGCAGGGTCTGCCTTTCTGTCTGCGCTGTCTTCTCTGGCCCTGGCTGTGGAGGTCTGAGGCCAAAGGATCAGCCTGCTTCCTGCTCCAGGTGAGTGTGACTGGCATGGCCCTGGAGACAGCCGCCCACCCTGGTTTTGCACCTCTGGTGACCATCAAAGCTGGCGTCACAACTTGATTAACATAGTGATCTTTCACAGGGCAGTTACCTCCAATGAACGAGGTAAGGCATGTCAAGCACTTAGTACTGTGCCAGAGACCCTGGATGCTCAGTTTAGCTATTGTTAGATTTACAATTTACTCGGTCAGGTCTCTTCCATTAATGCCATTTAGCCCCACTCCTTTGCCCTGGGTTGAGCTCCTTGACCTTCTCACATGACCTGATGTCCTCCTATCTTTTGAGAGCAGACAATATAGCACAGGGCCTTTGGTTCTCTGCTTGGTGCTGGCCCAGGGTGACCTCAGCCAAGTTACTTCTGCTCCCCAAATCTGTTTTGTCATCTGTCAACTGATGTGCTTGTTCTAAATCAGAGCTCCCCACTAGGTTGCTGTGTCACATTGCTAAGCCACAACTAGGTTACCTGTGTGTTGAGATGGTGAGTCCCTTGGCCCTTGAGATGCCTGGGTGGGTCAGGACAGCCATTGGAGGGGCCTCCTCTAACTGCGTGTAGCCTGTGCTATTGACTTCAGCATGCAGAGCAAATATTACCATTTTCTCTGTGTGCCATAATGTAGAAAAGGAAAAGTTGAGAAGCCCTAGAAATCATTCCTGATATGCTAATATTCTGAGTCATCTCCTAGCTTCAAAACTGGCCTCTTCCAAGAAGTCTGCCCGCCCCCACAACATCGTTCAATGATATTTCTTCATCACGGTCTTCTCAGCAGTTATGAGCTGTATTCGCTTGGAATGAATGAATTAATTTGTACTCCTTAATATGTGACCTGTGGGTTGTTTCCTGTAACAACAATGACAATAACAACAACTCCTCTCACTTATTGAGCTCATGGGTGCCAGACAGCTCATGAAGTGCTTTGCTATTCACTCTGACAATAGTGCTGTGAGGGACGCGTACACCTTTGTGTATGCACACATGGGAGACCTGAGACTTCGATGGTTGAACGCAATTGCCCAAATAGGAAGCAGCTGAGTGATGACTCGGACGTGAGTTTGTCTGGTCTGATGTAGCTCATGTTCTTAAGCAGTTAAGTAGTATGCCTTGTGTGTGTATCCTCTCTCCCAGGTAGACTATAGATCTCCCAAATGAGATAGTGTTTTCTGCATTCCTTCCATCTTCCCAAAGCTCAAAACTATACTCAGTAGTAAGAGCTCAGTGATTACTGTCGGGCATGTTAGACACTTTGTTGTAAATTAAAAGTGAGAGGTAGAATAGCCTTCCCTGGGTCACAGGCAGAAGTCACAACTGACCGCTGGTGTCACCTGGGTGTAGGTGGGTTTGTAAAATCTTACTGGTACTGTGGCACAGAAGAGCAATCCCCAGGTAGCTTGACTGCCATTTCAGGGTAAAAGAGTCCCTGAGGGAAGTCCAGAACTGGAGAACTCATATAGCGTGTCCCTGAAGCCACGTACCCAGCCCATGAGAATTGGTCCTGAGGCTTCCCACAGCTCCTCCCACAGTCCTGTCTTCTTTTTCTGTGAGAGGGGAAAGTAAGAGGCAGTAATTGGCATCTAGGCTTAGTGGGTCTTGGTAGCCTGGAGTGGGGATCACATAGCCAAGAAGTGCTCACTTGTGGCCCTGGCCTCCAGTCTACAGCCTTTCTCACCTCTCCATCAGTGCCCCAGGACTGCATGCTCAACCCTTCTTCCTTGCCTCCTTCCTCAGGTTCATTGTCCTTATCTGGCCTTCCCACTGCTTGGATTCTAGTTGGGTTCTGTAAAGGACCTTAGCCTCTTGATGAGTTGTCTTTGAGTGGCCCTGGGTAGCCCCCGTCCCACTCTTCTTCCTCCTGAACACCCAAACTGCACACATATACATGATGTGGTTAAAGATCAGACTGTCCTGCATTTGACTCTCTGTTCTAACTCTGATTAGTATGTAACCTTGGATAAGTTCATCAACATTCACTTAAGAAATATTTACTGAGCATCTACTATGTGCCACATACTATTCTAGGTACTAGACATGTGGTGATATAGTGTGTAGTATAGAACAGGCAGGTGCATGCTTGTGAAGGTGGTCAAGTAAGGCCTCTTTGAGTTGAAGACGGAATGATGAAAAAGAGGTAATATGGAGGAAGAACATTCTATTGAGACAGAGGAAACAACCAGTGCAAAGGCCCTGGGGCACAAAAAGGGCTGACACATTCAGTAGATTCATAGGGTGTTGCTGTATGGAGATTGAATTGCAGGTCATCAAGAGTGGCAGTAGGGACACCAGGGAGAAGGCTACTGCAAAGGTCCAGGTGAGCAATGATGAAGGCTGGGATATATTATATGTGCTCTCTGAAACTTACTTTCCTTATTCACAAAATGAATATAACAAGAGTACCTAACTTACAGGGTGGCCATGGAGATTAAATGAGTCAGTATTTGGCATGCAATAAATGGTAACTATTAACATTAATAAAAAGAGTAATAATCATAAGCATGGGCTCAGCTCTGTGAGCCCTTACAGGAGAACTGAACCTCCAATTAAGCTGAGACTTTTCCATTCAGCAGGTCAGGGATGCTTCCGGTGAGTCAAAGACCAGATATGAGCTGCCCCTTCTGACTCGCCCATCCCAGGTTCTTAGTAAAGGGCATCACTGGATGCTCAGTGGGGACGGAGGCAGCCACTGCACAGGGAGGAGGAACAGGTGGCCTTGGGAGGGAGGGCAGCATCTTCTCTGTGTTATGGAAGCAAGCAGGCTGAGGAAGGGGAAGGCCCAGGCATCCCATGCTCCCTGTGTTCCTGATCCAGACCTGGGAGAAATTCTCACCTCATCCAGGAAGCCGTTGAGTTGAGAAGAAAGAATTGAGCTAGTGGGGGAGGCAAGTCAGGGTAAAGAAGGCAAGGAGCCAGGCTCCCCTTTTTTCTGACTTTCCATAACCTAGGGACAGGATGTGTAGTAAATAGAGGAAGAGAGCGGGGAGGGGTGAGGGGAATCACTTCTCATCTTTGCGATGAGTGGATAAGCTGAAAGAAGCTGAACCCCCAAGAAGGGTTTGGTTAGATGTCCGCAACTGTGCAAAGACAGCAGCTGGACCCTATGGCACATTTCTGTTCGAATAAACAGGATCTTCTCTCGCAGAAATCCTTCTCTTCCAAGTGGTATTGGGGGCAAGCCCGCTGAGAGGTTGAGAGGGCTCTGATGACCTCCAGCTCCTGCTCCCACCTGACTGTCCTAGTTGTCTGCAATGGTGGCAAAGGGAAATTTTATGGGCTCTTCAGTCCTCGGGTCCCATGGGCTTTTGCCTTGCTTCAGACCATCTCTGATACACACTTTATCTTGAAAAGGAAAAGAAAGAGAGAGAAAAGCTATTTTATTTCATTGCCAAACCATCCACTTTAAATACCCTTTTTATTACAGTATCTGCATAGTAATACTAATAATAGATCTTGTTGGCAGCTCTAATGAGGCTGGAGAATATAAGGTTTCCAATAAAGTTAATTGTTGCCTTTAATATTCTCATACATTTATACATGGTAAATCTTTAAAGGAGAAAAAACACTTCATGTCATCCCTGTTAAGCAGCCGGTCCTAGACTGGATGGAGACCAACTATGGTAGAGACGTGGGCTGGGAGCTTGACTGTCGGAAAACTTGGATTATGATCTCCAAACTTCCTCCTACCAGAAAGAGCATGAGTTTTGAGTCTGAGAACTCTGGGTTTCCAGGTTGGTTTTGTCACTTCTGACTTTGGAGCTAGGGCCAATCACTTAACCTCTCTGTCTCAGTTTTTCAGTCTCTGAGATGGGATTTATGATAAATGTATATAAAGCCCAGTATAGTGCTGGCATATATGTGGTGTTCCATACATGTGAACTATTATCATTATTTTAAGCTATTAAATACAGTTATTATTTTATCCACTTGCTATGTGTATCATTAATTGTGAAGTAAATCAAGGTAGTGCAGTCATTGTATTTGAACTTCAGAGCTAACTAAAAGATCCTTCTGTTAATCAGTTTCTTAAGGTTGCTTAGCAGTAAGTGATAGATCAGGGTTAGAAGCCGGGATTATTGATCTCCAGCAACTTTCAATAATCAGAAATTATGAGGCAGCCCTGATCTCCCTACCCCACCTCCCCCCAAGTCTAGAGCATACTTGACTAACTTTACCTTCTGCCTACCTTAAATCAGACCCATGTCTACTGCCTGGGCTCTGGACTAATTGTGATTAAAATGCCAGGCTGAGGGAGGGCTACTTGCCCCCATCTTGTGACAGACACTCGTGATTCCTGTCCAACCTCTCCCAGTAGTCATACATTTTCTTTGTTTTGACTTTTACTTGGAGAAAATGTTGTAATTTTTACAATCACAAAGCAAAAAAGGATATATGTTTCACCATTTATTGTATTAGCGATGTCATGTATTTTTGACAGTTTCATCAAATTTCTGACATTTATAATTCTTTTTTTCCCTGGGGGGTGAGTAGAAGGAGCCCCCCGCCCCACATGATCCTGGAAAAGGAGAGCAATCTGAGATGCCCCAGGTTAGGGACAAGCCTGTGTGACCTTGTGTTTCAACAAATGGATCAGAAACAATGCAGCTCGCATCTCTCCGGCCTTCCCCACCCAGTCGGAGTTCTCCGCTCCACATCAACGCCTCTCCCGCTGGCAAGTGGTAAGAAATACTATGTGACAGGATGGTTGCCATGGCAACCCTCATTTCCAGTTAAACAACCGGGCACTGATGAAAGGAGTCTCTTTTGCTTTGGTTACAGGGTTTGCTGGGAAGGGTGTGGAGTGCGTTTCTTCCTCTCTTGTTTTTCCCTTTCTTACTCCTCACTTTCCTGTCTCCTTTTCAGGGATGAGATAGAGGCACTAAAGGGCCAGGCACTGCCCAGGCCCTAGAGAATGGGGAGTGTTGTTTCAGGCTGGACCAGAGGCAGCCGGGCTGGGAGCTGGGGGCTGGGGACTGGGGTCTGAGCGGAGGTTGCGCCTCCTGTCCTTGCAGCCATGGTTTTCCTTCCAGCACCAGCTGCCTCAGGTCCCTGGTTCCCCTGCCCTTCCAAAGAAAGGACCTGTTGGGGGAAGAAATGGGCTGGCGGAGGACCCTGTGTCCCAACAGGTGGTTGGGTAATTAAGTGAGCTTTATGCATACAACACTGTTTTGCCCGATGTAATTGCAGTTTCCATATAAATAATTCACGGGAAATTATTAGAGTGAGGACATCGCCCGCCTCCTCATAATTTGCTTAACCGAAATAGGCTCTTTCATCATCTGCGTTGATTTGCCTTAAGACCATGCACTCAGCATCCTTCATAGGCCTGCTCCTCCGAAAACGAGAATGCAGAATTTAATTAAGTTATGCAAATTGGGCGTCCCCTGCCTGGGGAGAGGCAGAGTGTTTGCCCACATGGCTGTAGGGTGGTGCAGGGAAGAAGTGGGGGCATGGTGTGCCCCAGGTGCCCAAACAGTGGGCAGCTGTTTGGGAAGGAAGCCCCCCGCACAGAAAAATCGCAGCACCCCAATGGAGAGTTTAAGAGCTGTACTCCTTGAATGGGGTAGAGCAGTCAGAGCTTGAACTCTGGGGCCTGCCTCCTGGCTTATTCGCTGTGTAACTTTGGGCAAATTACTTAACCTCACTAAACCTCAGCTTCCTTCTCTGTAAAATGAGGCTCATAAAGGCACTCATCTCCTGGGGTTGAGGTGAGGGTTACATGAGAGGGTCTCATTAATATGGTTCTGGCCATAGGGCTTCATAAGCACCTGCTATTACTGTTATTATTATTACTGTTACTATTATTATGATTGTTGTTGTTTCCATTGTGATGGTTCTCATTAAATACATAAGGATCTCAGCTGTAGCTTCCATTGCTCTTGATGGGAATATCTGCCTGAGTCTATCCTGGCCTGCCACAGGGAGGGTTAAATTTACGACATTCTCCCTAGATTATCCCATGATTTTTGGAGGAAATTGTCAAGTTATAGGGAAAAACCATGCATTTTGGAGCCAGACAGATCAAGATTGAAATCCCAGTTCTCCTGCTTGCATAGTGTGTGGTCTTGGGCAAGCTATTTTTCCTTCATGAGCCTTGAGGGCCTCATGGACAAGATAGTCGTGGTGTTCTTGCTTCTCTTGGAATTTGTGAGGATTAGAAAGAATGTCTGCAAAGCACCAGGCACATGCCTGCCACATAGTTTGTACTCAACAAATGGTCAAATGAATCTGAATCTAGGCAGGGCCTGCTTTAGCCTCCTCGCTCTCTACCCTTCCTTTTTCTTAGTGGTGGTTCTTCCTCCACATCCCTCCTGGCATCATTTCACTCGTACTTTTATTTTAAAGGATCAAAGGATTCAATAAACATCCACCCTGAGGTATAAGTGACTGATGAGCTTAAAATCTCTACTCCTCCTGAGGGGATTGTTATTTTCTCGAGGGGACAAAATAAAAGCAGAGGGGTGCTCCCAAAATCTCTACTGGAAAGTGATAGGTTACTCATGAGGGAAGCTCTGAGTCTAGGAACCGTCCCCCCTCCCCCCGCCCCCGATGCCTAGTGCCTCTCATGGATTCTCTCTTTCACTGGGATTTAACATTTGTTACGCAGTTAGTTGCTTAATTCATTTAATAAATATTTCCTGAGCACCTGCTGTATGCCAGGCACTGTGCAAATCACTGGGTTAACAGCAGTAAGCAAAACAGACATAGTTCCTGCCATAATTGAACTTAAAAGCCAGTGGGAGTGACAGTTATGAAACAAATGTTAGCATTTCTAAATATAAATAGAATTACCCATTCTGTAAGAGTATGAAGAAAATGAACAGGGGGCAACAAGAGTGAATAGAAAGGTGGCTGAATTCAAATGGCGGGTGGATGGGTAATGGAGGTATCTCTGCAAGAGAAGGAAGAGGAGGACTGAGCTAGGAGAATAGTGAGAGGAAGGACATTACTGGCAGAGGGAAGTGTGTGTTCAAAGGCTCAGAGGCAGGAGAAAGACTGGTGCCTTTGAGGAACTGGAACAGTACAGCAACTGGAGTGACTAAAGGGAAAAGAGGTGTTTGGTGAGGCCAGGCACAGTGGCTCATGCCTGCAATCCCAGCACTTTGGGAGGCCAAGGTGGGGTGGATCACCTGAGGTCAGGAGTTCGAGACCAGCCTGGCCAACATGGTGAAATCCTGTCTCTTCTAAAAATACAAAAATTAGCTGGGCATAGGGGCGCGTGCCTGTGATCCCAGCTACTAGGGAGGCTGAAGCAGGAGAATCACTTGAACCTGGAAGGCAAAGGTTGTAGTGAGCTGAGATCATAGCATTGCACTCCAGCCTAGGTGACAAGAGCAAAACTCTCTCTCAAAAAAAGAAAAAAAAAAGAAAGAGGTGTTTGGTGAAATAGGCAGAGGTCAGGAGTGGGAGGTCTTAGGGCAATAGGGAAATGCAGATCCCAGGGTCCCAATCAAAACTGCAGATCAAACTGGAGGCCCCTCAATAGCTAGGCCTTGAGTCCCAAAGAGGCCCCTTGACTCATCTTGGAGGAAGAAAAAAGCAGACTGCCAGCAGGAGAGATTGGGGAGACTTTTGGACTCAGTGTCAGAAAAGCCAGTTTGGTTCTGGCTCTGCTAATTGTTCCTTACGAAATGAACTGCTCTGAGCCTTAATGGCCTCACCTGTAATGGAGTGCACTGTGTATTTCCCATTGGCCCCTCCTGAGCCACTTTTGAGCCTTCTCTGCCCTGCTCTGGGCACCAGGAGGTTGATTTGTATGGACTGTCTCAGTGGGCTCCCTTTCCCTCTGGCTTGGCTAATGGGAAGTACCAGTACAGAAAAGCAGGAGAGGAATGAGGTTAAGATACGGACTTCCCTTGCTCTCGCCCTACTAAGCAGTGGGTTGTCTGCATCTCTCTGTAAAAGGCCACTACCCCAGTTTCATGTTCACCTCCTGTAGCCACTGAGTCTGGGTGCTGGTAGCTGCTTTGAGTCTGGGTGCTGGTAGCTGCTTTCCACAGCTCCTAGCCTAGGAGTGGCAGTGTCTCCTTCAAACTGCTAGTCCCACAGTGCTGCACCATTCCTTGTCACTTCCTCTTAGCCCTGCCCACATCTTTGACAAGAGTCACCACAGTGAGCATGATGGGTAATTTTCTATGCCAACTTGCCTGGACCACAGACATTTGGTCAAATATTATCCTAAGTATCTCTGAGAGTGTTTCTAGGGGAGATTAACATCTGAATCAGCGGACTAGAAAAGAAGGCTGCCCTCTTTAATGTGGTTGGGCCTCATCCAATCAGTTGAAGACCTGAATAAACCAGAAAAGCTGAGTAAGAGGTCACCTCTCCTGCCTAACTGCCTTGAGCTGGAACAAGCCCTTTGCCCTTTGACTGCAACGTAACACCATCAACCCTCCTGGGTCTCTAGCTTGCCAGCTGCAGATATTGGGACTTGTCATCCTCCATAATTGCATGTACCAATCCTTTAATAAACACCTCTCTCTGTCTCTGTCTTTCTCTTTATATATATGTGTGTGTGTGTGTCTATAGTCATGTGTCACTTAACAACGGAGTTGCCTTCTAAGAAATGCATCATTAGGCAATTTTGTCATTGTGCATATATCATAGAGTGTACTTACACAAACCTAGATTGTTTACCCTGTTGTATACCTAGGTTATATGGTATTCTCTGTTGCTCCTAGTCTACAAACTTGTACAACATGTTACTGTACTGAGTACTGCAGGTAGTTGTAACACAATGCTAATTATTTGTGTATCTAAACGTAGAAAAGGTACAGTAAACGTACAGTATAAAATATCCATTATAATCTTATGGAATCACTGTCATATATGTAGTCAATTGTTGACTGAAACATTGTTATGCAACATATGACTATATATATGTGGTCATATATAGAGAGAGTTATATATATATAGTCATATATATAGAGTTATATCTATATCTATATATGCAATTGGTTCTGTTTCTTTGACCAACACAGTGTTTGACAAACATTTGCTGACTATTGCATATGACTTTATCATCTCTCAGGTCCCTGCCAGCTCTCACACATCAATTTAAGAAGCAGACTGTCGAGGGGTGCAGGGTAGCAGGTAGGAGGTACAGGAAAGCTGTGGCTGTCCTGGGGCTGGCCCAAGCCTCAGTGTCCCTTCATCTTCACTCTTTCTCTTCCTTCACCACCCCCAGGCTGTGACTGGGAAGGTAGAATATGAGAAGGGAAGAGACGAAACAATCTTCCCTACTGCTCCTGTATCTCTTCATGGATCCCTTTACCTTTTAAGTTTTATTAAAATATAATTGACATACAATATACTGATCATATTTAAACTATACTATTTGATGAGTTTTGACATATGTATATTTGAGATAATGAACATATCTATCAATTCCAAAAGTTTCTTTGTGCCCCTTTAAATCCCTCTCTCCTGCATCCCCCACCCCCAGTCCCTAGGCAACCACTGATCTGCTTTCTGTCACTATAGATTCATTTGCATTTCCTACAATTATATAAATGGAAGCTACAATATGCACACATTTTGTCTGCCTTCTTTCACTCAGCATAATTATTTTGAGATCCATCTGTGTTGTAGTGTATATCAATAGTTCATTTCTTTTCATTTCTGATAGTATTTCATTATATGAATATACCACAGTTTGTCTATTCTCCAACTGATGGACATTTGGGATGTTTTCACTTTTTGGCTGTTACAAACAATGCTTCTGTGAGCATTTGTGTAGAGTTTTGGCATGGGTATACACTTACACTTCTCTTGGGTAAGTACCTAAGAGGAGAATGACTGGATCATATAGTAGGTGGTTAAATTTTTGAGAAACTGCCATGCTGCTTTCAAAATTAGTTGCACCACTTTACATTCTCCCAGCAGTGTATAAGAATTCCAATTGCTTCACATTTTTGGCAACACTTGGTATGTTCAGGCTTCTTAATTTTAGCCATTTTAATAGGAGTACAGGGGTATCTCATTGTGGCTTTAATTTGCATTTCCCTAATGAGTAATAATGTTGAGTTTCTTTTCATATGTTTCTTTGCTTTCTGTATATTTTCTTTGGTGAAGGCAAATCTTTTGTCTATTTCTAAATAACATCATTTATGTTCTTATTATTTATTTTTGAAGATATTTATATGTTATAGATATGAATCTTGCACCAAATATATGGTTTGGAAATATTTTTGCTCAGTCTGTGGTTTGTCTTTTTATTCTCTTAACAGTGTCTTTGAAGAGCAATTTTAAATTTTGATAAAGTTCCATTTACAAGTTTGTTCTTTTATGCAGTTGTATCTAAGAAGGCTTTACCTAACCCAGGGTTATAAAGATTTTCTCTTATGCTTTCTTCTAGAAGTGTAAAAGTTTGAGGTTTTATATTTAGGTCTATTACCCTTTTGAGTTGATTTTTGTATGTGGTGCATGGAATGGATCAAAATATGTAGTTTTGCATGTGAATATACAATTGTTCTAATACCATTAGTTGAAAAGATTTAAACTTCTTCCCCTGAATTGCTTTTACAAACTTGTCAAAACTTAGCTATCTCTATATATGTTTGTGTCTATTTCTGGCCTCTAATCTGTTACAATGATCTTTACATGAATACCTCACTATTCTGATTACTACGACTTTACAACTCTTGAAAACAGATAATGCTAATCCTCTAACTTTGCTCTTCTTTTTCAAAGTTGTGTTGTCTATTTCAGGTTCTTTGCATTTCTGGAAATATTTTAGAATTAGTTTAAAACTTTCTACTAAAAAGCATGCTGAGATGTTAAATGGGATGGCATTGAATCTATTGATGAATTTGCAAGGAATTGACATTTTACTTTTAACAATTTTGAGCCTTCCAATTCATGAGCATAGTATGTATATTTCCATTTATTTGGGTGTCTAAAAATGTATTTAAGCAATATTTTAGGGTCTTTGGTATACATGTCTTTCACAACTTTTACAAATCTTGCCCTAAATATTTTATATTTTCTGATGTTCTCATAAATAATATTGTTTTCTCAATTTTTAGTTTTGATTTATTGTTAGTATAGTGTTAGTATATTAAAATTTAATTTTTGTATATTTATCTTGTGTCTTTCAACCTTAATAAACTCATTTGTTAGTTCTAGTGGCTTTTCATAGATTTCATTGGATTTTCTACATAAACAATCATGCTGGCTGTACACGAAGAAAGTTTTTCTCCTTTTTCAATCTTAATTCCTTTTATTTTATTTTATTTTTTCCTGTTCTCATTACACTGGCTAGAACCTTCAGCACAATGCTGAATGGAAGAGAACATCCTTTTGCTGTTCTTGGTCTTGGTAATGTGTGTGTGCGAAAGCATTAATCTTTTTATAGATATCCTTTATCACGTTGAGGAAGCTGCTTCTATTCTTATTTTGCTGTGAATTTTTGTCCTGCATGAATGTTGGATTTTGTTACATTCTTTATTTGCATCAATTAAATCATACAGCTTTTCTTCAAAATGTGTTTCTATGGTGAATTACATTAAAACACATATTAAATTTTAGATGTTGAACCAACTTTGAATTCCTGGACTAAATTCCACTTAGTCATAATTATTACCTTTTAAATATATTGTTGAATTCAACTTTCCAAAATTTGTTTAAAATTGTCTAATCTGTGATATTGATCTGAAGATTTCTTTTCTTGTAATATCTTTGTCTGATTTTGGTGACTGGGTAACATTGACCTTATAGAATGAGTTGAGAAGTATATTCTTCTCTTCAATTATCTAGAAGAAGGTATAAAATTTGTATTATTTTTCTTTAAATATTTGGTGGAAGTCACCAATGAACCTATCTGGTACTGAATTTTTATTTGTCAGAAGATTTTAACTACAAGTTCAATTTTTTGAATAGATTGAAATTCAGGTTATCTCTCTTCCTCCTCCTCCTCCCCTTCCTCCTCCTCTTCTTCTTCTCCTTCTTCCTCCTCCTCCTCTTCTTCTTCTTCTTCTTCTTCTTCTTCTTCTTCTTCTTCTTCTTCTTCTCCTCTTCTTCTTCTCTTCTTCTTCCTCCTCTCCCTTCTTCTCTCTTTCTTCTTTTCTCTTCTTCTTCTTCTCCTCCCCTTTCTCCTCCTCCCTCCTCCTCCTTCTCCTCCTCCTCCTCCTCCTTCTCCTCCTCCTTCTTCGTCTTCTTCGTCTTCTTCTCCTCCTCCTCCTCCTTCTTTTTTTTTTTTTTTTTGTGGATTCTTGCTCTGTCACCCAGGCTGGAGTGCAGTGGCGCAATCTTGGCTCACTGCAACCTCCACCTCCTGGGTTCAAGCAGTTATCTGCCTCAGCCTCCTGAGTAGCTGGGATTACAGGTCCCCACCACCATGCCCAGATAATTTTTGTATTTTCAGTAGAGACAGAGTTTCGCCATCTTGGCAAGGCTGATCTTGAACTCCTAACCTCATGATCCACCCGCCTTGGCCTCCCAAAGTGCTGAGATTACAGGTGTGAGCCACTGTGCCCAGACAACCTATTTCTTCTTTAGTGAGAGTTGGTCATTTGAATTTTTTAGTTTACCAATTTTATCTAAATTCCTAAATTTATTTGCATGTATTGGCATATTGTTTATAATATGCCTTCATTACTCTGTAACAAGTGTGGAATTTGTACAGCTGCAATGTCTCTCATTATTTATAATGTTAATCTGTCTAATCTCTAGTTTTATTAATCAGCCTGGTTAAATATTTATCAATTTTATTGATGTTCTTAAATAAGCAGATCTTGGTTTTATTGATTCTCTCTACCATTTTTCTGTTTTCTATTTCATTGATTTCTAATTTTTATTAATTTTTTTCTACTGCTTACTTTGGGCTGAATGTACTCTTTGTTTTTAAGTTTCTTAAGGTGAAAGCTAAGTTCTCTGATTAGATACTTTCCTTTTTCCTTCTTTCCTAATGTAGGCATTTATTGCTGTAAATATTATACCTTTCCCCTCCACCACCACCAAGTATTACTTTAATAGCTTCCCACAGTTTGGTTAGATTGCGTTTTACTTTTATTCAGTTCAAAATATTTTCTAATTTCCTTCTTGAGTTACCTGTAACTCACAGGTTATGTAGAAGTATGTTATTTAGTTTATAAATGTTTGGGGGACATTCTGGAGATATTTCTGTTATTAATTTTTAATTTAATCCAATTAAATTGATAACACATATTTTGTATGACTTGAGCTCTTTTATATTTATTGATATTTGTTTGTGGTACAGAATATGTTCCATCTTATGAAACAATCTTGCACTTGAAAAAAATTGCCTTCTGCTGTTGTTGGGTAGAGTGTTCTATAGCGTTAATTGGGTCAATTAGTTTGATAATGCTTCTCAAATATTCTATACCTTTTGTGACTTTGTCTACTTTTCCTTTTCCTTTCTTTCTTTGTGTGTGTGTGTGTGGTTTTTTTTTTTTTTTTTTTTTTTTTTTTGTTTTTTTGTTTTTTTGTTTTTTGTTTTTGAGATGGAGTCTCGCTCTGTCGCCCAGGCTGGATTGAAGTGGTGCGATCTCGGTTTACTGCAACCTCCGCCTACTGGGTTCAAGTGATTCTCCTGCCTCAGCCTCTGGAGTAGCTGGGATTACGGGCTTGTGCCACCACACCTGGCGAATTTTTTGTATCTTTAGTAGAGACGGGGTTTCACAGTGTTAGCCAGGATGGTCTCTATTTCCTGACCTTGTGATCCGCCCGCCTCAGCCTCCCAAAGTGCTAGGATTATGGGTGTAAGCCATGGGGCCCGGCCCTTCTGTCTACTTTTTCCTTCAAATACTGAGAAAGAAATATTTGAATCTTTGACTATAATTATGGATATGCCCAGTACTTCTTGTAGTTTCATCAGTATTTGCTTTATGTCACTTGAAACTTTGTTATTTGGTACATAAACATTTAGGATTATTAGGTTATCTTAATGAATTGACCTGCTTCCCGTTATGAAATAAACTTAAAGGAAAATAGCCCTGGTAATTTTTTTTGCACTGAAATTTACTTTGTCTAATATAATATAATCACTCCAGCTTTCGTTCTTTTTCACAGCTTTATAGAGACATATTATACAGCATAAATTCACACACTTCAAGTGTACAATTCAATATTTAATATATTTACAGAGTTGTGTAGCCATCACCATTATCTAATATTAGGACATTTTCATTATCCCCCAAAGACACCTAATACTCATCTAGTAGCCACCCATATTCACTTCTCTTCCCACCCTCAGCCTTAAGCAACCATTTCTAATTTATATAATTTGCCTATTTGGGACATTTCATATAAATAGAATCATACAATATATGGTCTTTGTATTTGGGGTTTTAAACATTTTTAATTAAAATTTTTATTTTGATATAATTGTAGATTCATATGTATTTGTAAGAAATAGTACAGACAGATCACAGGTACCCTTTAACCAGTTCCCCCAGTGATAATATCTTGCAAAACATTAATACACTATCACAATTAGGCTGTGTACATTGATGTAATCAACATACAGAAATTTTCATCACCAAAAGGATACTTTGTGTTGCCCTTTTGTGGCCATGTCCAACCCTACCCCCACCTCACCTTAACCTTTGGCAACCACAAATCTCTTCTCCATTTCAATAATTCTGTCACTTCAATAATATTATATGAATGAAATTATGCAATGTGTAACCTTTTATGATTAGAATGTTTTCACTCACCGTAATTCTTTGGAGATACATACAGGTTGTTGCATGTACGAATAGTCTTGTTTTTTTAAAATTCCAGAGTAATATTCTATGATACGGATGTACCACCATTTAACTATGTAATCATTGAGGGACATCTTGGTTCATTCTGATTTGGGGCTATTATGAAAAGGTTGCTATACACGTTCATGTATAGGTTTTTGTGTGAGCATAACTCTTCATTTCTCTGTGATAAATACTCAGAAGGTCCAGTTGCTGGGTTGTGTGGTAATTGTCAGTTGGTTTTTCAAAAAACTGCTAAAGAGCTTTCCTGAGTGTCAGTACCTTTTTACATACACACCGATAATGTACAAGTGATTTGGTATTTCTACATTCTCATCAGCATTTGATGTTGTATTAGTCCATTTGCATTAATGTAAAGGAATACTAAAGATTGGGTAATTTATAAAGAAAAGAGGTTTAATTGGTTGTCCGTTCTGCAGAGTGTACAGGAAGTGTGATGTCAGCATCTGCATCTGGTGAGGGCCTCAGGAAGCTTACAATCATGGCAGAAGGGGAAGGGCAGGAAGTCCCAGGCTTTTAAACAACCAGATCTCTCATGAGCTAATAGAGTGAGAAATCACTTATGCTCAAGGAGATGGTATTAAATCATTCATATGAGGTCCACCCCCATGATCCAATCACATCCCAGCAGATTCTACCTCCAACATTGGGAATCACATTTCAACACGAGATCTGGAGGGTCAGACATTCAAATCATATGGAATTTTGTCATTATTTTAAAAATTTTATCCATTTTGATGGATATGTAGTGATATTTCACTGTAGTTTTAATTTGCATTTCCCTAAAGATTAATGATGTTGATTATCTTTTCACGTGTTTAGTTTCTATCTGTATATCACCACTGGTGAAATGTCTCTCTAGGTCTTTTGCCCATTTGCTAATTGAATTTTTTTTTTTTTTACTATTGAGCTTTTTGAGTTCTTTATATATTCTAAATGTAGTCCTTTATTGCATCTGTGGTTTGCAAATATTTTCTCTCACTTTGTAGCTTGTCTTAACTTTTCACAAGATCTTTTACAGAGCAAAAGTTTTGATTTTCATGAAATTTAGTTTGTCATTTTTTTTCTTTTTTTAATCTTGCTCTGATATCAGGTCTAAGAACTCTTTTCCTAGCTCTAGGTTTTCTCCTATTTTTTTCTAAACGTCTTATGGTTTTACATTTTACAGTTAATTCTCTGATCCATTTAGGTTGCTTTTTGTATAGGTGTGAGATTTAGTTTGAGTTTCTTTTCTTTTGTCTATGGATGTCCAATTGCTCCAACACAATTTGTTGAAAAGTCAAATTTTCTTCCATTGAATTGCTTTTGCACCTTTGTCATAAATCAGTTTGGCATATTTGTGTGGGTTTATTTCTGGATTCTGTTCCATTTATCTTTGTGTCTATCTCTCTTCCAATACGACACAGTCTTGATTATTGTAGCTATGTAAGTCTTAAAATCAAGTAGGCTTATTCCTTCTACTTTATTTTTTTTCAAAATTATTTCAGCTATTCTAGTTTCTTAACATTTCCATATAAATTTTACAATAATCTTATCGATATCTACAAAAATATGGCTAGGATTTTGATAGGAATTTATACCATTAAAACTGTATATTAATTTGGGGAGAATTAACATCTTTACTCATCTTTGTCATGTCTTCCAATCCATGAACACTGATGTCTCCCCATGTATTTAGATCTTATTGAGTCCTTTCATCAACATTGTGTAGCTTTTGGCATACAAGCACCATACATGTATTGTTAGATTTACATCTAAGAATTTTTTTTATGAGTGATTATAAATGATATTTTAAATTTTGATTTCTATGTGTTCATTTCTAGAATATAGAAATATTCTTGATTTGTGTATGTTTATCTTGTGTCCTACTACCTTGCTGAACTTATTAGTTCTAGAAGTTTTTTGTAAATTCCTTGAGATTTCTACATAGGCAATCATGTCATCTACAAATATGGGCAGTTTTATTTCTTTCTTTTCCAACTGTGTGCATTTTATTTCCTTTTCTTGCCTTATTACACTGGCTAGAACATCTAGCACTTTGTTAAATAAGAGTAGTGAGAGTAGATAGTCTTCCCTTGTATAGGGAGAAAGCATTCAGTAGCATATCATTTAGTATAGTGGTAGCTGGTTAGCTGTAGGGGTTTTGTATTCTTTATCTAGTTGAAGAAGTTCTCTATTCCTATTTCTCAGAGTTTTTATTATGAAAGGACATTGAATTTTGTCAAATGCTTTTTCTGCATTGATTAACATGATCATATGACTTCTTTAGCCTGTTAATATGGTAGATTACACTGATTAATTTCTGATTATAGAACCAATCTCACATTTCCACTAGATCATGGTGCGTAATTATTTTAATATGTGGTTGAATTTTATCTGCTAATGTTTTAAAAGGAATTTTGTGTTTATATTCTTAGGAAATGTTGGTCTATAATTTTCTTTTTTGTACCATCTTGATCTGCTTTGGTATCAGAGTAATTGCATAAAATGTATTAAAAAGTGTTGTCTCCTTTTCTGTTTTCTGAATGAGAGTGTGTAAATTAATGTTAATTCTATTTGACAAAATTCTCCAGTGAAACCATTTAGGCCTGAAGATTTTTTAGAAAACTTATTACAAGTTCAATTTTATTAATAATTATGGGGCTATTCAAAAGATCTATTTTGTATCAGATGAATGTGGTACTCTGTAATTTCCTAGAAATTGGTTCATTTTGTATAAGTTATAACATGTATGTGTGGAGAGTTGTTTACAGCATTTCCTTATTATATTTTTAATGTTTTCAGAGTTTGCAGTGGAATCCTCTGTTTCATTCCTGTTATAGGTGATTTGTGTCTTTTATACTTTGTTAGTCTTGGTAGAAATTTGTTGCTTATATTGATCTTTCCAAATAAACCAGTTACTCATTTTGTTATTCTGCTTTTAATTTCCTTTCTTTACTATTTTTTCCCTCTGTTTTCTTTAAGTTTAATTTGTGCTTCCTTTTTTAGGTTCTTGAGGTGAAAACTTAGATTATTAATTTGAGACTTTTCTTCTTTTCTAATGTATGTATTTAGTGCTGTAAGTTTCCCTACCAACAGTGCTTTAGCTACGTCTCACAAATTTTATCTTATATTTTTATTTTTACCCAGTTTAATAGACTCTTTAAAGATCTCACTTGAGACTTCCTCTTTGACTCACAGATTATTTAGAAATGTCTTATTTGTTTCCAAATGTGTAGTGCTTTTTATATTTCTGGTGTACGCACACACACACACACCACACACACCCAGATTACCTATATCTATATCTGTATGTATGTCTATATCTACTAATCATCTTTCTACATAAAATATCAGATGAAGTATACTTCAGAGCAAAGTATATATATGTGTGTCTGTGTATGTACATGTGTATATTTATATTTCTGATATATACCAGTTTAAATATTTGTCTGTTTCTGTTATTGATTTTTAATTTGATTTCATTGTGGTCAGAGATCACAGTTTGTGCAACATGGATTATTTTAAATTTGTTGAGGTTTTTTTTTGTGACCCAGGACATGGTCTATTTTCATATATGTTCTATGGACACATGGAAAGAATATATATTCTGCTGTTGTTGGGTGGAGTGTCCTATAAATACCAATTAGATCCTGTTGTTTGATGTTGTTGTTCAGTTTTCCTATATTCTTGCTGGTTTTCTAGCTATTGTTCTACCGATAGCTGAGAGTGGAATGTTGAAGTCCTCATATACAATGAAATACAGTGGTGTTTTTTCCCATTTCTCCTTCTAGCACTACTAGTTTGGCTTCATGTTTTTTTGTTGTTGTTGTTTGTTTGTTCTTTTGTTTGGGTCATACCCTTTCAGGATTGCTATATGTCTTCTCAGTAAACTAATTCTGCTACCACTACATAATGCCTCTTTATGTCTCTGGTGATATTCTTTGCTCTAAAATATACTTTATCTAATATTAATATAGCTCTTTTCTTAGCCAAGTGTGGTTGGACACATCTATAGTCTCAGCTACTTGAGAAGCTAAGGCAGGAGGATCCTTGAACCCAAGAGTATGAGGCTGCAGGCGGCACACCCAGGTGGCACAATTACAGCCTGAGTAACAGAGTAAAACCCCGTCTCTAAAAAATAACCAAAAACAAAACATAGCTGCTTCTGTTTTCAATGATTGTTTGTTTATATATCATTTTTCATTCCTTTACTTTCAATTGCCATATAATTATATTTAAAATGAGTTTCTTGAAGATAGCATATAGTTAGGTCATGTTTTTTAATCCATTCTTTTGTGTGCTTATATACCATTTATATTTAATGTGATTATTAATATGTCAAGGTTTAAGTGTGCTATTTTATTTTTATTTTCTGTTTGGTCTCTTTGTTTTTTCTTGCCCTGTTTTCCTTTTCCTGCTTTCATTTGGATGACTTGAATTTTTTTTGAGAATTCTACTTTTATTTATTAATAGTGTTTTTAGTGTATCTGTCTGCATAGCTTTTCAAGTGATTGTTCTAGGTATTATATCATCTATACATAACATAGTGCCTACTGATACTGAAATGGGAAAAGTTCCCTTGTCCTCCTCACAAGGCGTGAGACAGGGGGTGTGGCTCACTTCTTCAGGGCCCTGCTGCTCAAACCTCTAGGGGAGCATATAGATGGGCAGGCTGTGGGGCTCCGACCCTATATCAGTGTCTGGGGGTGGATGTTTACAGCTCCTGAAGACCCAGGGGGCGTGTGCTGCTGTGTGCTCTTTTAGTTTTGCCATCTGTAGGTGGCTTGTGTTAATCAGCTCGATTAGGCCCTCTACTTTGTCGCAAGGACACATGGTTTTCTGTATCCCGGGTTCTTGCCTTGGTGCACTTGAAGAATCGGATCACACTTGGGCTTGGAGAAGGAGTGTAAGGTTTTATTGAGTAGAGGCAGCTCTCAGCAGATGGGGGAAGCCAGAAGGGGATGGAGTGGGAAGGTTTTCCCCTGCGGTCGGGCCACTCAGTGGCCTGCGCTCTCCCTACGACTGCCCCTTGATATCCTAACGTTCAGCTGCTTGTGTCTTCTTCCGCTGATGTGTTGCTCTTGATGTCCAACCACCTGTGCGTTCCTCCACTGATGTGCTCCTCTTCACATCCAGCCACCTCTATGTCTGCCTGCTAGGGTGTTTGGGGTTTTTATAGGCACAGGATGGCCTGTGTGGCAGGCCACAGGTGGCAGGCCAGGCTGGTCTTGGGAAATGCACCATTTGGACAGGACAACAAAAATGCCTGTTCTCACCTAGGTCCGTGGGCACAGGCCCGGGGATGGAGCCCTAGCCAGGGTCCATGCCCTTTCCTTCCCTACTTCTGTATCATTTAAAGGAGCCATGCCCTTCCCTTTCCAGCACTTGTGTATCATTTCCCCCCTCTGAAGAGGTACATCTAGCTACTGTTAGAATATGGGTTAGCTGCTTCCTGCTGACAGAGGATGTTGTTTTGGGGAAAATGGCAGTCAGATTCCTCTCAGAAGTCTATCTAAGGGTTCCCAGCAAAAGGGAGCCATTGTCTGAGGCTCTGCTTGCCTGGCCATGTGGAGTTTGATGGCTTCTAGGTGTGCGAGAAAAAAAACAAGTTTTATAAGGTTAAGTATGCATGGGTTAAACATGTGTATTATACAAGAAATAATTTAGTGCCAAAGGTGACAGAGATAATAAGTGAAATATAGTAACAACCACATTGTACCCTGAGCTGTTTCACCCTGGTGAAAGGAATTAAACCTTTTATGGGAGCAGATACACGTTAGAAGAGATAACTCTTCTTGCCATGTCTTTAGAAGTTAACAGTTGTACTCTGGGAATTCTGGAGTTTGTGGACTTGCTCAGTGACCATTAAAGCTTTTGCCTCTTTCCTGTATTTCCTTTCTCTTTCCTGGGCCTCTTGTCTTTGTTATAAAACACCGAGGTGGCCACTTTCAGGAGGTCCTCCAATGTACTCTCTGGTCCCAGGGCCTGTTTCTTCAACTTCCTCCTGATGTCAGGAGCTGCCTGAGTAATAAGTTTATCCTCTCGGATTCATTGTCCCTCAACTGAAACAGGAGATGGAGAGGTGTGCTTTACCAAGGCCTCCCTTAGCCTTTCCAGGAAAGCAGAGGGATTTTCATCCAATCCCTGGTCGATCATGTACAACGTAGTATAATTCAGAGGCTTGGTCTTAGTCCTATGTAAGCCCTCCATTATGCACACCTGAAAGTGTCTCCTTTTCCAGGCTTCCATCTCATCACTGGGATCCCACTTAGGGTCATTTACTGGTACTGCTTCTGTTCCAGTTGGATAATATTTGCCCCTTTCCCTGATGCTATATGTGATGCAAAGCTCATCCCCAAATCTCTCTGCTGCTTGCAGAGCAGCCTGTTTCTCATTGTCCATCAGGGTCTGATTCAAAAGTAACAACGTCTCTCCAGGACAGTTCAAATATTTGAGTGAAATTCTGGAAAGCCTCTACATATCAGGGTCATCTGAAAACTTGCCAAGATCCCTCTTAATTTGCTTTAAGTCCTGTAGGGAGAAGGGGACCTGGACCTTACTGGGCCCAAATTCACTGGTCATCTGTTGGAGGGGCAAGAGTGAGACTGGGGCTTGTTTAGGGTGAGGATTTCTAGGATGGAGCAAGTGAGAGGCTGAAGCTGGATAGGGAGGTCAGGGAGGACCTGGAGGAGCAGGGCTGGAGGGAGCTGGCTCCTCTGCTGGGGGTGCCTTTGGGACTTGCATCTTTAATTCCCTGGGCTTACCCTTTGCAGCCTTCCCTAAGATGGCAAACAGGAGGGCTGAATCCATCCTACATTGTCGGCAAAGGTCTGGATTGCCTTGCAAGGTATAGAAAGCCTGCACATATGGGGCCTCAGACCATCTATCCTCACATCTACAGAAAAGTTCCAACTGCCAGATGGTATCAAAATGAATGGTTCCTTCCTGTAAATCAGAAAACCCTTCATGTAAATCATGATTTGGCCAAACCTTTGTGCAGAGGACTATGAGGTGCTTTTCCTCCGGATTCGGAGGGTCAAAGTAGTCCTAGATGCACTCCAGAACAATGATTCTAGATGCACTCCAGAACAATGAATCTAGATACACTCCAGAACAATGATTCCAGATGCACTCCAGAGGAGTATAGCTGGGAATGGTGAAGAGAACTGGTTGCCCATTCTGAAAGACAGGGAAGAGAGGCATCCCTCATTTCCTTCCTTCTTTCAGCAAAAATTCAGGCTGTGATGGAGAGAGAAAGTGAGCATCCTCCCTTCACTCTCCACCTTTTGTGCCTGAGTCCTGGAGACCTTGCCAGGTGCCAGACCTAGGTACCAATGTGGTATGTACCCATGAAGCAGGGAAATGCTGGAGAATAGGAGTTTAACCGCCCTCAGGTCCCCTGGGCCTGTTTATGCCATGAAGCATGCTCCTTCTGTGGGGTGGGGTTCAGTCGGCAGGAATTGGCCCTGCCCACTTACATTGTGCTTGTTGCCTGCCTTTGGGTCCCTCAGACCTGATCTTTCTTTGTAGGGCCTCAGCCTGAAGCTTAGAATCGAGTTTGGGGCTGAAAAGATAATTTAGAGGCTGTTTGTATCTGTTTAGAGTGTCTCAAATGTGCCCTGCTGAATTTGCAGTTCTCAGCCAGCAGGGATTTTTCCTCTGGTAACTTCTCTATCAGAAACAGAGCTGGGAGGGTGAACCCTCTCACTTAGAAAAGGGGGGAAAAAAAAAGATAAAAACAGTTAAAGGGGCAAAAGAGCTCCTGGTCTAGCCCGGAATTGAAACGGGAAAAGTTCCCTTGTTCCCCTCACAGAGTGTGCAATGGGAGTGTGGCTCACTTCTTCAGTGCTCCGCTGCTCAAACCTCTAGGGGAGGACACGGATGGGCAGGCTGTGGGGCTCTGACCCCACGGCAGTGTCTAGGGGTGAATGTTGAAAGCTGAAGCCCTAGTGGGTGTGTGTTACAGGGTGCTCTTTTAGCTTTGTTGTCTGTAGGCAGCTTGTGTTAGTCAGCTCATTTAGACTCCTGCCTTACTGAAAGGACAGAGGGCTTTTTGTATCCCAGGATTATTGCCTTGGTGTACCGGAAGAACTGGATCACACATGGGCTTGGAGAATGACTGCAAGGTTTTATTGAGTGGAAGTAGCTCTCAGCGGATGGAGGAAGCCAGAAGGGAGATGGTTTTCCCCTGGAGTCAGGCTGCTGGGCAGCCCGGGCTCTCCTCCTACTGCCCCAGACAAACTCCGCCTCGTTCTGCAGGTTGGAGGCCTGCTGGAGTCCCAGTGCCTGTCGGTGTGTTCTGTCCAGCTGCCTGTGTGTTCCCGCGCTGATTTGCTCCTCTCAGCGTCCAGCCAGCTGTGTGTCTGCCTGCTAGGGTCTTGGAGTTTTTATAGGCACAGGATGGGGGCGTGGCAGGCCAGGGTGGAAATGCACCATTTGGGCAGGAAAACAAAAATGCCTGTCCTCCCCAAGGTCCATGGGCACAGGCCAGGAGGTGGAGCCCTAGCCAGGGACCATGCCTTCCTCTACCCAGCACTTCCCTTCCCCGCTTCCGTATCATTTAAAAGGATCATGCCCTTCCCTTCCCAGCACTTTCCTTCCCCTGTTCTGTATCATTATGCTACCAGTTTCAGTGAAGTATAGAAAACTTACCTCTCTTTACACTTCATCTTTCCCTATTTGTAAAATAATTACCTCATATAGTTCTCCTACATTTATTCAGAACATCAAGCAATATAATAATTTTTGCTTCAACTGTTAAACGTAATTTAGAACACAAGAGAAGGAAAGCCCATTGAATTAATCTATATTTTTACTTACTGTGTTCCTTTTTTATTTCCTGATATTCCAAGGTTCCTTCATTTTATCATTTCTTTTCTGTTTAGAGGGCTTCCTTTAGTCGCTGTTTTAGGTTAGGTCTGTTGGCTGGGCTCAGTGACTCATGCCTGTAATCCCAGCACTTTGGGAGGCTGAGGCAGGCAGATCACCTGAGGTCAGGAGTTCAAGACCAGCCTGACCATCATGGAGAAACCCCATCACTACTAAAAATACAAAATTAGTTGGGCATGATGGCACATGCCTGTAGTCCCAGCTACTCTGGAGGCTGAGGCAGGAGAATTACTTGAACCCGGGAGGTGGAGGTTGCAGTGCGCCGAGATCAAGCCATTGCACTCCAGCTTGGGCAATAAGAGCAAAACTCTGTCTCAACAAACAAACAAACAAACCCGAGGTTTTCTTAGTTTTAGTTTTTCTTAAAATACCTTTATTTCCTTTTCAAACCCGAAAGATGGTTTTGCCAGATATAGGGTATGTATTGCTGGGCAATAGGATTTGGAGGACGGTGAAAATACATTTCACCCAGCACTTGAAATATATTGTGCCATTTGCATCTGGCCTGCATGGTTTCTGATAAAAAACAAAACAAAACAAACAAACAAAAAACTTTGCTATAATTTGAATTGTTTCTCTACCATAGGTAAGGTGACATTTCCTTTGACTGCTTTCAATAATTTTCCTTTGTCTTTACTTTTCAGAAGTTTAGTTATGGTGTGTCTTGGCACGAATGTCTTTGGTTTTTTTGTTTGTTTGTTTGTTTGTTTGTTTGGTTTTTTTTGGATTTTCTCAGCTTCTTGAGTCTATAGGTTTATGTCTACTGACAAATTTGAAAAGTTTTCAGTCATTATTTCTTGGAGTGTTTTTTCACCCTTCCCTCCTCTACTTCTGAGACTCTGATAATACAAATATTAGATCTGTTGTTATAGTTCCACAAGTCTCTAAGGCTCTGTTTATTTTTTTAGTCTATTTTATTGAGTATATTTTTTGTAATTCAGTTTTATCATCTTATCAGAGAAACCTTTATTTATTTATTTATTTATTTATTTATTTATTTATTTATTTTTGAGACAGAGTCTCACTCTGTCACCCAGGCTGGAGTGCAGTGGTGCGATCTCAGCTCACTGCAACCTCCACCACCCAGGTTCAAGCAATTCTCCTGCCTCAGCCTCCTGAGTAGCTGGTACTACTTGGTGCATGCTGCCACACCCAGCTAATTTGTTGTATTTTAGTAGAGATGGGGTTTCACTGTGTTGCCCACGCTGGTCTTGAGCTCCTGAGCTTAGGCAATCCGCCCGCCTTAGCCTCCCAAAGTGCTATGATTACAGGCGTGAGTCACTGCTCCAGGCTATTTCATTTTTTATTGGTTACTTTAGGATTTCTGATACCCTTACCTCGCCACAGGTTACTTTTAAAGGCCATTACACCACTTAAAATACAGTATAAGAACCTAACAACAGTATACTTCCACTTTGTCCTTCTACTTTTTGTACCACTATTGTCACACATTTTACCGATGTTATAAACCCTATACTTGATCACTATTATTTTTGTTTAGTCAATTACTGCATAAAGATATTTAAACAATAAGAAAATACTCACATATCTACCTACATAGTTATTATTTCTGATGGTTTTCATTTCTTTGTGCAGATCCATATTTCCTTCTGATATCAGTTTCCTTCCACCTAAAGCGTGTCCTTGCATGTTTCTTGTAGTGTGGATCTGCTACTCACAAATTATTTTAGCTTCTTTATGTCTAATAAGTCTTTATAGTGCCTTTGCTTTTGAAAGATATTTTTGCTAGGTACAGAATCTGGGTTCAACATTTTTGCTTTCAGTACTTTAATGATGTTGCTCCAGTCTTCTCACTTGCCTTGTTTCTAGAGAGAAATCTACTGTCATCCTTATCTTTGCTCCTTTGTACATAAAATAACTTTTTTTTTTTCTGACTGCTATTGATTTTTCTCTTTGTCACTGATTGTGAGCAGTTTGATTTTGATGTGACTTGCTGTCATTTAAAAAAATGTTTCTTACGCTTGGGGTTCATTGAGCTTCTTGGATCTGTCAATGTATAGTTTTCATCAAATTTGAAAAATTGTCCGTTATTCAAATATGTTTTTCTGTTTCTTTTCCCAGAAGCACCAATTACACATATATTAGGGTATCTGAAGTTGTCCCACAGCTTACTGATGCTCTGTACATTAAAACAGTTATCTTTTCTTTCTGTGTTTCATTGTGGTTTGTTTTTATTGCTATGGCTTCAAGTTCTCTAATCTTCTCTTTTGCAATGTCTAATCTGCCATCAATCGTATTTTGTGTATGTTTCAATGTACTTACTGAAAATTTTAAATCTACTACTTCAATTTAAATCTTTTATTTCGGAACTTCTACATCTCTGTTTAGTTTTTCAACATATAAAAGACAGTGATAATAGCTGGTTTAATATTTTATTGCTAATTCTGATATCCGTGTTAGTTCTGAGTTGACTCTAGTGGATTGCTTTTGCTCCTCCTTATGGGTTGTGTTTTCCTGATCTTTTGCATTCAAAGTTTTATTGGATTCCAGGTTAGGAATTTTTCCTGTTGACTATTGGATATTTTTGTATCTATTCCTAGTTACTTCATCTTGGCTAGAAGAGGAGGTCCCACTTTATCCTTTGAGATGCCACCAGCCGTTGGGGCTTCAGGAGGGGCAGAGCTGGGCATTAGGCATCTTCTCAGGTTATAGTAGGGGAGTGTGTTGGGCTGGTCCTCTGAGGATGCTCAGGGTTTATTCTGCAGTGCTGCAAGATGGCTTGCTCCCTCCCAGAATTCTCTTTCTCTGTCACACTCCATTGTCAGGACCATATTTTCTATGGCATAATGGCATCTTGTTTGGGGGATAAGGAAAGCAAAGAAACTTGAACTGATCTGCTCTATTTGCCTTAATTAATGACAGAGGCAAGAACCATTATTTTCTTCTTTACCAAATGTATTTTGCTCTCTTCTTTCTTAATTCTTTTGTTCTTTTATAATGTTTATGCACTGATAATTCCATAATAAATAAGACAGGTAAATTTTTATAATCTCCTGCAGCTTATTTTGTAGTGAAGTCTGAATAGATGTCCACATTCTAATCCCCAGAACCTATTAATTTGCTACCTCACATGGCCAAAGGGACTTTATAGATGCAACTGAGGATCGTGAGATGGTGACATTATTCTTGATTGTCCAGGTGGGCCCAGTGTAATCACAAGGGTACTTATAAGAGGGAGGCCAGAAGCAGAGGTAGAGGTGATGCAACAATGGAAGCAAGGGGCAGAGTCGGTGGGGGGGTGGGCGGTTTAAAGATGCTGTACTGTTGGCTTGAAGATAGAGGATGGGACCATAAGCCAAGGAATGTAGGCAGCATCTAGACGGTGGAAAAGGCAAGGAAACAAATCTTCCCTAGCACTACCAGAAGGATTACAGGCCTTGATTTTGGCACAACAGAATTGATTTCAGACTTCTGATCTTCAAGACCCCAATGTAATACATTTATGTTGTTTTAAACCACTAAGTTTATGGTAATTTGTTATAGCGACAATAGAAAACCAATATGGAGTCAAATATTAAACAAATAAATAGCTAATAAATTACAGGTAGTGCTTATTACTACAGAGAAAATCAATAGAGTATGAATGATGCAGTCAGAGAGAATAATAGGTGTATCTGACAATGCTGAGGGGACCCAGTTTGGATTGAGTGGTCAGGAAAGGGCTTTCTGCAGAGGTGACTAATCTGTGTCCTGAAGGATGAAAGAAGCCAGGTATGTTAAGCTCCCTTCTCTTTCTTTTCTGGTCCAGTTCAAACTCCCTACTTTCATTCTTGCCAAAAACACTAGAATAAGAGATAATACAATTACAGTTTGCTTTTAACCTAGAGATTAACAGAAAAAAAGTGAATTTAATTTTTAGGAGGAAGTGTCCCATCCAGTTCAGAAGGACTTTCTGGCTGAAGCTGATCGAACAAACGCCCTGATATTCTTTGTACACCAGCATCACTCACCCTTGAACTTGGAAGACAGCTCATAGGGCAGTCAGTACAGCCTTGCAGCTTGCAGAGAAGAAGGAATCTTGGTAAGAAAATTAACTTGTCCATAGTTGCTCAGCTAGTTATCAGCGGAACAGGGCCTGGAGCTTAGAGCTGGTATCCCAGATCTGTGCTTTCCTCTTTGCAAAACCAATATTAGTTTCAAATTGTTGGGTTGGGCTCCTGAAACCAATCATCTGACCAAGTCCTCGAAATGGCTTTGGGCACAAACAGCTTCATGAAGAAGGGAGAGAGGCAGGCCTGAGCTCAGAACTTTTGTAGAACCCAGGAGAAGGAGCTCAGGGCTGATAGTAAGGCCATCTGACAAGTGAGATGTTTGGTGAGTGCCTGAGCACCAATGCCACAATCCCACAGAAGGGGTAGAGCTGCTCCTACTGGCTCCAGGCCAGAGAGGCTGACGATGACAGCAAGGGTCCAGCCAAGATGGCCCATCACTGCCTTCCTGTAGCCACCTCCTGTCCTATGACTACAGATCAGTCAGTGAGTGGAAATGACCATTGAGAAGGAGAACTGGGTCAGGACTTCCAGTGCCTCTCCTGCCACCACCAGTGTCAACATGGAATGAGTGCCCTGAGCTGTTCTAAGAATGCGAACCCACTTCCATGAAGGTGACAGATATCCATTGAACTTTGTTCTGTACACAAGTATGCTAGGTCTAGCAGGTGGGAAAGGGAATGGGGTGGCAAAGGGATGAAAAGGAGGGTGGGATGTGGTAAGTACCAGGGCTTATGAGTTTTTTGCTGCCCTTTAGACCATAGGGGCTGTGTGGATTCTCAGAGAATGCTGGTTAGGGAAATTCACTAATTTAGTCACTGGATGCTTATCAATTGGCTTTGGTACCTGGGACTGTGCTACACACATTCATAAACCTTAGCTCACTTAATATCTGTAACATTTCCTTCCAGATTTGTCCTTCTTGTCTATATCCTGCACATGAGGCAACTGCAGTCTGGTGTGACTTGCTCAAGATTGTGAGATGCAGGTCTAGGTCCTCTGTAATCATTGCTACTCGCACAGAATAAGTGAGCGAATGAGTGAAGGAATGAATGGGAGACAGATATCCGTGACAGCTAGCTTAGTGTCCAAATGAGCAGTGAGGGCTGAGGAAGAAAAGATGCCCATGGACGGGGTTGTCAGGAAAGGGTTGGCAGGGAAGAGAGCGATCGGCCCCTGCTCGTGCCAGGCTGATAATCTACTTGGCGAGAGAAGACATCCATGAAAAATGATGGAATAATTTATACCAATAAATATGTCAGGAAATGTGAATAGAACCACACACAAATTCTAGTGGGGGAAGAGAGAAAGATCCAACTTTAGGAGGTGATGATAGTCAGGGTTTCAGGAGGAGATCCTTAGGGAAGGGAGGATGTCTGTCTGGAGGAGAATGGGTGACATGTTTCCTGAAGGGGCAGGCAGGGGAGCACGTTCTGTGAGAGAATGTTGTGTATAAAGCCAGGCCCTGGCATGGGGTGGGGCTGTCGGGGCACAGCACTGGGCATTGCACATCTGAACGGAGGGGTTGGAGGAGGAGGTGGCAGCTGGAGGGGGCACCGCCAGGCAAAGGGGACTAAAGCTTGCAGGGATTTGAGAGAGAACTGAATTGGTTGAAGCTGCCCAGAGAGCTTGTCCCTTTCCTGAAGCTCAGAGCTAGTGCCAACCCAGATTAGGCTGCCTAGACCCCAAGTGAATAAGATCCCTGTCTTGCAAGGAATCATATTTCTGAAGCACCATATTTTTTCCTGAGCATCTTTTATGGCTCCCAGCTCCCAGAAGCTGTGGTCCTCAGTTCTTAACTCAGCAATTCTGTTCCCTAGGCTCAGGTCACAGTACACATCAAAGCTTTGCCTTCTGCTCTCACTCATTCACATTCTCTGATGCAGGTGCTCCAGCCTTTACTGACTTCCCGGGTATGCGGAGCCTTCCTCCTGGGGAACCACTGCTTGACCCACCCTTTGCCCCCAACCCTCATCCCATGTCTATTTCCATCTGTCTTTCTGAATTCTACTCATTCTTTGAGATCTAACTCAAGGCCTGTCTCCTCTAGAAAGCCTACTCTGGCTTCCCTAGTTCAGAGTGGCCTCTACCTTCCTTGAATTCCCATAGAATTTATTGTCCATGTAGCACCCTACTCTTGGGTTGTTCATTGTGCTGCTGTGGGGAAAAGGTTACTGGGTTGGTAAGATCTGGCTTCAGAGCCCATGTGACTTTCAGTATGTTAGTAAACCTTTTTGTGCTATGATTTCCTTTTTTGTAAAATAAATGTAAATGGTGATTTTGTCATAAATCTGTTGTGAGGGTTAAGACAGCCTAGTACGTAAGATATGGCTGTTCAGTACTTGGTGACCAATAAATGTTTGTAGAATAAATGTGTGCTTTTCTCCTCCCATCAGTGCCTCCCAAGCAAGGGGTTTCAGAGTATAAGGGGTCAGGCACTTCTTTCCATGCCATGGGGACCCAAAAGCCCAAACTGGGCCCAAAGGAGATGGGGGAGAGATCACTAGCTGACTCCCTTTAGTGTGCAGGCCGACAGGGCCCCACAATTTCCAACCTACTGTCCCTGCTTTCCCTGACTCCAGCACAGGCACAGGCACAGGCACAGGTTCTAGGCTCACTGCAGAGTGCTGAAAAGCTGAAGATCACAGCCAGGGATGATTACTAAGCTCCTTGGTGCTTTTGGTCCCGAAGAATCTGTCTACTGTCTTTCTCAGAGTTTCAAACAGTTTCTCAAGGATGCCCCTACCCCCAGGGATTTGTTCCCCTCTTTTGTTGGTCACAAACAGCCCTACTTTCCTAATGAGCTGCTAAGGAGCTGTCAATTATGCAGGCAAATAAAGAGGCCGGAAATTATTACTAGCCCAGAAATGAACAGAAGGAGGCAGCTTCCCTTAAACCTCCTGGGCTGGCCCCTGCCCTTTCCTGAGAAAGCTGGGCCAGGGGCAGGGCAGGAAGGCTGGCCTGCCTGTCCCCACAGCTAACAGCAATCAGGCTTTCTTCTTCCCATGCAGCCCTGTCTATTCCGAAGGTTGCCCCCAAGAAGCAGGTCAAAACTGGAGGGAATTGTCCATATATATACATACTTTATTGTTTCTATGATATATTTCACAATTACACACACACACACACACACACACACACACACACACAAAGAAAAATGAATTAGCAGCTATTGAACATATGTGGTAGGCATAATTTCTTTTTCTAAAAAATAATTCTTCTTATTAACCTTTCTTTTACTTTATATGACTATATATTTGTGTCTCTCCAAAAATCAAGGGCAGTTGTTACTCAATAAACCTTCACTTCATTCAATTGGGAAAAGAAAGAATATAAGAGCCCACTGGGCTGGGCCAAGCAGAGCCAGGAAGTAGGCCTGGGATAGTTCATCTTCCCATCCCACACCTCCCAGCACTTTCTTTCCTCAACCAAGCCCCCTTTCCTGCTTCCCAGGGACCACCTGTTTTTCACATTCTAGAACATGCAAAGTGTTTCAGTAAAATATTTGACCAGGACACCCTGTGAAGTAAAGATTAGGAGTGTGGGTTTTCAGTATCAGACTGCTTGGGTTTAAATACTATCTCCCCCTCCTATTTGGTAAAGTAGCTCTACCTCTCCATGTGGCAGTTTCCATATTTGTAATAGGCAGATGTAGGGGAAAGAAAGAACTTTTCTTTCTATTTCAGGTTCATAGCTGAGGCTCCTATAACAAAAGACAGATTAATACACGAAAGGCATACAAATTTGTTTAATATAAGTTTTACATGACATAGGAGCCTTCAGAAATGAAGACTAAAAAAAATAAAGAAACCTGTGTATTTTTATGCTAAGTTTGATGAGAAGTAGATCGTTGTGGAGAAGTAGGACTGGACAAAGGTGGTGTGAGCTGAGGGTAATAAATTGGAACTTAGTAAGGCTTGTGTGTTCAAATTCTTCTCCATGTTCTTTGCATTTTAATGGTCTCTGTGTCATCAGAGTTAAGGATCTTCCTTTTCTTTGGGTGTAGAGAGGACACCTCTCACATGAGGGTTTTATGGGCTACTTCAGGGGAAGGTCAGGAAATTATTTCTAGGTTTTATGGCCTGCTTCAAGGAAGAAAGGCAGTGGCTGGTGAAGCGGGTGTTTGACAGTGATATTCATGCTTCTGCTGTTTTCTCAAATGTCAAGGTGCTATATTTTGAGGTAGTGTGTCTTGAATCCCATCATAGACAATTATAACCTTACTTGGAGCTAATGGTACCTAGCACATAGTAAGCTCTCAATCACTGCCACAATGATTCAGTTACCTCCGATGGCAATCACAGCAACAGAACTTCACAATGAGCAAAGGTGCTTTCTTAACCCTCACAAAGACCCTGTGTGGGGAGATCTGTTGTTCCCATTTTTCCAGTGAAGAAACTGAGGCTCAAAGAAATTAGCCTGAGGCCACCAGGTAAAAGTCAAACTATCATTATTTGAGTCTAGAAATCTTGTTCTTTGCGTTAGAGGTGCTGACTACTAAACATTATTGTGTTGGCTCTGCCAAGGGATTTGCATTTTAATGGTGGCCAGAGGTCCTACGTTAATGGACAAAACTATGGATACCTAATCATAGAATCTTAAAATGTCACCTATGGGGATAGGTGAAAATGGGCAATGGCAGGTATTAAGTTGGGGAAGAGGAAATAATTTTGTTTTCTTTTATGAATAGCAGGGAGGAAAAGAGACAATTTTCCCTGCTTTTGAAATCATGATACATAGGCATAAACTCTTTTGTTCTAAACTGATCTAAAAGGAAGAAATCTCAATCAGGAAAAAGGAGGGCTGAGGAGGTGGGACTTCAGGCCTGCAGGGTTCTAGTTAACCATTGCTCTTGGGTCTTTGGAATTTGGAGAAGCTTTAGGTGGTCTACAGGTCTAGGGAGGAGCCTGAGAGGCGATTCTAAGCTGGAACCAACATCTACAGAAGAAGCCTTCAGGATCTGCCAGAAAGCTGAAGGCTGAAGGATGAATCAGTCAAAGTCTTCAGCTGCAGATACCCATGGCCAAATGCAAGAGGAAATGGGCTGAAGCAATTGCAAAGGGAATCCAGTTAGGATCAGGAGCTGAGAAGCCCTGGGCTGGCACTGGCTTTAAGCAAAGCTAGATTCAGGGGCTCAAATGGTGTCAAGTCTCAGTCCTTTTCCATCCCTCAGCTCTGCCTTCCAGAACTCATTCTCAGACTCCTCAGGATGCCTCCCGGCAGGACCACCATAAGGTCTTCCCTGATGCTAGCAGTCCTGGTAATAGCAGAAGATAACTCCTAAACATATCATCAAGGTTTGGTGAGGAGACCAAAAGCCACTTTAGGTATCTGGAAGACGAATGAATCCAATACAGGAAGTTAAACTTACACAACCATTGGAAGGGCTGGAGGAGCAAACACCAAAAAGGCAGCTGCTAACCTCCAGGAAATCTGGATGCAGGAATCTCACTGAGGCTGCCACTAGTGATCTCAGGTGCCTGTAGTGCCCAAGTGAGTGATTCACAGGAGAATGCCTGGAAACCTGCAAATCTTCATGTAGCTGAAGAAAAAAAAATGACTTATTCTTCTCTTCTATCTTTTACATCTTGAACAAGAGCATCTCCTTGGTGGACCCTTACAGGGACCAGGCTGTCAAGGGCATCTGGGAAAGATAATGTACTGGCTGTCTGCCCTGCATACCAGGGAAGAACTGACAATGGTGGGGACAGTACTAAGTATCAACAAATAGCCCCTCTCTCACTAGTTCTCTTGCAAAGGGTTCATTGTGTTTTCTTGGCTTTGCCTGGATTAGGTGACGATCCCTGAACAAAGCTCTGGGCTGGGACTAAGCTTTCACATGTTTTAGAGGTTTACCAAGTCGCAAGACCCCCTGAAGCTGGGAACTGAGTCAACTGCATTTGAAGCACTAGAACTGAGAGTAGGGAAAGGTGTCTCTGGAAAGGAAATTTGGAGTATTGTTACTAAAAGAAGCAGGAATTAATACTCAGGAGCCAGGAAAACATTCACATTATAATTCCTGTCTTGAACAGACAATTCAAAAACTGACTTCAGGGCCAAATGGATACTGGTTCAAATACCCATATGTTGTGGGCAAATGTCTTAAACTTCTTGGAGCTTAATTTCTTCCTGAGAGTAACAAGATGATGCTATCTACTTAATAGAATTAGTGTAAGACTCATGAGTAATAACTGCCTATGCTACTACCTGGTACAGAATATGTGAAAAAAAATGTTCATCTATTTTCTTATCTTTCCTTTCTGTTTATTTACTAATTGATTCAATAAATATTAACTAGGAACCTACCATATCTATTAGCACTATGCTAGATGCTGAGAATCAAACATGAATATGATACAGTTTCTGATCTTTACTAGACCAGAGTCTAGGGGGTCACATAGTTATAACAAATACCAAAAAGTGTGTTAAGTGGAGTAATGCATTATAACATAAAGTCTCTCTATTCTGATGCAAGGAGATGTGCATTAAATGACATTTCACTAATATCTAATATCACCATTACATGCAACCAAGGCTATCTTGGGAAAAGTGGAGTTGCTGTCATTGCTCCGGCTTCCTCCTTATCCCTACCATGGCCCAGAGCTGCCTACAGGCAGCCAACTGGATGGCTCAGTTCATTGTGATCCCTTCTTCTTTCTCCACAGCACACAGCATGGTGCTGTTTTCCACAAATAAGAAATGCACGGCTGAGGATTCCTGAAAATCAGATAACTACCCGCAAGATAAACCAAGCTGGTTGTTCTTTTACCTCTCTGATTCTCTCCTCTGCTTGGTTCCCTCTCCCTTGGTTTGGACTGTGCCTGGCTCCCAGGGATCTGGGAGGGCATGAGGTCAGGGAGGTTGCTGGGCTTAGTTCTTCCCTTGCAAGATAATTCTTAAGGCCTACGAGGAACAAATTTCAGGCTTTTAAGCAACTTGGTCAATTAGGGGTTAAGCTCCCAAGGAAAAGGTTCCTGGATGCCCTGGCTGGCCTGTCTCTTCACTTAACAATGACAAAGCTTCTTCTCTGCAGTAACCTTTGCTCTAATTGCACACTCGCCATCATTCAACTGGACTCACAATTCTTTGCCACGTAGGGAAATGATAAGAGACTGAAGGGCTGTGAAAGTTCAGCTCTTGGCTTCGTGGCTTTTTGCTGCAAATGCCACTCAGGCCCCTGCAGTAGCAACGTGCCACCATCGCTCCAAAGTCCAAATGCCCTGATAGCAGGAGTGCTGGGGGGTCAGAGCTGTGGCAATGATGGGGAAGGATGGAAGAGAGCAGCAGGGGGGACCCTCTGAGGTTGTGGTTCCAATGCTCAGCTGTCACAGAGATGGCACTGAGAAGGGCAGCAGAACCCAAACAGCACCCAGGCTGTGTCCAGATGCGGTGCTGCATTCACCCAAAGGTCTGACTGTGGGCAGGTCAGAGAGGGTGAAGGACCTGAAGCAGGTCCAGATAAGAGGAAGCAAAGTGAGGAGTGGATGGAAGGTGCCAGGCTGTCTCTTGAGTCTTAGGTGAAAATACCAAGGCTGGCAGATGGCAGGGTCTCCATTAGATCATCCTGGGGAAGAGGCTGAGCTAGAAACATCACAGGGAGAATGGGACAGCCAGTCCCAACATCCACTGGAGCGCCAATGTAGGGCCTGCTCCTGCCTTTGCTCAGGCCTTCAGGACCTCCCGCTGAGGTGACTGGGCCCGCTCACAGGCTTGCAGTCTGGGCTCTCTGCTTCTGCCCTCGCTGCTGTCAGGGTAAGCTTCAAAAAATATAAGCAGAGCCATTCACCTTCCCCTAAATCTTTCAACAACTCTCAAAGGCCTAAAGGATAAGTTCAAACTCTTTGGCATGACCTTCTCTGGTCATCTCAGAATTGGCCTCAACCTAACTTTCAAGTCTCAGATTCTATAACATCCCTCTGCATGCCTTGGGCTCTGTGCACCCCGCTGAATTCTCCCTTACCTGAGCATGCCAGGCACTGTCCTTTGCTGGCATGGCCTTGTCTGTATCTGATTATCTTCTGTTTTTTGCCTGTGGGCATTTAACCTACGTTTCAAGTGCCTCTGAAAAGCCATCACTAATCTCAGGTGAGAATTTTTGGCTTCTTGCACCTCCTGATTTGACTCTAACTGGAGATAGGCCCACCTCTTTGAAGTTGTAAGTGGATTGAGGTCAATGACTGTGTAAAAATCATTTGGTGCTGTCTACTGTGCCTAGCTCAGTGCCAGGCTTATAGCGAGTGCCCAGTGGATGGTGAAGAAATGAACCAGAAGCCCTTGCTCGAGGTGGGTGGTAATGAACCACAGAGGTACTTCCAGGAAAGGCAAGGTAGTAAAAAAGCTGTGAAGAGTTGCGTGTCCCTTTTCTTTAACTATCATTATTCATTTGCCAGGCTGAGCTCAGCAGCCCTGCCACAGAGGGATATAGAGTTGGAAGCCTGGAGGCCTGTTCCAGATGGGCCCAGCTATTCTTGGGAGCTTTTTGTGTAATAAAGAGAGTCCCCCGACTGGCCCACTGACCGTTCCCCAGGCCTCCTGAAGGCTGAGTTATCGCCTTGTGGTGCATAGCAGAAGAGCCACTTCCCTCCCCAGAGAAAGAAGTAAAAGCATGCGGGAGGGAGGGTAATAATAGCTTCCACTTATGGAGCATTTACAATGTGCCAGGCACTCTGCTAAGCATTTTTTGATATATTCTCCTGTTTCATTCTTAGGACACCTTGGTGAGTTAGGAATGATAAGAATGTGAGGCTCAGAATGCTTAGGTCACTTGCCTGAGATCACACAGTGAGGAGCTGGTGGAGCTGGACTCTGGACCCTGGTCTTTCTGACTCCAGAAGTCCACATTCTCATTAACTGCATTTTACAGTCAAGGGTTGGGACAGGGCATCTGCGGCTCTCCCGCTCTTTGGGAGGACCTCTGTCACCCAGAGGTTGGTTCCAGGGCTGTGGTTAGGCAGTTGGTTTGTGAGGGCCACTCTCCCCGCTGGGGGAATCTGAGGAAGAGAGAGAGCGAGAGAGAAGCGTGGGGGAGGGAGAGAGCCAGAGGGAGAGGACAGAATTTATTCCGCTGATTATGCTGCTCATTCTGTTGGGGGCAGCCTGGGTGACAGAAACATAGCATGCCAATAAAGAGTGTCTTTATGGCCCCACCGACCACAGGGGTTAGAGAGTCTCTAGCTGGAGATAAAGTCAGGAGAGATGGATTAGACCCTGTCAGGATCTCGGGCAGCAGAGAAAGGAAGAGGCAGGAAGTTCAGATGGAGCCTGCGGAACTTGGGGGCTGTGGGGGACGTGGCCCATCATGGCGGCCGCTACTCATCATACGGGGGGCGGCCGCTCTTCCTGTGTGCAAATTCCTGTCTGCTAAGCCTCTGCTTGCCTCTTTCTAAGAAAACTCTAATGTGGTACAAAGCGCATTCTAAAACCACATCTAATTACAAAAAAGAGAGTAAATCACCAAACAAAATTAGTTTTCAGAGTCCTGTATCACCAGAAAGAGTAATTAATAAGCAAAACAGGAAATGACCCAGCCAAGTCCTATAGCCTGCAAAGATGCTCTTCTCTCCTTGGTACACATTTGAGTGAGGAGTGGCAGCACCAAAACTTCAGAGCCCCAGAGGGCATTAAACATTACCTAGGGCTGCACACATTCTCAGAAGTTTGCATGCCTTTCAAACTTGGTTTGCAAAGTTTCTAGGTCATTCCTTCTAGGCCCCTTTCTTTCCCAGGCCTTGAGGCCAGAGTAAGGCAGCAGAATTAGAATAAATAGACCGTCCTCTCCTTTTCTCTCCCCCAGTGTAACAGGCTCTGGGCCAGAAACTCTCAAACCAATTGATAATAACAAGCTCAAGTTCAATGCCATTGGCTGTCTGGTGAGACCTCCCTGGCTTTTCTTGTCTCTGCTCTTCGGTTTGTATTTCTTTCTTTATTTATTCATTTTAATAGTAGCATCATATAAATAAAACACCATTACAAAAATGTCGCAGAAAGTTCAAAACTATTCATTATCCATTTCATACAGATTAAAATTGCCATCAAGGCTGTTTGGATTTGACTTGCGTTCTTTTCCTTCTAATGAGCCGGATAGAGAAGGCAAAAGATGCTAATTCATCCTTACATCTCTATCATATCTTGGCTTTTACTATATAAAGCATCAAGGTCGCATTCTGGGGAAATGTCTTTTTACCAAAGGTGCTATAATAATAATGAAGAAGCAATTTGTTTCAGCAAACTGCCTGCAGTAATGAGGCTTAATTATAACCATGTTATTAATACCGCTGCTTAAGGTAATTCACTTCTGAGCAGGGTGCAGAACAGTAAACTATAATTTAAACAAGAATCGAGACCTAATTTAAATCATCGGATCTACTGCGGAAAAAGGCAAACAGAGCGACTATATTCTGCACGTGATTTAGAGCTTCCCCTCAGTGCTATTTCCGGCGACTGTCAGAGGGGCAGGGAACTGGGATCTGGGTCTGGGTCCTTCCACTCTTTCAAGAGGCTTGGTATGTGATGCAGTTGCTGGACCTGTATCCAGGTGCCTGCTGCCTCTTGATCTTCATCCCCATATACGTAGAGGAGGTTGAGAGGCCAGGAGGAAGGTCCTCTTCATCTCAAGGACATCTCCAATGTGCTCTTGCACACATTTAAATTCCCCCACTAATACCCAGGCCAGACAGGATGAATGCCTCACCTAAGAACACACAGTTGGCTGCCAGGTGTGAACCAACATCTTCTGCTCCCCACACCAGTGCTTTTGCAGCAATATCAGCATCAACTAATGGTCTAAATGTCACTAGGCTGCTCTAACATGGCACCCAGGACATCTAACCCAACAATTCCAAGACCTCAGGTTGTTCCTCAGAATTTCCTGAGATGCCTGGTAGAAAATATAAGTCGGTGGGTCCTACCCCACCACCTAGATACTGATTTGTTTTTTAAAGTCTGGCTTTGGACCTGGGGATCCATGTGTTTATCAAGAACCCTGGTTTTCCAGATGCAGCTGGTCTAAGGGCCCAAGCATATATTTCATTCATCTGCCCAGCAGCACCAGTACATTTAAAATATACACAAAAGTGTGTGTGTGTGTGTTGTGATTTCTTGATTACCTCCTCTGAATTACATTTATTCATCCATCTATTCAACATTTGTAGGGTACCAATTATGTGCAAACCACAGTTTATGCACATCAGCTCTTCCTATTCGACTATGCTTTAATCCCTGCTGCTGTAGTTTCAATGAATTTTCCTCTTCTTAATGCAGAACTATATTCCATGTTTCTCTAAATAAAAAGAAACCGGAAATTGAGAACAGTCTTAAGTAGTGGTAGATATTATTAAAGACCATGTCTAGCTCTATGTTTTTTACCAATGCTCTGTGCATGTTCAATGTTACCAAGGTAAAGAGCTGTCCTTTCTAAGAGTCTTCATCAATGCTGGCTAACTAAGGCCTAAGAATTCCTTGGGCAGTAAAGGCTAAGTTAATGAGGCAGTTATGAATACTCTATCACTGAGAATTTACAAAGGAAGGAGAAATTTCTGGAGTGGGGGCAATGAAGACACTATTTGTAGTTTTAACTCCATGATAAATCATAGGGGCCTCTGCACCCAGTCAGTGGTCTTTGACTGATTATCTAATTCCTGCCTATCCATTCTCCATCCAACCAGTCAATCAGCCAATCTCTTCCATTGTTCTAACTCAAGCCACTGTCCTTGGAGCTAGGAGGATGCAGGGCATGGTGCGCTGTGAAGTGGAGAGAGAAGCCAGTAGACTGAAACCCAGAGCTCACCAAGAAGTCACATACCTTTAAAGACTATGGTCTGCCTTCAGAGCATGGAGCTCCTCATACTTCGCACTCTCAGCTCTTTCAAGCCCTATGCACAGAGGCAAGTACAAAGCAAAGCTAAATGTGGAACTGACTGCATTCAAACTGGACATCTTCTCCGAGGCAATTCTCCCCAGCAACCTTTCTCCTAAGTTCTGGATAACTTTTTTAAAAGGTTCACTGTTTTGTGAAATGTTAAGTGAGAAGGTATGATTTCAAATGGGTCAAGGACAATAGAAATTCTCCTTTAAA
>NW_016807677.1:2777189-2782647 GCF_001698545.2 Rhinopithecus bieti
GCAAGGAGGGCCAGCTGTGTGCAGCATCTGTTGTGTACAGCATTCAGGACAACGTCCACTTGGATCCTGGGCTCTCCTCACAGATGGAGGAGATAAAGGAAGGTCCCTCTCCTGGTCTCCCTGCCAGGGAGGCTGTTGCTGAGAGAGGGTAAGGGGCCTCCCAGAGTGCCCCTCAGATGGGAGCAGAAGGTTGGTATTGCTGACCTTGCATAAGCTTTTACCTGAACTTGGGCTCTTGCCTGTCTTTGTTCTGAGGTAAGATGGTGTGTGTGTGCGCGTGTGTGTTTGGAGGATGTATGAGGCAAGTTCAAGGTTGAAGGCAGGAAGCACTATAGCTATTTTATCTCTGTACATGTCATCTTGTCAAAAAATTCTGAGACTCTTCAAGTCCCAGGACCCTCACAAGTGAGGTCGCAATGTCAACCCACCAGCAGCTTGACTAGCTACAGGAATGGGAATGGGAATGGAGTTGCCTGGGCAGCTGAGTGAGGTGCTGGCCTCTGGTGCCCATACCTGCTTGCCTGTGCCCAGGGGTGGAGCCCCGCTGTCAGGAGGGCTGCTGTGGGGCAGGCCTGGCACCTCAGGAGCCTCCTCTGTCACCTGCTTGCTCAGGTCCTAGGGACAGGATGTCTTGGCCTCCTGTTCCTTGGAGTAGAGGGCAAGTTCTTGGTTGCAAACAAGAGGAAATTGTTCTGGGTGGAATAAATGGAAAGAAATTTTGTAGAGGGCCATCAGGGCCAAGGGATGTTCAGGTGGTCTGGGAGAGTAAAAGACAGGGAGGACAATTATTGATTTTTAGCAGATGTCTGGCCAGGACATCACCCCTCTGCTACATGGGGCTGTCCTGCCTCTCCCAGCTATTCCCTATGGCCCCTGCTACTGGACACCATTTCCCTGTGTTCTCATCTCCAGGGCCAAGGGTCCTTGAGTGCCACTCTCTCTGTCTCTTACCCACCCAGAACCAGAGGCCCACATGGGAGCAGGGGATGGGTTGGGCCCAGCCCACATACCAGGGCTGGGGCGTGGTAGGGTCTGTTTTTTTTTTTTTTAGGGGAGTTTGGACAGGGAAGAAGGCATATGTTCATCAGAGGAATGCTGAAGAATCTGGCACATCTTTTGTGGGGGAATTAATCAGAGTAACAAGGCTTAATAATGTTTTTCAAATAACAGGTTTTTTTCCCTTTTTCCTTCCAGAATATGATGGACAGATGGCAGATGGAGAATGAATGGGCTTAAATTACTGCAGAGGGTGGAGAGAAGATGTGTGAAGGAGTTTCCTGATGGTGGTGGGTGGGCTCTGGACCCCAGGGTGGGGTGACTCTGCAGCTGGTAGGCCCTCCCTGTGAAGAGAAAAGGGGATCTCCCCAGTGACTCCTTTTCCTATTGCTTCTCCTTGGAGACCTGGAGGCCCCTTAACTCTAGGAGGATTGGGGCAGCATCCTCTCCTGAGATACATGGAGGGGCATAATGATGGGCAGGTAGCAGAGGCTGAGCCTGGGGCTCTTGATCTGTGATTGTGCAAGAAGACACTAATGGGGCCTTTCCCTATTAGCCCTAAGGAATTAGACTGAAAGGAAACTCCTGATCTGAAATGGTGGCATTTGCTAAGTTAGAAAATGGAAGTACCACCCAGTCTGGGGGATCCCATAGGCACCCAGGAGTGCACCAAGCCACTAGGACCGAGTTCACCTGAGAGTCCCACCCTGCTTGGAATATGCAGACTTGGTGTCCTGTCCCTTTAAAGCACTCCATGCCTGGAAGTGCCATGGCCCACATGGAATGGGCCCAGCCAACAACTCTCAAGAAGCCCCAGCAACGAATGATGAGCATCTCCCCTGAACCCATCTCCCCGTGCCCGGTGTTTAAAGTGAATTGAAACGAGTATCTGATAAAATGAATAAACCTGTAAATGGAATCAAAAACCTTATGAACTTGAAGGAGAAATAGGAGTCCCAGGTCTGTTAAGTCTAAAGTGAATAAATCTGATCAACTCCCTGACAGTTTCTGCCAACGGCTTTTGAAGAGGAAGGAAAGGGGTGAGCAGAGAAATTGGGCAGAGGAGGGGGAAGAGTGAGTGGGGTAGGGGAGGCAGGCATGACTCAGTAATTTTTTTTTTTTTGTTTTTTGGTTGAGACGGAGTCTCGCTCTGCTGCCCAGGCTGGAGTGCAGTGGCCAGATCTCAGCTCACTGCAAGCTCCGCCCCCCCGGGTTTACACCATTCTCCTGCCTCAGCCTCCCAAGTAGCTGGGACTACAGGTGCCCGCCACCTCGCCCGGCTAGTTTTTTGTATTTTTTTAGAAGAAACGGGGTTTCACTGTGTTAGCCAGGATGGTCTCGATCTCCTGACCTCGTGATCTGCCCATCTCGGCCTCCCAAAGTGCTGGGATTACAGGCTTGAGCCACTGCGCCCGGCCATGACTCAGTAATTAAGCTATCACCAGGAGTCCCCAGTGTTCCTTAGCTGGACTAATAAATGGATGACAATAGGAATTCCTTGCAAGTCTGTCTGCTCCTATGTGTCTGCCCAGAGGACACCTCTAGAGAATAAGAGACTTGCATAAAATGGGGCCAAAGTCTCCTTTTGGGCCTTTCTGGACAAGGAGCTGAGGAAGAACTGAGGAAGAACATCCTGGAGTCAGCTACTGGGCCTAGATGAGTTCAGCTGCTAGGATGGAGTCCATCTGGTTGGGTAGCTGGAGCCTGCGGCAGGAAGGTCACATTCAGGATGCGCTCAAGGGCTCTCAATTTGGCCTCTGCCACTTTTTGTTCTGTTGGGCAAATTACTTCCTGCAGTGGTTTTAAACATGGCCACAGACTTCTTTAACACTAATCCTAGTGAGAGGTGGTGGTGGTGGATCTGTGTCCTCTTCTCTTGAATCTAGGTGGCTTTGTGACTCCACTAATATAGGACAGTGACATTGATGCTATCTGACTTTTCAGGCTGGGCTGGAAAAGGTTGTGCAACTTCTGCCTGAGTTTCTTGGGACACTGTCGTTGGGGGAAAGCAGGCCCTATTTAGGAAATCCAGTTGCCCGCAGAGTGCCATGCTGGAGAGGTGTTCCTGTTCAAGGCCATGCCCCACTGAGCTCCCGGCCAGTGGCCAACATCAACGGCCAGCCGTGGGAATGAACCTCGTGAGACACCGAGTCTCGCCCAGGCTTTAGATGACTGCAGTTCCAGCCCGTGTGCGACTGCAGCAGCTAAGTCACAGCTGCCTTATGAAACTCTCCCCAAATTTCTGACCTGCAAAATTACAAACACTGTAAAATTACTGTTTTAAGCTGCTAATTCAAGAGTAACTTGTCAATAGCAACCAAAACACACCCCTCTTGGGTTTCAGTTTCTTTTTCTGAACCATGAAAGGTTACACTAGATAATTTTTTAAACCATATTTTGAAAGTTTTAAATAGTAGATGAACTTTTTTCAATTGTTTTTATTGTAGTAAAATATACATAAAATTTACCATCTTAAACATTTTTAAGTGTACAGTTCAGTGGTATTGAATATATTCACAATGTTGTGTAACCATCATCACCATCCGTCTCCGTAACTCATTTCATCCTGCAAAACTGAAACTCTGTACACATTAAACAATAACTCCCCCTTCCCTTTTCTCCTCCAGCCCCTGACATCCACTATTCTACTTTCTGCCTCTGTGATTTAGACTATAGGTATCTCACATAAGTGGAATCATACAATGTTTGCCTTTTGCGGCTGGTTTATTTCACTCAGTATGGTGCTTTCATGGTTCATCCAGGTTGTAGTAAGTACCAGGATTTCCTTCTTTTTTAAGACTGGATAATATTTCATTGTATGATATACCACATTTTGCTTATCCATTCATTTGTTGATAGACACTTTTGTTTCTTCCCTGTTTTAGCTATTGTGCATTAATGCTGGTGTGAACAGGAGTGTACAAATGGAAAGAACCCACTTCCAATTATGTTGAATAGATACCCTGAAGTGGAATTGCTGGTTTGCATGGTAATTTTATTTTTAATTTTCTGAGAAACCATCACCTTGTTTTTCACAGCGGCTGTCCCATCTTGCATTCCTGCCACCAGTGTACGAGGATTCCAGTTCTCCACAGCCTCACCAACACTTGCTATATATTTTTTGTTGTTGTTGTTGTTTTACAATAGCCATGATAATGGATATGAAGAGGTGTCCCTTTTTTTTTTTTTTTTTTTTTGAGATGAAGTCTTGCTCTGTCACCCAGGCTGGAGTGCAGTGGCTGGATCTCAGCTCACTGCAAGCTCCGCCTCCCGGGTTCATGCCATTCTCCTGCCTCAGCCTCCCGAGTAGCTGGGACTACGGGCGCCCACCACCTCGCCCTGCTAGTTTTTTATTTTTTTTTGGTAGAGACGGGGTTTCACTGTGTTAGCCAGGATGGTCTCGATCTTCTGACCTCATGATCCGCCCGTCTCGGCCTCCCAAAGTGCTGGGATTACAGGCTTGAGCCACTGCGCCCAGTCCATTTTCTTTTTTTTAAAAGGAGTTCAAATGCATGAAAGGATAACAGAAATTAAACAATTTTCTTCCCTGTTCTTGAGTTCTTCTCACCACTGAGAGGTAACTAACAACATATGACTGATTCTTCCAGAAATGTTTGATGTGATTACATCATAATTCTATCTCTATAAAATTACACGTAGAATTATATCATAGTTAATTTTTATAATTTCCTTTTTTCACTTACTAATACAGATTGGAGATATTTCCATACCAGTATACATAGGTCTACTTCATTCTTAATGTCTGCATAATTCCATGGCATGGCTGGGTCAATATTTACTTCTCTAGTCACTGTTGACTTTTCAGTTGCTTCTAGGTTGTTTGGTTGGTATTTTTGGCTATTATAATACTGCATTGACTATTATTGTGCACTTGTTTATGCTTTTGTAGGTCAAATTCCTAGAAGTACAGTTTCTGGGTCAAAGGATATATGCATTTACAATTTTGATAATTATTGCCAAATTTGTCTTTTAAAGAGGTGGCACACATTTATACCTTCACAGTGAGGGAGCTAGTATCCTGCTACCTTTATTATCTTTCAGGTTTTGTCAATCTGCTGGAAGAAAATAGTGTTCTGTTTTTAAGTTTTCATTTCTTTAATTGTGAAGTTGAGCATTTTTATATGCACTTTGATGATTTTTTATACAAAATTTCAATCATATGCAAAAGTAGAGAGACTGTGTCATGAACTCCCATAAGTAGATCACTCCAAATCAACAGTCATTACGGGTTTACCACTTGTTTCAGGATTGATGATTTTAACTTCTATTTTCTTTGAATAGCTAATTTATATCCTTTGCCAATTCTATAGGGCTGTTCATATTTTGTTTTTTTTAAAAAATGGTTTGTAAGAGCTTTTCTTATAACAAATTAACTTTTTGCCATTATATGTTACAAATATTTTTCCTATTAAACTTACGTTTTGATATTATTAAAGGTCTT